>NW_024581076.1:4588959-5173715 GCF_017639235.1 Corvus kubaryi | reverse complement strand
CCGCGCTGAGCCCGCCGCCGCCCCGCGCCGAGCCCGCGGCACCATGTCCCGCCGCAAGATCTCGTCAGAGTCCTTCAGCTCGCTGGGCTCGGACTGCCCGGAGACGAGCCCCGAGGAGGAAGGCGAGTGTCCCCTGTCCCGCCTTTGCTGGAACGGCAGCCGCAGCCCCCCCGGCCCCACCGACATCCCCTTCGCCGCCGCCGCCGCGGCCAGCTCCGGGGCGCGCCGCGCTCCGCGCCGCCGGCGGGTCAACCTGGACTCGCTGGGCGAGAGCATCCGCCGCCTGACGGCCCCCGCGGTGAGTGCCCCGCGCCCGGCCTCGGCCCCCGCCCGCGCCCGGCGGAGCCCCGCGGCTGCCTCGTGGGGTCGGGTCCCTGTCGGGGAGGAGGCGGCGGTGCCCGTGCCCCCCTCCCAGGTGGTCCCGCGGGGCCGCTGGAGCCCGCTGCCTCTCCGTGCCCGCGCCGGCTGCTGGCTGCCGGCTGCCAGCCCCGCAAACCTGCGGGAGTACGGCTCCCGGCAGCCCGGTGCTGGAAATCGGGTCGGGAGTCACGCTTAGGCGCAGCTGCCACTTTGGCTGGGTTTACAATTTCTGCCGAGTCCCTTTCTGAATGAAAACAAAGTCATAAAGTGCTTATCGCTAGTGCTGGCAATATTTTTTTTTTTAATATATAAAAAGTTACATCTGTATGATGGGTGGCGTGCACACTGTGCCTTCAACATCGAGGGGAGATGAACTTCGTACATTTGTAGGGCTTCTCTGTACTGTATAGCATAAAACAAAGTTCCGGCTATGTGTTGGGAAATATTTCAGCAACAGATTTCCCTGTGTCTCCTGGATGCACAGACATTCCTGACAGATCAGTTTCTTTAAAGTGGTCTTTGAAATCCACGACTTAATGTTGCCCGGATAGCTACACCTGTAGTTGAGAGTCAGTGACCTATTGTCTGTATGCTGTTAAAATCAGGAGTGAATTCGGGTAGAGCCCATGAGATACGCTAGTATAATTTTGTAAGTCTGAAATCAGTGTCTCGGGAGTTCTCACAGATTAGTGTAAAATAGAAGGTTTTTCTCCAGCCTTTCTGTTAGGATTGTGCTGTGCTGCTATACATACATCTGTGATCATCACTAAAATTTCCTCCTAAAGTTTCAGCTGCAACTGAATGCTTGTTTGGTCTCTGAGATACTTTAATGTATTAAGGCATAAAACATTACTTGCAACAAGTAGTCTTAATCTGCAGGACAGCTGTATCTGCTATTGTGGCATCAGATCATCTTCTTTCATATTGTTAGACAGCTCTGGAAATTCCTTACGAGTCTCATCACCATCAGCTCTCAGGTTGCATTGGTTTTAATATACTCTTTTCTTTTTGGAATTTAAGTGCTGGACAGGAGTAGACAAGCTGTTTAATGGGAGAAGTTAGTGCATTAAATAGCTAATAGTCATCCAGTTGCAGTTAAGACTTTTCTTTCCCATTGATTTTTTCCCTCTCCACTGGGAATGTGGTCTTGTAATACTGATATTAATAGATGATATTTCGGGTGACCTGTCTTGTTTTAGTATATTAAAAAAAAAAACCAGCTATTTAATTTGATAGTAATGCAATTGTATAATTAGAGCATGTGTTACCGAAAATATTTGAAGTATTCAGAAGTAGTTCAGTGCAGTATTTTGAGATAACCTTAGTATTTGTTTTCCAAGCTTTGACTGTTACCTCCTGTATTATGTTGCTGTAGAAGAGAATTACAGTTTTACAGATAAGTTGTTGAATTCATTTTCGAAATAAACACATTCCTTGAATTAAGACATGAGTAAAACTCTGATAGATCCAAGTCCTCTTTCCTCCCTGCTCTCAGAGAAATTTTGTTTAAGAATGCAAAAATTTAATCTAATTTGGTTTTGATGTCCCAAACATCGTGGTTTCCCTGGGAGGTAATTATAGCAACCCTCATTGCTAAAAATATAGGTTTTTTTAAAATTTTAATGTGATAACACATTACTTAAAATTTCCTCTTTTATCTTGGCATCGCAACTACAGCTTCACTCCCATCTTACACATTTTGGCATAAATTAATGTCATTAAGTCAAAGAAGGCTTGTTGTCCTAGTCCTGGTTTAAGAAGAGAACCAGGCCACCTGCCTTTTTATTTTTAACTCAGAGAAACCACTGTTCAGATGCTTTGTTATTTGGTGCTTTATTACTGAGTTCTGTGACACTGAGTATATGCCTTCATGCAACAAGTCAAGTTGCCATATGTCTAACACTTTGGATCTGATTATTTTTTCACATCTACTGATATAAATCAGGAATAACTTTAATTAGAAGTAAAAACCCCCACTTTGCCTATAAAATTGATTTAATAGGACTCGTACATGTTGTTGGTTAAATTAGAAGGCAAGTCTGAAAGGAGCACTGACAGATGTTCTTTTTAAAGAAAAAGCTCTAATAGTTTTTTATAGATGTAGATAGATCTTTATTCCATAATACTATAGATAGGGATCTCTGTTAAGTATATAAACATATTTATGTACATACAAATGTATATACTATACATCTAGCCTGCAAGGTCTAATGTTTTCTCTTCAAACATGAATGCAGCAGTTATTTGTCCTCATCCCAACTTTCAAAGTTGAAGGATGCTATAGGTTCCTGATGTTTATACTTAGCTGTAGTTTTTTATGCTTTCCTTCACCAATGACTAGGCTTGAAGTACGCAATAAAATATTATTTTGTGTTTTCATGGACGAAAAATTCTGTGTGTGTATTTAATACTACTGTACCATGCAGAGAGTTCTCAATGGTAGAAGAAGCTACTGAGAGCTGCTCTGGGCATGTGGAGAGCCTTGAATAGAGCAGGAAGGAGCATCCAAAGGGCAAAAGAGGGGTGGACACCCAAGAGGGATGTCCATAGGGCAGAGCAGCAAGACGGCTGTGCAAACAGGCTGTGTCTTATGAGTGGTAGTGCAAGAATGTATTTGAAATGTATCTTCTAAGCAATGTGTTCATGAGTACAGCTGTACTGTCAATTGTCAGAGATGCTGTAGAATGAAATGCAGAAATGAAGTATTTGAGATATATTACACTAAAATACAGCTAAAATAAGTTACTGAATTTTTTATCACTTGTAATCTTGGTCTCAATTTTAGCTGAGTGTGACTTTGCACAAACATTACTTTTTGTGGGACTGGGGGAAAATACTAAAAAGTGAACCTTGCTGTGTTGCAGCATTGAATCCACCCTATTCTCCTTGTTCCCAGACAACAGCTTCTAGCGCTTCCCAGCACACATGATTTTCCAACTTTTCTCTTATATTGGTTATTGGAGATTTTTTCCTGCAGTAGTTATACTAGAGGGGGTAGGGACCTGATCCTCAATCAGCATGGGTTCATTTTATGTTCCTGTGAGTTTGTAAATGTTTTCCCAACATGCCTGGATGGGTGAAGGATTGCTACTGTTCACCTGGAACATGCTCACTGCAAACCCTCTCTTTTTTGAGAGCTGGAACTAGGAGGATTATAGAGCTCCCGTCCCACCAAAACAGCTGTGTATTTTGGGGAAAAGTGTGTGGTGATGAGACCTCCATCCATATCCCACCGCTGGCATTCATGAGTAGGCTGTGCTGGGGAAGGTTAGGGAAGCAGAGTGCACCAGGCAGGGAGGCAGAGCAGCAACAATGCAAGGAGAGGCAGCTCTTTTGTCACAGCTGTACTCAGCAAACTGTGCAAGTACTGAGCATCTCATCAAGTTGCTGCCCTGCTGCCTCCTCAGTACCAGTCTCCTGTGTAGCCAAGTGCACTGACATCAGGAGGGTGGAGGCATGGCCTGTAGGGTCGGGGGGCCGTGCTCAGCACCTGAGTGTGAAGTGATGGTTGGTGGGACCAAACTCAGCTGCCCAGTGCCACAAACCCCAGGCTTTGCACACAGCTCTTGTGACTCCTTCGGCTCATGAGATCCTGGCAACAGTTCTCCCTGCATATTGCCCCATGACTGTCTCTGCCCTCTCACAGCCTTTGATCCCTGTGATGTTCCCACAAAGCTGAGTAATTGTGAAGGCAGCTCCTATCCATTCTAACATGTTCCTAAATCATGTTCCTGACAGAACACAGATGTCCCTCTATCCTCTTCATCTGAACCGCTGTCAAATGGTCTTTGGTTATGCACTCTGATCAGAGAAATCTGGAGCCAGATCCAGCTGCTCTCAAAACAAACAGTTGCCCTTGTCACCGGGCTCAGCTCAGTTTATTGGAGATAAATAATAAAATGTTGGGAACTTAATGGGGACATTGATTTATGACCTTGTTTTTAAGAAATAACTTGGTAATTATATGCACATCACAAGCAAATTTAATGATACATTCTCCTTTTGATTCCAGCTTTGTTATTGTGTTCCAGTTCAAAGGATGAATTTTACACCCACAAAGCCATAAATTTTGATGAATTATAAGTAGAGAACATGATACTATATGCTATATGTTATCAAAGTAATATTTTCTGCCCTTAAGAGCTCTGCTATATGGGAATGGTGTCCTAGCACCAGTTGACATAGCTTGATTCTAAAAGTGCAATTTAGTATGTTACTGAATTCTAGTTCCTTGCAGCAATTTTCACATTTGCTCCAGTTCTGTCTTGACTTGTGTCCAATACCAGGCTGAAAATAGAATCAAAATCAGAAAAACATAATTTGTCACTGATTTGAAAAGTCAAATACTCTGCTCCCATCTAAGAGGCACAGACTATCCCTGAAGGAGCTGAGAGTGACTGGGCGTGCATTCAGAGGAGACTGTGTACCCCAAAGCACTGCGCTGATCTTTCTGGAACACAAGTTACAGCATTAATCTGACTAACTTCCATTTGATTTTATTCTCTGAATGGCCGATGTAACGTATTGCTTATAAAATTGTTACGTGAAAATCAATTATGTTGTACTTTTCTGTTCATTTAGAATGATTTCTGCTATTCTTTAAAGGCCCAGCTGAAAACACATTAAAGTAAGAACACTTTTTTCCTGTTTAATTCGGGAAGTTGCTACTGGCTGCCACCAAATAGTTTGAATTTAAGAACTGCCTTTTGAATACAGCCCTTTCCCTGACAGTGGGAGAAAAGTGAACATAAAGGAAGTCATTTATGTTAGTGTGTAGGCTATTACTTATGTCACAGAACTAGTGTAACTTCAAATTGCTTAATTGCAAGTGAATCCTCCAGTGAGCGGAGGTGGGGTTTTGGCACAGAAGTAGCAGTGTAGCAGCTTATATCAAACGTGGCTCCATTATAAACCTCTACCACTTAGTCTCCATGAATACTACTCCTTTTACTAGCTTTTTACTTCTGTTCCTTTAACAAGTTGCTGCCACTAGCAGGAGAGGTAGCCAATTGATTTTTCTGTGAGATTTTGGAAAAAATTTGCGCCAGTATTCTGAGCTCGTAATAACTTACATTAACACACTGAGTATAGCTAAGCTCTGCTGTTGTAGAAATGACTTCTGCCTGTCCTTCTGAATGAAATAAGGTAATGTCAAGTGATACCCGTATCAGTGCTGTGAGGAGCTTATTCACTTAGTAGCTCAAGCTGGATGAGCTTTACATGAGTAACATCCTTCTCAAGAATGTGGGTGTGAAGCATGAAAATGGTGAAGAAAGGCACATTCTATGAGAAACTTCTAATTCCTAATTTCAGCAGGCAAACAGAATTTTTTTTTTTGAAAGTATAATAAATCCAGACTTTTGCCGAGTATCTTTCAACTTAACAGAGACAAAAGTCATTTATACAGAAGGTCACACAAGCAGTCTGTAGTCAATCAATCTGTTATTTCATAGCCTGAAATAGAGCTGTGATGTCTTAAACAGGAACATTCTGGAAAATGTCATCAATATGAGCATCACAGTGGATTTTGGTTGTTTGTCTTGTTCAGTAGTTTAACATCTGATGCAAAGAAAATTCAGCCTCAGCAAATAAAATATTAAAAAAATTATTTGTACCCGAGGGCCTGCAGCATTATATTGACCTCGATGAAATTTTATTGAGTGTGAATTTGAGTATTTGACATCTAATGCTTAGACCAGTCATAGTAGTACTGGCTTTCTTAATGTTTGTGCAGTTCCCAGCAGAATCTTAACTTCCCTGCAGTGCTTGGAGAAAAAGTGTTTTGGAAACATTCATACGTTGCAGACATGTTTGCTGCCTGGAAGCAGCGAGCATATCCCTGCTGGGGAATAGGCTTGCCCACGGGCAGATCTGACCCACTGGCTGACAGAGCAGAGCGTGGCAGCACCAGTGGTAATCCCACAAAATTGATCTAAATTGCCTTGCATTTCTCTGCCTCTCCCCTGGCCAAAGTGTGCAGGTGCAAATAGAGGAAGACGTAAGGGAGACGAGAATGTCATGATCATTAATATATGCCCTTCGGAAGCAGTGAGCCCTCACGGCTACATCAAAATGAGCATCCGTGTCCTTCATTTGAAACTGTTTGAGCAGAGCCAGTTACCACCTCACAGCAGTTGGTTGTACTCTGATAAAATGCATGATGTTAATACAGAGGAAAGCCTCTTTCTTTCTATCTCTTGTGCTAATGTTAAAGGCTGCTATGAAGTGCTTTGAGTAAAAGAAATTGTTTTGTCTTGTATCCATATTCTCTCTACATGTGTCTGTTTGCCAACTCTCAAACTAAGTTTCAAAATTAAGACGAAAAACATCTGTGGTTTCTCCATAGGTTTTGAAGGGATGAATACCTATGCAGAGTTGCATATGAAATTAGGTCCAGTTACACTGGGGAGATTGGTTCTTCTTCTATCTCAGCAGAAAAAATTCCCTGAAAAGGACTGACATATAAAGCTTTTCATTTCCTATCAGTCAGCTGGAGTAGCACTGATGATTTTATGTAGTAGATACCAGTTGCATTAAAAGATGAACAGGTAGCATCAGCAATAGATCATCTATTATATTCTTACCTACTGAACACGTTCTCTGTGCAGCACAGAACAGATCTTCTGTTTGTTCCAGACCAGGCCGAAATTCAGAGATTAACAAAGTGATCCCAGCTGGTGTTATAAGGGATAGCACCCTGAGATATTTACCCTTCACTGTCAAGGAGTTAGACTAGATGATCTAATAGGCAATTTCCATCCATAATGTCTGTGATTCTTCTAGCTGAAAAGCAGCTGGGGATGCAGAACTTATAATTTCTGATTATTATTCAGCTCTGCTTTATTTCTTCACAGTGTTTGCATTGTTGCCACAAAATAGTATTGGGTAAAATTCTTAATCTCAATGTTATTTATTAAGTTAAGGCACAAGTATTTCTCTGTGAAGAGGACCCCAGTTTGTATGAACTGAGGAGCAGAATGGTCTCAGGTTTATCTGCAAGTGGAACTGAGCTGAGGTGCTGCACCCTTGCATGGTCCCATCTGGATCATCATGAGCTGTTGCAGGCTGCTTGTTTTGCCTCCAGCTGTCAGTCGTCCTGCCCTGGATCCCCAAACAGTCCACTCCTGGGGATTATGCATCTTCCTCTCTTGAAACCAAATCTGCTGCTAGTCGTGGAGGTCTGCAAGCAGGGGGTGCTTTCATCTAAAGTACAAACATCTGGAATTGGGAAGTTGGTCTTCATAAAGAAAATATATTTTTATCTCATATAGAAGCAGTTAATAAATGAGTGCACCTTAAAATGTCCAGAAGCTAGAGAGCAAAACTATGTTTTTTCCTGATTGTATTATCAAAAGCACTATTAAACCCCTAAAGATTATTTATTTTTTAAAGTTTCAGATGATTGCTTATGTTGTAACTCTGCTTCTGCATTTCTGATTTCTGTCTGTTCCCTTTCATTCTATTCTTCAGCTATTGGGAATGGGACAGGGAGGGATGCTGGCTGTGCAGGACCTGCTAGGGAATCTTCCTCCTTTCTGCATCATCAGAACATTGCTGGTTGCCAGAGGAGCCTTCTTTTTCAGTTCTGCTTTTCCCTAGCCGCAGCAATTTCAATGCTTATCTCTCCACTCCTGGCACTTCAGAATGTTGATAAATGTTTGTCTTCAGCTGGAGCCTTGATTCTTTGTTTACAACCTCTTTAATTCAATATTTTGGTGACCAGAAGGACAGGGAGAGAACAGTTTTTCTCTGCTTACATGATCATGGGGTATTAAATATTAAATATTAAAAATACCCAGACTGAAAATGACTGTTTTGCCATTTATCTTCTTTCAGATGGGCCAGATGCACACCTGCTTGTGTATGCTTAGAGATCTGCAATCACCTAAGCACAAAGACTTGACTAAAATTGCTTTTGAAATATGAAAAAAGAAATGTTTTTCATTAATGAATGATCACCAGCAGTGAAGCTGGCAATTAAAGCCTTACACATCTGCTGAGTTTGTGATTGAACACTTGAAATTTGAAGCATTTGAAACTTTCAGCATCACAGTGCTGATTTGGCTGAGGTCCGCAGCCTCTCCCGCGTTCAGCGGTGCGGATTCCTTTAGGAAGGGCTTTGCAACTCCCCAGGACAGAGCAGTGTGGAGGAGTTTCCTGACCTGACGGACATACTTGAAGAAATTCTGATAGAAGCAAAGTGGTTTCTAGCTGATCCTGTTATGCTCTTCAGTGCTTCAACTTCTACGTTTAAAATTTTAAGCACTCAAGTTTTTAACAGCATGACTGCTGGAACCCTTCGGAAGCTCAGCTAGGAGCCACTTAGCTTTTCCAAGGAAAAATCTTTGAAACTTTGTTAGGGTTAAGAAGGAACTGTCTGTGTACCTGGCTGCTCTCTTGGCAGTGTTCTATACAGCCCCTTTCTTTCCTAATTCTGTCTAGGTATCTTAGGATGCAGAAGGAATGGGATGGAGAATTTGAAACTGCATTTATGTAAATTTAGACTGAGTCATCTGGTATACTGTGTGCAGTTCTGTCACCTCAGTGTGGGGTTTGTCTGTCCTTACTTAAACACTCTAAGATGTCGAAGTCTAAAGCAATCACTCAATGTCTCTTCTAGACAAAAGAAAGAAGTGGGTATTTATAAAGACTGAGTCCTCAGGCATGTATTAGATGCCAACCAGAGGATGAAATGAATCACTGTGGGTGCCTGCAGTTGGGCAGATGAGCCCTACCGTTTATTTCCACAGGTGTTGCAATCAAATGAAAGACATTTCAGAGGCAACAGAAAATGACTAGGGAATAGGCTAAAATCTCTGTCCTCCGAGAAGTTTGGAAAGTTTATGTTTGATTGCCTTAGGAAAGACATTTGTAAGAAGGGATGCAGTTAAAGTGGAAATTCTTTCCCCTTTGCCTTGAAAACCAAGACAATGAAGCTGCAAGACGAGAAAACTGAACTCAGAAAAAGAAAAAACCCCGCAGTTTAAACTAGAAACCTTTTTCAAAAGAAGTTGTCTGAGTTTAAAAACCAGGAATATTTCAAGTTCATTTAGACAAATGTCTTCATAAAGATTTTCTCCATTTAATCATCAAAATAATTTTGAGGAACTCCTCTGTCTTCAGGACTTGAACTGGTTTTGCACTATTGGAGAGCAGGATGAGATCTAGCAGGAAGGGCACATTTCTCTAGGAGTGCATCTTGTGAACAGTGGTGGCTGGCAGAGTGACAGTGGCTGTCGTGGCAGGGCTGCCACTGCTGAGATTGCTGCCTGGTGGTGCCAAAAGCTGGGTGCTGTGGTCAGAGAGCAGTGAGGTGCCAGGGGGAAGAGCGGTGCTAGATAGTGAGCAGGCTGTACACATTAGGGAGGATGAACAGATCTTTCCAGAGGCCCTGCAGAGCCAAGAACCTGAGCTCTATGTTGAAAGGAAGGGGAGAAAAATGGAGATAAGCTTTGAGAGTCAAGAGTGGAAACTCTGGAGAGGGCTGGAGGTTTGTCACTGCTGACAGCATAACTAAGACCCCTGTTCCACCTGTGATTCAGCAGGTACAGAGAAGGTAAAATGCCCTGTGAAGAGGTGGGAGAGATGATCCCCCTTGGGATGGGGCAGCAGAGCCAGCAGAGCCTCAACACTTAGAAGCTTCCAGAAGAGGAGGGTGGTAGGTATCAGAAGCTCTCTCCTGAGGAGACAGAAGCTCTCATGTGCCGGGCTGCCATGCTGCTGCAGAAGGTTTGCTGCTTGCCAAGTGCTCTCACATTAAGTGTTGCAAAGAGGCTGCCGAAGCTTGTTTGTCTCTTGGACTATGACCACTGCTGCTCATCCATGTGGGCACCAGTGATGCAGCCAGGGAAGACTCTGAGTGTGTCAGGAGTGACTACACATCTTTGAGTGCAAGGGTGAAGTGTGTGGGTGCCCTGGGGTCTCCTCAATCCTGCTGGTGAAGGGGGAAGGCACATCCAGTTGGAGCAGGCACATTTAGTAGGCAGTCTGTAGCTGTGTTGGTGGTGTTGCTGGCAGGTCTGTGATTTCCATGGACATGGGATATGCTCTGAGGAGCAAGGACTGCTGAGTAAGAATCTGACAAAGTGAGCTGAGGTTTTCTCTAATTGGCTGCACAACCTTGTGGAGGGGGCTTTAAATGATGCTTATTGGGGAAGGGGGTTCATTCTCTGAAGGAAAGGGTGAGCAGAAAGATGGAAGAAGCTCTTGGGCTCACCTCATGAAAGCAGCATGTTTGGGAGCCCATCTCAAGTGCCAGTGCCCAAATGCAGGCAGCATGGGGAGCAAACAGGTGGCATTAGACATCCCCATGTTGCTACTGAGCTTGGACCTCCCGTGGGATTGCGCACATCCTTGTGTGGAATGGCTCTCAGGACAAGAGTGCTGCAGGAGATGGACACAGGCTCTTCAGGAAGGCCAGGCTGAGAAGGTGAGAAACAGGAGCAGTACTCTATGCAAAGAGATGGCAGCTATGTGTGGGCAGTTCCCTTTGGGCAAAGCAAGGAGGCCCAGAGCATGAGAGTCAGGAGCAGAGGGCAGCTGAGCAGAGGGGGTGTGGTGGTACCTCTGCTGCACGCTGTCTGGTCAAGAAATGAAAGCAGAGGAAGCCTTTAGACAGCTAGATGAAGCCTCAAAATAGCAAGCCTTGTTATTTATAAGGGACTTCGGCCAACTCAAAATCCACTAGAAGGGCAGTAGGTCTGAGCACAAGCAATGCAGGAGATTTTTGGAGTGTGCTGAAGACAGTGTCTTAACACAGGTGATCAGTGAGCTGACAGGGTGGGGATACTCTGCTGGAGCTATTGCTCACAAAAGAGGAGCAACTGGTTGAAGATCTGAAGGTTGAAGCATCTCTGGCTACAGTGATTCTGAGATGCTGGAGTTCCAAACACTCAGAGAAGTGGGAAAGACAAATAAGTGGAATGAATCACTACCTCATACTTCAGGAGAGCAGATTTTGGCTTCTTCATAGCTCCTTTTGTCAGGCTCCAATGGGAAACTAATCTATAGGGTAAATGGGCTCAAGAAGCTTGTTGAGCTTTATGGACTCCTTGACACCCTCCTCAAAGCACCAGAATCGTTAATTTGTTCAAATGCAGAAAAAGATGTCAACAGAAATTGGAAGCAGGCATGGGAGACAATTGAGGCATGCAGGGATGGAGATAGGAAAGACTTCAAGTCATTGCAACCAGGGGAGGTACTCGATGACTAGAAAAAAGGCCAGTGTCACACCCAGCACCAAGAAGGACAAGAAGAGTCCGGGGAACTACAGACCAATCAGCCTCAATTCTTGGGGAGGTTATGGAGCAAGTCCTTTTGGAATCCTTTTAGCACAGAAAGGGATAATAAGGCAGTTATTGAGAACAGCCAGGCAAAATCTTACCTCTTTATTTCCTTCAACATTCCTTACACACATTTATGACCTTTACCAAGGATGACTTGTACCTGATCAGCCTGATTGACTTCTGTCATGAGATGACTGGCTCAGTGGATGAAGGAATGTTGTCTGCCTTGACTTTAGGAAAGTCTTTGACACGTTCTCCCATAGTGTCATTAGAACCAAACTGATGAGATACAGACTGCTTGAGTGGGTGATGGGGTGGGTGGGATATGGACTGGACCATAGGGCTCAGATGTGGCCCTCAGAGTCACAGAGTCGAGCTAGCAACCAGTTACCTCTGCACGCCCTTCAGAGATTGATACTGGGACCAGCAGAAGACTTAACAGGATTGTCAGGGGATGGAGCGTGGGACATCTGAGGACAGGCTAGGGAAGCTGTGTCTGTTCAGATTTTCTGGAGAGACAGCTTTGGGGGTATCTTGTTGCAGTCTACAGCTAAACTGAGCAGGGTGGGTAGGGAAGATGGAGCCAGGCTTTCTACAGGGGTACACAGTGGGAGGAGGATGAGAGGCAACAAAGCTGAAAGATGGGAGTTTAAAACCAGAATTATGGAAAAAAATGATGTTATGAGGGTGTTTAGACACTGGCACAGGTTTCCCAGAGAGGTGGGATTGTCATCCTTGGAGACAGTCAAAATTTGTCTGAGGAATGACCTGAGCAACCAGTTTTAACTCAAATTTGAGCAGGACATTGGTCTAGAAGACCTCCAGAGGTTCCTTCAAACCTATATGACTCAATGATTCAGTTATATTTTACAAGTTATTCTGACACATGAGGGTTAGCCATGGCCTGATGTCTGAATTCAGAGTTATTTTAGGGAACTTGTCTATTCTCTGCCATACAAGAGGTCAGTCTGAGTATCTCCAGTGTTCCCCTATACCTTATATATCATCATGCCATCTGGAGCTCGGATGTGATCTGGTATGGCAATCATTGGATTAATTTACAGTTAGGAATAGCAATAATTTGTCTTTGATTTGTCTGTAGGCACATGAGCTGATAAGACTATTTTTCTTTGTGATGCATACAAATATTAATCATCATAATCAAAAGGAATTGTTGACATTTAATTGTTTCAGTAATACTCACTGGTTTACATTTACATTAAATCTTTTAATTTTAAGTAGCCATGAAGTTTTACAACCTCACCAGTAAATAAGTGGCACTGAGCACCTAAATGGCATTGCAGTGGAGGGAGGTGTATGGTCAAAGGCTATCTTTTACCTCCTTGAGTGGTAGAACTGTGCTTCTGGGAGATGTCATGTGTGCCATGCTACTAGGAGGTTTAGCTATTTTACCTCCATCCAGTCTTGTTACTGGATACAGAAAAGAGGTGGAAATGTTTTCCTGGTCGTTCTCTGTCTCATGGGCAATGCATTGTCAGTAGCGGAAGAAGTAACACACCAGACTGCCCTTGTAGGCAGCTGCAAACAGGTGTCATATCTCTTCTCACTGTTTTGTTTAGACATGGCCCTGGTTACAGAATTACATCTGTGGCAAAATGACATTCACCAGTGATGAAATACAGCAAACTGAGAAGGTGAGCGTAGCAGCTTTTTAACGACGCACAGCAACATGCCATAATAATTCTTGTCAGAGATGGAGAAAGACTTTGTGACTCCTTGGATCTGTTTTTGTTCTGGCTCTGAGCACATTATATCGAGCTCTGTTTATGACTCGTGTTTTAATAGTAAATCCTATTTTTGTCTGTACTTAATTTCTAAGATTTGACAGGAGTTGCTAGTGAAAAGGGGTGTGAGTTCATGGGGTTGTTTAGAATTGTCTGACAACAACTAGGCAACTGATTTAGCTTTTAGAAGAGAAAGATAACATGGGATTTTTTTTTTTCCATTCAGACTGCAGGAGAAGGGATGTTTACCAATGAAATAAGTTCAGGACTAGGAGATCACTTGTATTGTCAAATCTTGAGGTAACCAAAATGATTTTTCCCTGGTTAAGGAGTGCAGTATGTGTGCCAGGCGTGAGAAAGACAAGGACAATTAATGGACTATTGCTCAGGTGTTCTAAGCTGCAAAACTTGAGAATACAAAAAGCTGGTTTTCTTCCTCTCTGCTGTGGTACCAAGCATTGCTGCCTTCCCTATGCTTGCTGTAAAAGTACTTTGGGACAACCAGAATGGAGATTTAATTTCACAATCAAACATTTCTATTATTCCCTATTCATGTCAGTGGAGTTGCCGGTGGAGTACTAATGTTCTCTCTGTAGGGGCTGAGGGAAATGCTGTATGGAGACGGGAAATGGCAGCTCTCACTTCTCTGCTTAAAGCTATTCTGTTTTGCTTTGTTGCTGCTGTGAGAAAATACATCTTTTCTATATGTGAAGAGTGGATTTTTCTGCCTGCTGAGCACAGGAAAGCTTCTGAATCTCTGTGAGAACATCCTATGAAATATGTTTGTAGTCCATTAGGCCTGAGGACTTCAACATCTGCCATACCACTGAGAAGGGGATGGTTTTTTGATATGTGATGATTTCACTCATATGGTGCTTCCATTGCGTTTTACAAGAGAACATGCAACTTCTAAATCCTTTTGGCACAGGTAACTTAGCTCCCACAGAGAATTAAAGCGATTATCTGATATACAGTTAACAAGAAAAACCTATTTCAGGGTTTGCATCTGTGTTAATTTTTTTTTTTTCATAGGACCATAGAATAGTTTGGGTTGGAAGGACCTTTAAAGGTCATCTAGTCCAGTCTCCCTGGAATGAGCAGGGGCATCTTCAGCTAAATCAGGTTGCCCAGAGCCCCATCCAACTTGACCTTGAATGTTTCCAGGAATGGGTCACCTACCACTTTTCTGGACAACCTGTTCCAGTGTTTCACCACCCTTGTAATATAAAACTTCTTTTTTTTATCTAGTCTAATTCTATCCTCTTCTAGTTTTAAACCATTTCCCTTGTCCTACTGCAACAGGCCTTGCTAAAAAGTTTGTCCCCCTCTTTCCTCTAAGCCCTCTTATGCTCTTGTTAAGTGCATGCATTTTTTTTAAGTTAAAAGTGTAGACGCTTATAGTTTGGTATAAGAGAAGAAACTTTTTGCAGTTGTACAAACCTAGTGTAGCCTGGTATACACTTTCTTCTTCCTGCTGTCATCAGGCCAGATGCCTCCTTCTGCAAAGGAAGGCAAGAGTACTCATGAGCAAGAGTAGGTAGAAAGCTCAGCTCTTGAACTGCTGAATCTGTAGGTCAGTAAGCAAAATTTGAGACTTTCAAAAGTGATTGTGGTTTTAGAATGAAATTCCTCTAATTAAGGGGCATTTTGACTATTACTTTCTAAACCAATTAGATGTCTATTCCAAAAGGCAGGAAAAGACCTAATATCTCTAAAATTTCAATGTGTGTTGTTGTGAGTCTGATCATAATGTCCATGTGTGTTTTTGATACAGTAGGAAAGCTTATAAATCCCATTTGTGCATCGCTCTCTGACTTCTGGCACCAGATCAAAATAGACAGGTGAAGAACCTCAGATTTGATTCAAACCTAGTAATTTTGGAGGAATAATGTTTTGCCATAAGTGACTTGGAAAATTCAAGAGAAAATTACATGGATATCACATGTGCTTTATTTGCCCAAAGATCTCTCACGAATTCATTCAAAATAATAATAGCCTCAACAGCAGTAGTAGTATAGAAAATAAACATTTATATACATAAGTATTTTGTTGAACACTGTAGTAGTAGTAAGAATGCAAATAAAGGCAGTTATGCACATATGTAGTTTGGTGAACACCTATTAAAGTGAAATAGCATAGAAGTGCTTGAAGCATGTCATGATTTTCTTTTGATGAACTTGACTTTCCTGATAATTTGAAAGATGACTGAAGAGTCAGGAAAGTAAACCAAAATAAATTGCATCTTTATAATGTTCTTTATTAGAAAATACTCTAGGGAGCATAGAGAGTTAAAAAACTCAATGCCTTTTCCTGGTCATACTTTCATCACAAAATAATAGCATTTTCTTGCAGACTATTTCAAATTAATTATTTTAAATTAGTGAGATAGTTGGTGAGTGATAGTTTTTGAGAGCTGTTTTTGAGAGTGAAGTGGCTCCTTTGTTATGTGCAACTAGCCTTATAAGCAGTATTAATTACGCCACATTGTAAAACTCTTCCTATTTAAATGGTGAAGTAAGATACAAGGAATGAATAATAATATTTTGTATCTGTTGTTGCAATGGGCATATGGCAGGTAGAAGATAAAGAGGAATAAAACTGGAGAAAAATAGTGCGTTAAAGATCTGTTAATTGAACTGTGCTACAGTTCCCTAATCTCACAATTTTTTAAAATTATTCTTCCGTAGCCTCAGACCATTCGGCAAACTCTTCAAAAGACACTGCAGCATTTTGAGCATCAGGTTATTGGGTAAGTGTTAATGTGAGGTAGTGAAAGGTGCATGGTAATGTTTTGCTCTGTGCCTCCCAATTCACAGCTCTGCATGATAAGCTTTTTAATTTAATCCTAAATTTTTTCTCTCAAATTCTTAAAGATGCTTTGGAATAACCATACATAATCTGGATGTAAATGGTAAACTGCTGTTCAGTCCTGCTTCTGTACAATCCCATCAGATGATGACTGCTTAATTAACTGTAATGTTTCTTATAAAAATAGAATAGAAAATCTTTTTCAGTCATAGAATATTAGGCTGGAAAGGGACCTCAAAGCTCATCTAGTCCAACCTTTCTTGACAGAAGCATGGTCTAGACAAGATGGCTCAGCACTCTGTCCAGCTGAATCCTGAAACTGCCCATCATTGAAAGGTCTTAATCCTTTGCCACCACTTCTGAAAGACATTTGTTGACTTTGCGTTTGTATAAGGAGTTGCTATTACTTTATTTTTTTTCTGTAGTTACAGAGATGCAGAGAAGAATTTTCACAATATATCAAACAGATGCTCCTATACAGACTGCTCTGGCAATGAAGAAACTGAAGATGTCTCAGGAATTCTCCAGTGTACGGCTAATGTACTTGGTAGGTATTTTTTCAAGGGAATTTGTTTCCTTTAGTTGGAAGGAAAGTTTACTGACCATCTTAATGCCAATGATGAAGCAAGAAATTTTTGCTCCAACCGTGGAAATTTAGGATGTAGGCAGCAACATAACAGTGCACTGTTACTACATTTGTTTTCTTTTCTACATACATTTTGAGTCTTTAAGACAATTCAGACTGATTGTCAGTGAAGACAGTGAATGTGTGTTGTGCAATACCCAGTGATTAGAGAAGTTTCAAAGGCTTTTGGCAAGTGGACTTGCTTTGGAATTATCTCTGGTGTTTTTATAGGGATTCTGCAAAACAACAGACACTTCTATCATTTGTGTGGACAGAGGGCCTGAGAAGCAACAGCAGGGTGTACCTGAGACATGAAATATTCTGGAAACTTAGATTTTCTTTGGCAAGAAGCACAACACTGAAATCTGACTGTGTATGATAACTGAAGATAAGATTTAGCTTTCCATGTCAGGGGAATATGGTGAGGTGATACTCTGCTCACATTCTGGTCTTTACCATTGTATCCTGCTGACTTCAAATACTTTTGGAGGATATACATTGTGTATCAGTCTTTTCTACTGCAAACTGTTAAACAGACTTGGTGTGCTCTGTGAAACAGCAAACATGTTGTAGTTGAGAGATGACTGTGTTTCACTGACTTTCAAAATGCTTTTTTTTTTTGCTATCTGGTGCCTTATTCTGTAAAATACTAGATGCTGTCAGGGATGTTCTGCATGCCTTTGACTGCTGCTAGAAGGAGTTGGCATTTTGTATTTTGCATGTGTGGTCATGGAGAGAATTTACAACAAATTAAATTTTAAGCATGTCCAGTGTTAGTTAGCTTTTTTCTTTATTTTAAAATATTTGCATGTTATCTCTCTAAAACAAATGCTATGAGTGATATGGCAGGACTCATGCAAAGCAGAGACTTTTCATGTTACCAGGTACATCTTAATATCATAAAAAGCCAGACTAGACATTCAGTACTTGTTTCACCATGACACAAAGTATGTGTTCTAAGAAACAGTTATGAATAATTTTTCACCTTCATAGTGCTTTTAAAGCAATATGTTAGTACTAGTACCTCAGCATGGCTGAGTAATGTGCAACCTTTTTCTTCAGTGGTATCCTCACAGTGCATGTTTATTAGGGGCAGACTGGACTTCGGGGACCAAAGTGTAGGGATAACATCTAAGCATTACTATCTTGGGGAACTATTAAAGTGGGCTTTGTTGAAAATTAGTTTGCAGAGACTTTTTCTTGGACAAGTTCACCTCTTAAAGAATGAGTTCTTAGCAAAAAAAAAACCCCATTCAGTGTGAGCAAAACACTGAGATAATTTAAAAGCAATGCTTCTCCCTATCTGGGAGAAGAACGTAAGGGAATGAGCAGTTAACCCAGCTTCTTTATTTTAATTGTAGCTCCTATCACAACAGGTAAATAATTAATGGAGGCTGTGTAATTAATTCTCGCATACGCAGTTATTTTTTGGGCTGAGTAAGAACTGGTAAGAGCCGCCTCTATGAAAGAGGGATGCAACCACTGAGGTATGTACCTAGAACAACTGGCATTGCTGAGGCAGGAGGAAAGCATGGATCTGACTGTGATGAAGGCTAGAGAAACTGTTGGACCAAATCTGGCTCTTAGTTTGTTTATATGAGCAGTAAGAGGCACTTTCTGTCGAGGGCTGGAAGAAAATATTTCCCTAAAGATGCTTGGAAGCAGCTTCCTGCTCTCTGACCTTAGAAACTGCCAACATGATTCACCTCTCCCAATCCTCTAACCACCTCTAAAATAGTCATTTGGCATTCCTTATTCATCAGAAGAGTGTAAATGCTGAGATCATTGGTAAGCTTGGAAGACTGTGAGCAGATGCTTCACACTGTGGTCCTGGTGCTTACAGTGCTCGCAGGAAAGTGCTGACTGCAAGCTGTTCACGGAGCTCGATGCATGTGATTTATCATGTATGAATACTGCTAACTTTCCTCTTGTCAAGTCAGCACTAAAGTGTGTTACCATCTTCCTGCAGTAGGGACTGATTCTCCTTATCCCCTTGCTGAGTTGCTCCCGCTACAAGTCTAGACATCAATAGAAGTCTCCCTGCTTTAAACCACTGTAATTAAAGGAACCCATGTCCATCATGTTCACATGCTGTAAACTGTGTCTGATACCAGATGAATTACACAGTTTTCCTTTGCAATGACAGCTTCTGAGGCTGGAATATTTAATTTAACTTTCTATCCCTTCAAAAATAGTCCAGACAGCTTCATGATGGACTCTGCTTTCATTAATTGGTGCATGCATACTTTTATAGTGTCCTTCATAAGCGTATAGAAACAGAGAATCCTTTAGGTTGAAAAAGACCTTTAAGATCATCAAGTCCAATTGTTAATGCAGCACTGCAGAGTCCACCACTAAACTGTGTTCAGAGGAGATTGACAGTGTAGGTTTGAACTTTAGAAATAATGATAAGAGAAAAATTTCCATGATGAAGTATGTTCTGTGGATTACTACCACATTTCTTTCTTAGGTGACTATAAACTTATACTGAGGTATGTTAGAGATAAAAGTTGTATCTGAAGAGATTTCCTATTTGACCTTGGGCAAGTTTTTATTCTTTCTGTGCCTCAATTGCCTATCTGTATAATGGAGATAACAGGATTTTTTAAATCCTTTAAACCATATGTCAATGCTATTCAGATTTCAACCTTCTTGAAGTGAAGACAATTTCATCCCCCTTGTACATCCTGCATTTTGAGCAAAGTGACTGCTTTTGTCCTCATGATTTAAAGTAATTTGATTTAAAGTAAGATTAGAGTGTGCATTTTTACTTAAGTGCTGCCAGAATAAAGCAGAAGACCTTCATGTAGCTGCAAATTAAAACTTTGGCAACAGGAAATTAGGGATGAAAACTTTTTTTGTTGTTCTGTAACTACTATTGTAAGGAATTTATTCCGGGACATAAAGCCTTCATGACCTATCTCCTGTTTCTTTTTTTGGCAGATATTCAAAGAAGGTCTGTGCTACTGAACTTTACAAAGTAGCAGAGAAATGCCCGATTTTCCCTTTTGAACCCCACTCAGTACTTCTGATCTATCACGTGATATTTCTCACATCCCAAATGCAGGAGTCAGATAAAAACTGTACAACCTTCACCTCACCTCCTCCAAACACTCTTTTCAGACACTGCAAACAATTAATGTAGCCTTTATGAACATGAGCTATTTATTACTCTTCAGTCCTTCACAGGGAAAAAAAGAGAAAGGGAATTTCACTAAGGCAGTTACCAGTCTTTTAAATGGCATCGGTATTTCCTTTGGAGCCTCTTTGCATCTTGCTGAGGAACTCTGTAATCTGTTCTCACTTTGATAGTAAAACTAATGAAAAGTAACCTAAATTCACATAAAAAGAGCTGTTGTGCAAAATCTGCAAAGCAGCAGTAGCTGTTCATACCCAGTCTCTAATGACATGGAAGAAGTGTTGTCTTTGAAAGCCCATTTGTGTGTTTTAGACTTCAGTATCTAAATTGCAGGTACTGCAGCACCATGTTAGATACACTGTATAAATAACACTTGGTCACACAGTCGGGAGTTACAAATGCACTGGTATCAGATCGATGTTTCAGCAGAAAGGCCTGGAGAAGTAATTTTACCCATCTGACTTTCCACTGCTTAAGATACAGAAAAACATTCTCCCCCATTTTTTAAAATTCAAGCAAATAATTTATCCAACAGGGTTCTTTTTCATCTCTTACAAAAATTTGGCTCCTAAAATTTTACTACAGTTACCTCATTTTCCTTAAAAAATGCATGGCACATGTCAGTGGCTGTTAAGTCAGCTCTGCATGTGGACTCTGGTGTATTGCAAGAATTTTTTCTATTAGGCATTTGTAACTTATGGGATAATAATGGCCTTTCTTTTGATTCTGCTTCAGAGAGTGGTGTGAGGACTCTGCTTGTCTGTCTATCTTTCTGGGAATCTTCTGTTTGGAGTGTGATACCACGCAGTTGCAATTCCCTAGGGATTCCCTAATCCCCTGCTGATAAGTTGTATGGAATCCTGGCCCAGAGCCCTGTCCTGTCAGGGAGATAAATCATGTTTCTACATTCGGCCTCCCCAAGACACTGAGGAGGAGGTGGAATTCATTGTTAGTGTAAGGTTTTAGAGAGTTCTTGCTCTGGGTGACATTTGCTTGTCACTACCAAAGAGAACATGTGCTGCAGGCTGCTTTATATAGGGCAACTCAATTCGTGCCTAAATATATCTTGCAGGGCTGATCCTTCATTTAGTACAAAGGGCATAATTCCATAAAAGTAATTTGTTCTCTGTACATTTGTCAAAGTTAAAGATCTGTGTTTCCTTTATGAAACTAAGAAAATCTCAGCTCTTACATGAGGCAGTGGCATAAAACTGTGTCAGGGCAGGTTTAGGCTGGATGTTAGGAAAAGGTTCTTCACCCAGAGGGTGGCTGAGAGCTTCACTGACGTGAAGGCTGTTCAGTTGTTATTGCTCCACTGCTGAGCACTTGGGAAGTGGTCATGGCACCAAACCTGACAGAATTCAAGAAGTGCTTGGACAATGTTCTCAGGTACATGGTGTGATTCTTGGGGCTGTCCTGTGTAGGAGTTGGATTTTGATGATCCTTCTAGGTCCCTTCCAACTCAGAATATTTGATGGTTCTATGATACTCTGTTGTTAAAGAGGAATAAATTTGGGATCATTCTGGTAACTATTAAATAACTGCTGAGAAATAATATATTTGAAGAGGCAGGAAAAAATTGAAATGGAGTTGCCAGGACAGATCTTAGCCTACCATGAGATTAGACCAGGTGTAGTATTTGGAAAAGGTAAACAAAGGTTTGGCACACTGACTGCTTGAGAGGTGTCTGAGAACTGTAAATGCTTCTATATTGAAAGTATATAAATTTCTATCACTTCCCTTTGCACTAAGAACTGCGGATAGTCATTAGGATGCAACTAATTTGGGATCCACGGCCTGATTTATAATTAAAGTTGTTGGTTTACAAACGGCGTAAAAGGAAATGTTACACGGCCCAGAGGACTGGCAATACTAATGGATTCTAATAATACTTTATCCTGGGGGGTCCAAGCTATACACACAGGGCTCCTGTTATTGAGCAGATGTTACAGTGCACTGGCAACACAAAAGTAATCTAAACAAAAAGCACGTAATTCATGTGATTTCAAAACTGAGATGAGTACATCTCAATTAGAAAAGGACAAACATTTATGCCAAATGGCCTTAGACATCCCACTCTTCTCAAATCAGAGCTATTTATTGTTAGAAAGCAGATGAACTACCAGCAGATAATGAGCGGTTTGAAGTTATGATGTACAATAGCATCTTGTAGAAGTCTATTTATGAAGAACATATTCTGGCCATGATTCATTGACTAACTGTAGGTGTTTGTCTTTATCTGAGGTACTGTGAGGCATCTTGTGGCCTCTGTCAAACCTTCAAAAATGTGTAGGTCTCCCTTAGGTCCCACATCTTGGCAGATACAGTAACGATCTGTTGGTTCTTTTGTAGATGTCTTGGATGCCTTATGGAGACTCAAGGAGTATTAGATTTCTATATTTAGTCAGATGAGTTGAGCCCTTTATATATGTGAGGAGTTATGAGAGATGATTTTGCATTTCATGGGAAGAATTTTTAGATTTCATTGCAATTTATTTGTTCCAGGAAGTGAAGTTCTGCTCCCTATGTTAATTCAAAGACATACATATTTATTTTAATGAAAAAAAAGCAAATGAAAAAAACCCTTATTACTGTTTAATCTCTAGAGTTTGCATGAAGCAAACCTGGTCGGCGTAATTTTTAGGAATTGCCAATCTAATGATTGCAGTTTTCATTTAATACGCCCTGTGCAAATATAAGAAGTGAGCTTTCCAAGTTGTGGTGGGGGACATAAAATCATGATAATCTTGCTTCACGTAGCTTGGCGTTGCTTGCAGAATTGGGTGCTACTGCGAGCACTGTATGAGGGCAAAAGCCCCTTCTGCTGCCTGTTCTTAATGTCTCATCTGAGCTTCCTGTGTCAATAGTTTTGAGCAGAATCTTTTGTATATATACTGAGAACAGGTGATCAGGTCCTCACCAAGAGGCAGTAATTACAAGGGTATTTCCATCATTGGTCAGAGGACAAGGAAAGAAAGCAGCTCATTCAAAGTGGATAAAATAATACAGATGAACATGTGTCAGGAATTCTTTTTGACAGTAGTTCTCATTTATATTCTGTGAAATCTTGAAAGATATGCGGGGCTTGTATGTCACTGTAGGAGAAGTGTTGTACAGATTTTACAGTTGTGTCACAACCAGATGTAAGGGCATAAAATGATGTTACTGTATTTATATAAAAACCACCAAAAAGGTAATATAAAAATGCTATATGGGTTCCCAGGATGATATAAATTCACAATCATAATGAAGTAAAATCAAAGTCATTTATACAGTAATTAGATACTGGCATTAAGCTTGCTTACAATCTAATGTACCTTCGGCATTAGTCTGTACCCCAGAAAACCTTTTTTATTCAGAGACTCAAAGTTGCTTTCCCTACCATCTGAAATCATTCTTTGGAATTCTGAACTGCCACCTGTCTTTCTGTCCAAAGGTCTGTTTAAGAGAAAGATGTTAGTGATGCCAAAAATTTGATAATCCAAAAGCATTTAAGAGATACTTGCTATAACTGAAGGTGGCAAATTCTACTTCTGTTCACAGTATGAGGTCTGGAATTGCATATTTAATTGTTCCAGCCCCTTAAGGTTTGATATTTACAGATTCTGAATGGTATCTCAGAAAAAAAAAAGATATTTTTCAATGCCAAATGAGTCAGATGCTGGCCACTCTGCAGCCATTGTCTTCATTATTTAGTTTTAGGAAAAACTGGATGGCTTGTAACTGCTTCTGCATGCTGTACCAGTTAATGGATTACTTTGATTTTTTTATCACATCGTTTATCTTCTGATTGTTTC
The DNA here is from genome assembly GCF_017639235.1 of Corvus kubaryi. Taxonomy (NCBI): domain Eukaryota; kingdom Metazoa; phylum Chordata; class Aves; order Passeriformes; family Corvidae; genus Corvus; species Corvus kubaryi. The sequence continues at coordinate 5,149,956 of NW_024581076.1, read as the reverse complement.
TGAAGAGCCTATGATTTGTGATTTTCTTTATAGGAACAGATTCTTATCTAATTTCTCCACTTCATAATGTACAAAATACTTAAAAATATTGTACTAATTCCTTGACATTTGGTAGAGTTTTTGCAGTTTACATTAACTGCTGAAAAGAAAGTGAAGACCTTTTGCTAGCATGTTATTACAGGATGAAGTCATCTATTTCTGCTCCAGTTCAGTGAAATACTTAATTTGTACTTTGAACCTGTGCTTAAAGACTTTGGTAATTTTGGATCTGCCTGACAAGTATAGGATCTCTTCTCTTACTGTCTTTGAGACATATTTTCAAAGAATAATAATTAGTCATAGATCCCAAAGTGCTTTTCAGTGGAGGCCTATAGCAATATTTTCATTCTGTCGTTGCTTTGCCTCTATTTCCAATGTGCGTGTTTAATTTCTCTCCAGTATGGACTAGAATAAAAGTGACATTATAAGGAAAAGCAACAAAAAGAAACTTCTGAGGAAGAAACATTAAAATTAAGATGTGTGATTTGTCCTCCCAGCTTAGCTTAAGTAGTAGGAGCACAGTAGATCCCCCTCCAGGATGAAAGCAAATTGAGACCAGTGGATTTCTAGAACTTCATTCAGTATATTAGTAGAAGGTTTGTAAATAGCAGAAGCTCAAAAGAACAAATTACTTCAGTTGGGGAGCAGCAGAGTGTGTTGGGATGGCTTCTGGTTTATTTTAAATCTCTACCATTTAGTGGAGTGTCTTGGTGAAACCAAGGAAGACCTTTTCCTCCATATCAATTGCAAGCCAGTGCTCATTAGGAAGCCATTTCGGGGTCATACATGAGGTGATGAGAGAGTGCAGTGGCCTCTGTATTTGGGAGTGCTGGGCCCTCATACAGATATCAAATATTTTTTTTTCTGGGAAGCTGAATGAGAATTTTGCTTAGAGGTCCACAGTGAAAAAGAAAGAATGGAAATGCCGGCTTTTCAGAATAGAATAGCAAATTGTCAGTTTTGATGAACAGAAGTTGACTCACATTTTCAATGCCATATTCAATTTGAATTATTCCACTGCAAAATCAAACAGAAAAACAATTGAGCGTGAGATGAGTTTGAAAAGATTGGACTTTTTATGTAGATGCAAAACCTGAAGGTTATAAGAAGATTATTTTGATTTTGTTTGTCTTTTCTCAGCATAAAAGAAAAAACCAAAGGAAATACCATATACGTTGAAATTGGAAATCATACTGAATATAATATTTAAAGATAACAACTAGCCTGCAGAAGTCTCCAAATGTAATAAAGTATGCACTATAGAGACAGTGACTTCTGGGATTCATTTTTTTAGCAAGAAGGTTTTTCTACATGTAATAAAACTATCTCCCAATCTGGTAATGTCCTGAATTTATCTGGGATAGAGTTAATTTCTCCTCAGTAGCTGGTACATTGATGTGTTTTGGATTCAGTATGAGAATAATGTTGATAGCATACTGATGTTTTGGTCGTTGCTACGTAGTGTTTATCCTTAGCCAAGGACTTTTTTGTGTCTCGTGCTCTGCCAATGAGGAGGGGCACAAGAAAGCTGGGAGGCAGCACAGCTGAGACTCAAACTGTCCAAAGGGACATTCCACACCATTAGAATGTCATGCCCAGTATGTGAACTGGAGGAGTGACCTGGATGGGGACAGGGTCTGACTTTGGTGGTGAGAAATTGAATTGTGCATCACTTGTCTTATGTGTGGGTTTTTATTTTTCTCTTTTTCATCATTATTACTACTTACTATTATTATTATTGTTATATTTTCTTTTTCTTTCAATTATTAAGCTGTTCTTATCTCAACCTACAAGTTTTACTTTTGATTCTCCTCCCCAATCCACTGGGCTGGGAGGTTGAGCAAGTGTCTGTATGGTGTTAGTTGCCAGCTGGGCTTAAACCACAACAGGTATGTATAGAAATAGGGGTAGGGAATCCACAGAAGATATGCAAAAGATTTGGATCATTTATATGGTAGCAAGTGAGAAGGTTATAATGAAGTATGTACAGAATTAGTGGTATGTGAGCATCTGTTATCATCTGTTTCAATAAGAGAGGCAGGAATAAGTCAGTAAAAATACCTTTCAAATATTCTGTGCAACTTTACACAAAGACATCACTGAAGCCAATAGCTTTGCAGAGAAGTCCAGAAAAAATTAGTTCGCATATGTTTGTATAATAGGAATTTTTAAAATAAATATTTTTAATTCAAAGATAAACATCATGCTTCATGCAAAAATTGATGTCTTATTGGATAAGGCTTAGGAAGAAACTTCCTTGCAAGGTACATTATACTTTTTGGGTTTTGAAGGTTGTTTGACTTACTTCAATTTTCTTAGTATATCATAGTGTCTGTTATTATAGAGAAAATTCAGACTAACACAGACCAGCAGTTTGGTTGAGTTGGGTCATACCCATTTTTCTAGTAGAGCTAATCTAATTTTCTGCTGGTACTATGTGTAACTCAATTCAAAGCTCAAATGTTTTTAAAAGTAGTGGCACGTCCTCAAGCCAGGTCATTTACCTGAGTTTCATAGTATAATTCATGTTGCTTGGAGTCAGTATGTTGTGTCCAGACTGAATGGCCAGTTCTCCAGGGCGGACAACAAGACCAATCTAAGACAATCAGCAAAACCTGAGGCCGAATACTGAGACACAGTTCCCAGTAATGATAACGAGACAAAGCTCGCATTCGTAGCAGCAGAGTCCAGGAGTGATGAGTTTTGCAAACCTCATTCCCAGTCAGTGGCGCCAGCGCAGCCGAGTGCTCCGCTGTAATTGTATCATACACTTGAAAGGCACTTCACCTGCGCTGCCGCTTCGGGCAGCTTTGTGCCATGTATTTGGCCATTTGTATGAATAGCCCAGGGGGTTCTGATGCTGTCCTGTTCCCATGCTTTCAGAGCCTCTGCAATCTTACAGCTTTGGGTGCCCCTGCTAGACTGCTCACTTCTACACACAAACTTCTAAAGCTGCTCTCACTTCACTCTACAGAACGACGAGATTTGAAAGTATGAATATCTGTGTATACATATAAATATGATGATTTCTTAGCTACTTCCTATTAATATCCAGTTATGACATTTTTGGTATGGGTTAGAATTTAAATTTTTTTGGGTTATAGTGAGTATTTTTTGGTAAGATATTACAATACCATGTTATGCAGACGTAATGGTAATGAGTCAGGAATTGGCACACAGTCTTCTGAGTCAGGATATTAGGGGGCATTGTGTACCAGAGGTACTTTCTTTTGGCTTAGCTGCAGAGCTGACCATCTGTGGTCATAAAAGATCCTGGGAATATTTTTGTAATAACCTTGTTTAGTGACCAAATTTCTTTATGAGTAATGGCATTTGAATGAAGTTTCCCAAGTAATTGCTATTACTTCTTTTATAAAATATGCTTTGTCATGTGAGAACATGTTGTCATATTTATATATGTAATTTACTGTATTTTAATTTGCTATTAATCACATAAAAGGTCCAAACAAAATTATCATTGCAGATTGCAAAGCTGGGGAACACTGAAATCCCTTGTGAATATTGACTGTGTTAACGAAGCCTGTGTTCAGACATTGCCTTGAGATTATTAAAGGTTATTGTCTGCAAACAACATGACTTCTGCCCCTGTTATACCTCGGGTATAAAAGTCACTAAGCACTCTGTTCTTCCCAAATTAAAAGCCTAAAAGCAGTCTAAACAATGAGAAGTTCAGTGATCTGCTGGGATATTACCAATGTTATAAACCATGCTGAATACACATTAAAATAAAGGGCCTGCTGTGCCCTCAGGAAAGAAATAACTGCCCTTCATTTCTGTTCAAATGCAAGATAAATTTTAAGGAGTTTGACTAGTTGACTGAAATGTAATTCTATATGATTTCAATGTAGTGAAGAAACTGTGTTGTTAATTCCTATATTAATTTCCTTTGAAAACTCTGGATATTTGTAATTCACAGACAACTGATTAATATTTCTTTTTATACTGTTACATCTTAAAACAATACAAACATCTGATTAATTTTGTAACTCTACTATGACATGGGGATTATATACTGATGAAACTTAATAGAGTGTATCTTCCTTGAAATAAGAAAGAGGAAAATGCTTAATGACCATCTCAAAAATATTTTTTGTAGGTTATCCTTAAAATGGTAAATAACAAACTGGAACAGGATTTGATACACATTTCCATTACTGGTATTTTTTCATCCCTTCAGCAGTGTCAGCCTTATCACCTCTGTAAATTAAAATCTTTTGAATTTATGTGATAGAAACTTGAAGTGATGTTGTGAGATATCACAAACCATCTATTAGCTATGTAGACTGCTTTTAAGAGGCAGCGTTTTTTTAAAGATGGGTGAGTGTAGGTAGAAGCTTAAAATGAAAAGGCTTTGCTCTCCCTTGCAGGCAACAAAAGGAGTAATTATTTCTTTGTATCTTGTGGCAGTGCCCAATGCCTATAATGAGAAAAGTATTTTGGTTAAAAAACCCCGCAAAACTCACAATCCCCCTTCCCCAGCTATTAAAAGTGTAATCTGACTGCAGGGCTTTACGGTGTGGATGGAAAGCCAGACAACTGACTTTGAGTCCCAGAATCTTATTCTTCAAGCTGGGGAGAGCTGGATCCTTCACAGAGGCGGTGAGCAGAGAGGCTGTAACAGCAGGAGCCTCATTTGTAGCCAGGTCTGCAATGGAAGGGATGCAGCCATGCCTGGGTGCATTCCCACAGTGGCCTGGATGTGACATGCAAAAGTCAGGGAAATTGTAATGAATACTGGTGCCAGTGGGGAAAAGCAGACAGACCCACTAATCATTGGCTGGGACAGCAAGCTGAAAGAATGAGGACTTAAAAAAATGGCTTCTAGGATTATTCCAAACCACCACAGAAACCTATGGATAGGTGTCTAGTGAAAAAGCTGCTCTCCCTGTTTTGGAAAAGTAGCAGGCAAATAAAGAAAAAAGGCAAAATGTGACACAGTAACAATACTATGTTGTTGATATCAGTGTCTCATTGTCCTATAGGTCTGAAGTTTGAGGAAATGCAAGAAAAGTTTGGGGAGGAATTCTTCAATATCTGCTTTGACGAGAATGAAAGAGTTCTTCGAGCTGTAGGTGGGACCCTTCAAGACTTCTTCAATGGCTTTGATGCTTTGCTGGAGCATATTAGAACTTCATTTGGAAGACAGGCCACCCTGGAATCTCCTTCTTTCCTATGCAAAGAACTCCCTGAAGGCAATCTCATGCTTCATTATTTTCACCCACATCAGATTGTGGGATTTGCAATGACAGGAATGATAAAAGCAGCAGCAAAGAAGATTTACCACTTGGAAGTAGAAGTAGAACAGGTCACAAATGATAAGCTGTGTTCAGAGGGGACAAACCCAGGTAACTGCAGTTGTTTGACTTTCCTTATCAAAGAACATGAAAATGCAAATACCACAAAAGCACTTCCAGCAGGAACTTCCCAGTCCCCCTTAGACCTGAGGATTAGCATTAGCACTTTCTGCAGAGCTTTCCCCTTTCACCTGATGTTTGATCCAAACATGCTGGTTCTCCAGCTTGGGGAAGGTCTTAGGAAGCAGCTCAGATGTGACACTCATAAAACCCTGAAATTCCAAGACTGCTTTGACATAGTCTCTCCTAAAATCAGTGCCACGTTTGAACGAGTTCTCCTGAGGTTATCTACACCCTTTGTCATTCGGACCAAACTTGAGGATTCTGACTCTGAAAGTAAAGATAAGGTAAGAATATTAATTTGGAAGGGGATGTGCTTATATGTGTGTCATGAGAGAGGATTTTTTGCTCAGAGAAAAGCAGCTCAAGTCCTGTGTACTCTGGAAAGCTCACTCATGCCTTGCAAACAGGGGTGAAGTGATATTCCCCAGCCAAGCGAATATTTTCCTAGATGATTTATAAGCTTTGCCTGTGAAGTTGTAGCAAATAATGGTATTTCCATTCAGAAAATTCTGCACCGTGGGATTGAACAGTACAACTTGAATAAAAGGGTGAGGAATTTTGCAAAATGCTCATATCTAATCCATAATTTCACTCCAGCTATATTAAGAATAGTTTTAAAGCCATTTACTAGGGACTAGCTTTAAGTATTTACTCTGAAGGATTCTCACTGCAGGTTTCACATTGCCACCTTACTATATCTTATTTCCCTATTTTGGAATGCTGCTTTCCTATAAGTTTCTTCTTACCTCTCTCCCTGCACTCAAGGAAACCAGAGGTGTAAGTGGTACTTATCCCAGTTTTATTGCATTCCAGTCATTCAAATAGGCACTTGTCCTCCTACACGGCCTCTTTCCTCAGTGTTTTAGGAGAGAGCTGCCTTAACCAGTGAGCCCTATGTTGAGTTCAGTGCATTCAGCTGAGTAAGCTGAGAACATGTCTTTAGTGTGGAGTTCTCCAGTGGCTGGATGGAATTTGTCTCAATGCCTATCCTTGAATTAAAGGAAAGCTTTTTGGTGTGAAGTAGGGTTCCAAGTTTTATGCACCAAAGTACTTGTACTTAATGCCAACATTAAAACTTGCTTAAAGCCTTGAAAGTCTGTGTGGGTGCCTTGGAAATACTGCTGCCCTGAGTGGAACTGGATGATCTTTAAGGTGCCTTCCAACCCAAACCATATTATGTTTCTGTGATTCTATGATGATTCAAAACATAGTTACTTCTTACAGCAGCAATATTTCCAGCTCCTCTTTGGCACTATATTTTGGCAGCTATAAACATATGTCTGGTGCATTTTCCTCCGGAAGCGTGTTCCCCCAAGAGAAACAAACTAGTGCTTTTATTTTGTATTAGTTGATGTAACTCAACCTTTTAAAAATCAAAAGAGAGTTTATTTTTCCGAGTCTGTCCTCAGTGTCGCCCTAGCCTTTAATTACAAAAAGGAAACATGGTGTGAAAGGGATGGAGGTGTTGGCTCTGAGCTACCTTATGACACACTTGTTTCTCCTTTGAAGGGGTCTGGTTTCATGATGCTTCATGTGGAACGTGCCTGTCCCTCTCAGAAACCTTCTGCTGTCCCAGGACAGAGTCATAGCCCTTTGACTGTCTTCTGCTCTTCACGTGTCTGCTGTAAATCACTCTGAAGAGGAAGAAGGTTTAGGTGGGGGAGGGAAGCTTTCAAAGCCTTTTTCCCTATTTAAATCAAGTTAAACACACAAAATATTCTCTTACCTGACAGGTTTCATATGCTTGTGGCTTGCTCTTAGGAGAAGTGGCAGGAATGGGGCTTGCTGGAGGCAGGATTTCAGATTAGTCAGTACTAACACTCAGAGAAGCAGGTAGAAGGGGATGGCAGTAAAGGAAATCCTTTGCCTGCCAGCAGTTAGGAGAAAAATTGTATCTTGAAAAGTAAGGTGTAAATGAGAGGCAAAAGGGTGATGGTGGGGTGCAGGGGAGTTGTTGTGCTGCAGGCACGGGAATTAATTGGAGAACATCAGTTTATCCGAAGAGGTATTTTCCTCCATCTCACCCATTTGATAAGCATTTTCAAAAATTTTTTGCTTGTGAATAGTTAAAAAAATCTCAGCATGTGATGCATTTTTCTAGATATTCCCTTTTTTTTTTAAAAAAAGAAAGCTGCACAGATTCATAAGCTGTGGTTGACTTGCTTACATAGATTTTGAGAGGAGGGACATAGCAATACAGTTTATGTCATGCTCAGTCCTTTATGGATAAAAAAAGTAGACTGAGCCTTGGGAACTGCATGCTGTATTATTTTCCCATAGCTCATGTCACTCATTTAGCTCATTTTGGAATTCTTTTCAATTTGTCAACGCTTGTTTGGAAGTTGAGTATTAGGCAGGTAGATCAGTGGCTGTAAGCATGACCTTGCTTAAAAGTCGCCAGTAACTGACTTAGACATTTCCCTATTTCTCTGCCACACACCTCTATTCAGTTCATACTGGAATAGCATCCCACTTAGAGCTATTTATCTTTTTTAAAAACAATAAATCTGACTCTGCTATAACCAATTCTTTTCAGGCTTGGTTACCTTAAACGGCAGCTGTAGGCATATGACCCGGACAACTCTGCTGCAGTGTTGAAGCTGTTCAGATGTCTTATTGCATAAAAAAAAAAATTCAAAAAAAATTATTCAAAAATAAATTCAAAAAATAAATTCAAAAATAAATTTACAATGAACAGAAGATGTTCCAGCCTCTTTTCAAAAGACGTTTATTTTCATTTCAATACATAAATTATATATTTTTTCAGACTTGCAGTGAGAAAGACAGAATAAGAAAACAGTTTTCATTTAGTCCTGACATCAGCTCTGTGTTCAGATGAAAGTAAGTCACAAATTGTGATCTTTCCCTAATTAAAACCTACAAGCAACATAAAAAAACCCCACCTGTGCTTACTTTCAGGGTGTTTAGTGCTTGTCCAATTTATTTAAAGGCTCATTTGTGTGTTTCAATTTACTGGTATTTGAATCATTGGAATAAATAAGACTATCCTAAATTTCTGATATAAGGCCTGTGAGGTCTGTGTCGTAGGTAGCACTTCCTGCAGAGCTGTATGTGTGCCTTTGCAGAAGCACAGCCTCATGCATTAATATCTTAGCAAAGTTTTGTTAATTTGGTATGTCCCCAGCTGTTCTCTGGAGCTCAGAGCATTTACAGGATCCCATTGTTCTAGGGATCAAACAAAAAAAAAGAACTCCCCACATGAAGAACATGGACACCTAGCTTTAAATGCGATTCCCAACGCCATGTTTCCAGTTTTCCCATGCAGCTAAATGCTTGTTCTTGGGTTTTTTCTTATGGTGTGGTACTACCCAGATGCTGAAGGGCCCTGCTGCTGTACTTCTTATACAAACATTCTGTTGTTTCTCACATTTCACTCTAAGTTTTATTTAGTTTCTTTTTTTTTTCTTCTTTGGGTTTTTTTGGTGTTTAACCAGAGACCTTCACTAGCATCCAGTCAGATTTTCCAAATTTTGGATATTTTCCCTAAATAACAAAGTCACAATGTTTGCTGTTTAACCTCTCTAAGGAAACTCATTCTATACCTCTCTATGGGAGCAATTATTTATTGCAACAATAAGAAATAAATTTATTGTGACAATTAACCATTTGGGGTTGATAGCTTATGGCTTCACACATGGTTAATGCAGCAGTACTTCACAGAAGTTCAGTGAATGTTAGTGGAGTCACATACGGGATAAATTAAATTAAGAGGGCTGAGTCTGAACTCATGTGACGGAGTGTTCTGAAATCCACGTCAGTCCTTCACTGAGGTGAAGGTGCTGGCATGCGAGGGAGCTGCTAACCCAGTGGTGAGTTGTGCATGCAGTGCACATTGGTGTCCCCCCACCTTTTCTTGCCCAGACAGGGGCAGGAAGCTCCCGATAGGTACATCCTGAGTGCGCTCATTTTCAGACTGCGCTAATGAACACGGCCTTCTGTGACATGATATAAATACTCGTCTCCTTGGCAGTACAGTGAGGTGGCTGGAGCTGCTTCAGTTTTTAGCTGAACGGGAACACAAGGAATGACTCTCCTGCTTTCCCTCTTCTGGCTAACGTCCTCCTCACGTGCCACTCCTGACCCACCAGTGCTGGGCCGATTGAGAGGAGGTGGGGCTGCCCTTGCAGGGACGCACTGTCCCTGAGACCTTGATCCAGACCCAGCCCTCTTGGTGCACAGATCGACAGGAGGAGCCCTGCCAGCCCAGTTCATGGGCGCACCTTTCTGAAACAGTGACATGGCATGCAGTTGTCAAGAAAGTTGAAAGTGAATCATGAAAGAAATCAGGTTCCCTGCCATATACTGTGCAGCTGTATTTTCCTTATATTGCTGCTCTTCAGCTCAGATTAACAGCCCTTTTCCACCTTTAAAATAAATCAGTTTTTGTCAGGATACTCACTGGCCTTTGACTTAGGCCACTGAGGGCTTTGGAAATTGTCTAAGAACCTAAATGCACCTAAAACTGCATTACTGGAGATGTCCAGACCTTTTTTTCTGATGGAATGTATTTGCTTTGAATATTTTATTAAAACCATAACTTCCCAGTTAACAGTTCAGCAAAATGTGTTCTGGCAAAAAAATTACTTTTATTTATATATGTGAGTTAAATTTTTTTTTCAGTAATTTTAGACATGAAATACTTTTTTTATGGAAAAAAGTTTGCGTTTCAAATTATAATACAACATTTAAAATACAAAACACTGGGTTTGATGAAAATGACCCTCTGAAATTTTTATATTGGAAGAAATTCCAAATGCCACATATAATTCAGATTTTCAAGAAATGTAATGATAAAATGTCCAGCAGAATGGTCGTGAAGGCTTTTTATAACTCTATTGATGCTGCAGGCTGTCTGGGCCAGCACCTTGTCTGTTGTCAGTGGGGAGCAGAGGTTTAGCTCTCACGAGATGAAAGCATGTCCTCTTGCAGTGGTATCCGGGATGTGGCATGGGATAGCCCCCTCAGAACCAATCCTCCATAATTTTCTCTAGCACCTTTTGAACCAGGGGAAGTTCATAGTGTCAGCTTCTGTGGCATCCTGTGGACATAAGGTCTACTGTTTATTAGAAACTGTGCAACTTTCAGGCAGGTGCGGACATTGAGTATGGAGTGGAGCAGCTGGCAAAGAAGCCTGTTTGCCCCTTGCTTCAGTAAAGCACTTTCCCAGTGTGTTTTCCCAAGTGTGTTTGTTGATCACTGAAAACTGTAAAAAATTAACGCTTTTTAAGTGCCCGAAGTATGTTGTCCCCCTTTTTATACTGAGAATCAATTCTTTATCTCCTTCTTCTGTATTTTTAGCCTAGACCAATTGAATGAAACAAGAAGTCCTGACACTAGCAGATTAATTTAAAAGCCACTGTACACAATCTTGTGTTTTGCTTTTGCTCTGTAACTGTTTTTCCTCTTCTCCTAATAAAATTAAAATGAAATAGCCTGAAAGTCATTCTGGCATAAGAGACATCTGTCACTTATGATCTAGAAATTGTAATTTTTCCTAGAGCTGATTTATTCACAGTCAGTCAGATTTTGACACTAAGCTCCCATTGCTCTGTAGGCTCATGGAGCTCTTGGAATCCAATTTGTGTCTTCTGTTTCTGCTAATGCTAATATCCCACCCATTTGCTTGTCAAAATATGTATACACTTTGATGGTTTTGAAGATGAATTGGATTGGCTGGCTTGACTGCTTCTAGAGATTGTGATGGGTTGTGAGAAACAACAGATGACATGACTTACCTTACGAACAGTTGTGCAGAGCTTTAATAACATTGTGAAACTGGCCCAGAATTGTTAATATTTCTAAGACAGGCCAATGAAAATGTCATTTTGAAAGTGTTTTCAGTGATAGGACTTAAAAAGTGTAGCAATATAAAGGTAAAATACTTCCTTCTTATTTACATTAGCTGAAAAACAAAGAAACTGTTTGGAAATTGCTTTGTCAAGTGAAGTGACTATTAAAACAATCTGACTCCATGGTAAGCTCTTCCCTCTTATGATTTATATAATTTTTTGATAAGGAAGCTGGTTGGACATGAAAATGGCCATACTTCTCTATTTGCTGCAAAACCTTTGAATCGGTTTCTAAAGCACACTATGTCATAACTGGAACAAAACGCATTTCATTAATTTTTATATTACAAGATGACAATACTTAGACACAACTCAGTTTGATTTTCAGGAATGTATTTTTTCCTACCTCTTTGTTCCACTGACTAAAATTAGGTGTTGGCTGTTCACAATACATTTTCATGTTTTTCCTCATTTGCTTATCTGAGTTCTTGAGTGACTGTGCTTTTCATGCCATGTAATCTGAATGGGTGTGATGTCAGTAAAAAGCCCTTTTCCTTAGGATGGCTGAATTAAAGCAGACACATTCAGTCACTCTTTGCCTTACTCCTTCCTGTGCTGGCACTTGAAACTTGGCAGTGTGTGAAGTCAAGCTGAGGTTTTATTGATGTGTCTCTTCGCAGAGGCTGAATGGACTAAGAAGGGGAAAATCTGGAGTGTCTCCCTGTGGATTGAGTGGGCTTTGTGCAGAAGCTCTCATAAGTGCATGTGTGGGAAGTCAGAGCCTGTCAGAACACCTGGGTGTGCCTCTGAGCATAAACATTGGGTTCATTGCTCTGAGGGGCAGAGAATGCCAGGGCTGGCACTACCTGTGTTGTCAGCTTTCAGTTGTAAGGCCACTTCTACCCAGCAATTGCCACACCTCCTGCTAACCCTACTCCTGGAACATGCTCCGTGCCTGAAGGCAAGCCTGAGGTACCCCAGGTTATTGCAGAATTGTCCTGCATGGCCAAAGAGCCCACACGAAAGAGGAAGCTTATCACTTTTCCCCTTCACCTTCAATTTTGTCTTCAAACCTCAAATTAGGACCGTGGGATTCCCTTCCTGTTTGGTTTTGAGTGTAGCTTAGTAGTTTTGGACCAGTTTTTGACCACTTGGCTTGTTTCCTCCAATCATATCTCATAAATATCTAATCTTTTGAATTTAAATTGTAGTTGACAGCATGGTTTGACTCTAAATATGTTAATTTATTCATGCTCACTGGGCATGGATCTTCTCCTGAATTTTTCATGCTTTATTTCCACGGAAGCAAAGCTCTGAGATTTTGAGACTCTCTATGAAATAAAAACTTTGCTGATGTTTTGCTGGGCCACGGACCCAGACAGAATAGGCAGTTAACAGCAAAATACTTTGCCTGAGACTTTTCCCTGCATTTGAGCTGATTATATTCTGGGAATGTAGGTGAATCAGACATTGTAGATTTTGTAGGTCATAAGACTCTAATCAAAGGGAATACTACTGTGAAATAACACTTGCATTAGGAATAAAATTTTGCATAGGAAATAACATTTTGCATTAGAAATAATTAGCAGTAGTATGAAAGAGAGAGATAATAGTGATTTGCAAAAGTCAGTACTCTAAAGACAGGTGTTGATTTGCTAATACCTGGCCAGGGGCAGTGTTTCTGATTTCTCTGAGCAGTACTGGACATGAGTAAGTTTGACTAGATAACATTTTGCTGCCTTTTGCTCTTGTCGAGGATGTGTGATATTTACCCTGCTCTACTCCAGGGTCTTCCAGGAGACTGACAGTGTCAATAACAGCAGATCACCTATAGTCAGGCAGGTGGCCCATGCCAGTAGTGCTAATCATTGTTTCAGCATGTGTTTTGCAGTGATGAAATGGTTGAGGAGGCCAGAGTACTCACCCAGGAAGGATGAGCCTTTCCTTTGCAGTTCTTTACAAAGTTGAGGATGGAGTCACAATTCAAGTGTACAGCCCAGCCAGGCAGACCAGTGGTTGGATAACTGGATTTGCTACTCTGAGAATATTCCTATGTCACTTGAAGGTTTTTAGGGCATGCTAAGGTAGAAGTTAACTCACTAAGTGATATATTAGATGTAGAAGTTACATAAACCACAAAGGTACTGCTTAGAGGGAACACAGGGATGAGCCCAGGTTCTTCTGCCTGTGCTGAGCAATCACAAAGAAAAAAATATAATGTAGAGGTTTGTAATATGCTGTCTTGAGGATTCTCCAAATTTTATAGTTTGTTTCATTCTGCATTTTTTTGGAATATGCCTTTTATAACCATTATATTCACACTGTCTCCAGCTAGATTATCTAAGATACATTTCCTTTAAAAAAGCATATAGCACGGCCCTCATATTGTCGTGATTAAAGAGAGTGAAACGACTTAACCCATAAAATAATGTTTATATTATTTGTTCCTGTCACTAACCTTTGGCTTTTTTAAGTGAGGACTTAAACTTAGAAAAGAATTAAATGTTCTTTTTCCACAGACACAGGACAGGCATGTAAGATACTCCTAACACATACTTTTCCTCTTAAAAAAATAAAATTTTTCCTCTTTGCAGATTGCAAACAAATAATAAACATTTGGTACTTCAACACCTCAGAAAGATGTAAACATTTTAAAATTTGGTCCTAGATGAAGACATATTGAAATATTATTTTCAGCATTTAGATCAATGTAGTTTCTGTCTGTCTTGAGAGTTTTATATATGTTAGGGTTTACTATTTTTCTTTTTTTCTAAGAACAGGAATCAATCTTCTTGTTCACACTAGACAGCAGCTTTTTTCTGTCATGATTCTCATTCTGCTGTGGGCTCACTGGAAGAGCAGGATTTATGCAACTATAACAGGAATAAAAACATATTTCACTTTAATTTTCACATTACCTTTCTTTTTCTTTGACAATTTAGAGATTTAATCCTTTTTTTCCTTTCCTAGAAGGGGTTGTTATGAACTTACTGTGTAATCTTAATTAAAATGATTCCAGCTATTATTTTCTATATCTTTCTGACAGCATCTTCCTAGGAACATTCCAGTGGAGTGGCTTTAGTGGATTGCGTCATCACTGGAGTTGGTAGGATCTGACCATGTCAGATCCATCTGACCATGTACTTCAGTCTTGTACTTCCCTCCTGAAATGTTGAACTGGTAGCTTTAAAAATGTCTGTTCTGATGAAAATGCAGGTGTAGAGGATCCTACTTGAGACAGTACAGATAATATATTGAAGTGGTTAGAAAAAGATGGCTTGCACTGACAGGTTGCAAAGATAAGTGCTTCTGAAAATTCATAAAATAAAAGCTTAGACCTTAAAAATATTTGGCCTGCGCTGTGTTTGGAAGAGTTTGAAGAATGACCCCAGATATGCCAACAGTCTCTTAATAAATCAATTTCTTAGCAGGTATTTTAATGGGCAAAGACATTCAAACGGAGATAACTTCGATGTTCTCAGTCATGGCTGTTGAAGGGCAGATATGCCTATCCCAAAGCAGAAGTGAAGTCATGCCCAATGGCTAGAGGAAGAAAGTGAAAACTGGGCAGACTTCTATTTTGTTCTATGCGTGTTGGGTGTAGGTTGTCACAGCACGTCAGCACATGGTTCTGTTTTGGCTCTATTTGAGCAGGGAAGTTCAGTGATGCTGAGACGTGGGCTGCGGGATGGGCACGAGGTGTGGATCAGGGAACGTGGTTGTATTCCCTCCTTCCACTGATGCTAGGGGTCTTTGCAGCTTAAATTCTCCTTTTGATCCTAACCCCCCAGAAGGAGTGTTGTATCATTTCAATTGTCAAGTAGCTTCTCCTTTTCAGGACAACCTTGCTTAGAAAGGGATGATATTAAAACTGATCTCATACAACACGGCACAGGCTGATTTCTTGTATTAGTGTAACACTTTCCAGTGAATGCTAAAGTAATTATATTTTAAATGTTGGACTTAAAAGAATTGTGATAATTTTTTTGGTAAAACTGTTGGTATTTTCTGCTTGGTTACCTCAAAGGCACCCAGCAGAGGGAATGTTTGAATGGATTAACAGAGCCTGGGGATTGTTTTGGCTGTGCTTGCTGTGGCTCAGAGTCCTTTGCAGTGCAGACTTTTGGATGACTCCCCTGTGAAGGTACATTCTGCCTCCATGGACATTGCACCTGGTAGATGTCAGGCAAAAGTAATTTCCTGTATTCTCAGAGTTCTGTTACTGCCAGTAGAGGAGAGTTACCAAGAAAAGAACAGATGAGGCTGTGTTAATTCCAGCTCCACTGAGACCCAAGGGGAAAAATACCAGTGCTTGGCAGGTATTGAAGGAGATACTTCATATTGAAAGAACTTCGATTTTTCAGCTTCACTGAATTGTATTTAGTTTTTCATTTTAAAGGAAAAATTGCTATAAAAATATTGTCTACAGCAGCGATGTGAGTGCTGTGCAGACAAGCAGTGTTGTTTAATTTTCATGTGAAAGAAGCATGGAACATATCATTAAAAGGGCATCAAATTTTCTCACTGATCTCAGAGGACTGCTGATTCAGTCTATTTCCTCTTTGCTCAGGAAGGCTTCAAATTCAGTTATTGGATAACTTCTGTTCTGTGTCTTGAACATTCAGTTTCTGGCATTTGTTCCTGGGAATAGGAGCATAAAATAACAGAGAATATTTTCTGTCAGCCAAAAATGCAGAAACATCTGAGAGGTTTCCTAGCTATGTTCAGCAGCATCAGAGGGTCCTGAACGGCTTTTGGAACCATTTTGGGTGATGGGGAACTCCACAGAGAGTTCCAGGGACATGGGAATAACACTAACAAATACATAAACAATATTTAAAAATAACTGACTTACTGCTCTGATTCTGTTTTTTTCCCATGGTGTCATATAATTATATAAGGGCTCACTGAATGTGTTGAACACACCAGGGTGCTACACTGGACTAGCAGGACTTGAAGAACCATCCTAGTAACCCACTGTTTGCACTGTCCAGAAATTACACATTTTTTGTAGTAGAATGTTACCAGTTCATTCTGTGAGTATGGGTGTAGTCAGGTGTGCAGGTGTAGGAAAACAAAGAATAAAAAAATGACAGCATAAAACCAAAGAGAAGTACCAGTGGCTGTGCTCAGGATCTCCTGACCCCAAACTCATAAGTTACAATTCTAAACTAAGCATATTGTGCTGCTGCTGTGGGACCAAAACCTGGTACTTTTGCTCAGGATAAGTAAGATGTCACATCTGGATTTGCTTACTAGTTATCATCAGCCCAGTTTCAACAGGATTACTTTGAAAGAAGGTATTTATTTTGAGTAAAGAGAAGAAAGTAAAGTCTCATTTGACTTTGAGAGAGCTGGAGCTATTCAGCCTGGAGCAGAGAAGGCTCTGGGGAGACCTTATATCAGCCTTCCAGTACCTAAAGGGGGTTACAAAAGAGCTGGAGAGGGACTTTTTTGCAAGGGCATGTAGAGATAGGACAAGGGGCAATGGCTTTGAAATGAAAGGGAATAGGTTTAGAATAGATGTTCATTCCTGTGAGGGTGGTGAGGCACTGGAACAGATTTTCCAGGGAAGCTGTGAATGCTCCGTCCCTGGAAGTGTTCAGGACCAGGCTGGATGGGGCTTTGAGCAACCTGGTCTAGTGAAGGTGTCCCTGCCCATGGCAGGGTAGGTGGAATTACATAATCTTTAGGGTCCCTTGCAACCCAAACCTTTCAATGATGATGATGAAGTGCAAGAATTATATTTGGTGACTGCTCCTGCACATGCCTTGAGTATGAAACTCTTTTGGTAACAGAAGCAGTCCATATGGCATGTTCTGGGAATTAGACTTTTGTTTCTAAATAGGAGTCATTAATGTCGTCAATACTGTATTGCTGTGTTTTTTTAGCTTAAAAGAGACGCAATCATAAATAATCCTTTTCTTTTTTAGAAAAAAAAGCCTTTTTGTCTAAAAAAAGAATTTACCATTCAACAAATTGTGACTTAAAATGTTGTATAAGGTTCATATTTTTGAATGTGTTAATTTGATTGACATTTTAAGACTTCTTTCTCCTAGACACTGTAGAAGTAAGAGATTGTACCATTAATTATGGGAAATGTCCAAAAAATCACCAATTAATAATCTGGAGTGACTAACATGTTGTTTTGCACCTGTGCCAAAGTACACCTCTACAAAATTATGACGTGAAAGAACTGATTGATCACTCACCCAAACGTTTATTTCTGGAATTGTGTTCAGCTACAAATGGCTTTTGTGGGCTAAACCCAAGGCTCCTTTCACTAAGAGATCTTACAGTGAAGTTGTCAAATGCTGCTCTGAGTGATTACTGGGTGAGGATATAAGTTCTATGTGAAGTCAAGGAGAATTTGACCAAAGAATATCTATGAAAATAGGGCAGATCCAAGATACTGTTTTAAGATGTTTTAATTGAAATATTTGTTATATTGAACCTTAATATACCTTAATGCAGGCGTTATTTTAAAAATTCATATTATACAAGGAATTAACCTGCAATCTGCTAAGGGAAGCAACACCTGAGTGAGGTGTTTGAGATGATGAAAGGAAGAGTTTAATCTGTTGGCTTTTTTGTGGCATAGATAAAAATATTCTCTACAAAATATCCTATCAGCAAAGCTCTTGGCATTGAGTCTTCACTCAAAGAAGGTGCCTCTATGGCAATACTCTTGCTGGGTGAAACTTTGAAGGATGTGTTAGCCCATTGCTCCGGTACAGTGAACTCGCCATTGGCAGGGCTGGCCATGAACATAGTGGGCACACAAATAACTCTAAAATACACTGTGTGGTGTTTTGCTGGAATTTATGGATGAGCTCCATCCACCTCTACACTGGTGCAATGTGGCCAGTGAATGAGGAGCCAAGTCATGGCTGGTAGAGTGACATGATGCCTGAGCCATGCTGGCCAGGGGTTGTTGGCCGAGCAGTGCTGCAGCTTTCCCCATCAGAGGGTCAGCAGCCTAATGGGTATCATCAGGAAAGCAACCTCATGAGGGTCTCTGGGCATGGAAGTTGTCCACTTTTCTCGCAGAGCATGAGTGGCTGGTTAAGAGTTAATGATCTTACAGAAGTGTGTCTGCCTCCAGACTGATCACATTGAGAAAGGGATGTTGTACATCTGGGTGAGCTCTTGTTTCTCACCTGGAAGCTCTATTTCAGACCTCAGGCTCCTTCTGTATCTCAGCTGAGTGAGGACCACTGCTGCATGCCTGAGTCTTGCAGAAGTGCTGTTGCTTTTTGAAATTGTTACAGATATCCTGTTGTTCCATTTAGCCCATCCCAATCTTGTTGCAGCTGAGCATCACCGAGTCAGATCAGTCATATTCTGTATTAGCAGACAGCTAATGCAACTTTCTCTCAAAAGAAAGAGCTGTGATGAAGAAAAAATGGGTTTTAAAATAATGTTTCAAATTAACTGTATCACTGAGTAATTAAATGAGCTGACTATATGCAAAGCAAAGAGCACATCTGTCTTCTTCTCTGACCCTTTCACTCATTTTCATACTCTCCACTTTGCATGAACAGCTCTCTAAACCAGCACACTGGCTCTTCACTTGCTGTGAAGACTGGATGTTTTTGAAAAAGTTTTCTGGGACATGTACCTCTCCATTTGACTACCTTCTAATCCCTTTGTCTGTTACTTCCTTCAGCTTATCTGTCTTTCATGAGCAGTTCGGAGCAGAGGGAATCCTCGTCCCTTCTGTTTGGGTGAGGCTTACATGTACAATATGCTTCTCCTTGAACAAAGCACACCTGAGGTTCTTCAGGGTTTCTAGATCCTTGCCTGGTGGGAGGCCTCAATCCTTCAGCTGTGATAGCCCTGATATTAGAAAATAATTGTGTCAGTGAGTCATCCAAATTATTGGGAACAGCACTGCAAATTTTTATGCCCTTGAATAGTCTTCACAGAAGCCGATACTCAGGAGTTTTCTTTAAGCAGATGCAAGAGTATTTTCCTACTGAGGGTCCCCTCCTGAAAGGAGACTTTTTTGGTAACATTTTTCCCAGCTATGCAATATTGAAACTTATGACAGAAATAGCTAGTTGCCAGATCAGAGATGGCCTTAAGCTTCCCTCTGTTAATTGGTTTATCCGGTGGATTATGCAGCCAGTGTTAGTGGTTGCTGTTCAAGCAGAGCTTTCGCACATGACTGGGGAAGCAGAAGGATTAAACGCGAAGGAAAAACAGATTCCATTTTCTAACAAGCTGAAGAGTTATTAATGTTTTTAGAGTATCTGCATGTGTTTCTGAATCATGTCTGCTGAAGTGAAAATTGTACAGATGATCAGTGTGTGATAATGTGTTGTGGAATTGGAAAAAAAGAGGTAGTTTTTGATCCTTGCATAGATTAAAAAGCATAGGGCTTACTTCTTCGAAAGAAGTGATGTGTGAATCGCAAAAAAAAGTGCCCTGGGTGTTTAAGCTTAACAGATCTCCTGTATAATTCTTCAAGCATTTGTATTTGTATGTAGTAATCTACCTAGAGGCTTTCTGGTGCTTTCACACTTTAGTTAGAGAAAATTAACAGAAATAAGGCATTCTGCTGAACAGGATATCCCACAACAGATTATGAAGTCCATGAGTAAATCCATCTTCTCCTTAGTAGAATTAAGATTGAGAAATTAATTTAATCTGTAGGTTTATTCCCTTTGAAGAAATATATCAGTAAAGGATATTTGTCAATCTGCTACTGCAGATCTGTGAGAAGAATCTAATAATATAACTCTCTGTTCTTGTTCATGAAAGTGATCTAGATTTAAAATAACCTCTCCCGGAGGAGTGGGAGTGGAAGGTTTGTTTTAAACTGGGATCAGAAACATCTTGAAAAGTTTACCTGAGTGCCCTAGTTATTGGGACCCATTTACTGTTAATAAGTTTGTTACAGGTATATTTTTGCAAAACATAGGGATTGGAAAAAGCTAAAAGGCTGTAGGAAACAGATGAGTTCTTATATAGGCAAACAGAAAGCCGAGATAGCCAGAGAGAGTCTTGTACTTGACACTGCACTTGCACAAGGGATTGGTGCACAAATGCTTAAAAATGCTCATCTTTGTTGGAAGAAATGTCTTGTCTCCACTAAATTTAACAGGATTTATGCAAATTACTATAAAAGAGGCAGGCAGGATTTTAGCTAATATGAAAACAGACAAAAATATATTCCTTCAAGTACCCTTTTGTTGGAATTACAGACCACCATGCTGTACAACTAGAATCAAATTGCAATTCAGAAAGTCTCATTTTCTGTTGCCTTGCATTTTGTTTAAGAGAGAAAGAACAGTTCTATGGCAGCCTTTCTTATCTGCTTTGCACTGGAGTCTGAAAAGAAGAGGCGAAGAAATATCTTTTTACCTATGCAATGTAATGCAGCTGATAATCCAGCGATGTACTTACTTTTAAGAGTACCAGTTTGCTTGATTTCTTTTTCTATTGCTCATTGAAGAGTTTTCATTTTCTATTCAAAGATTTCTGCTAAAGGTAACAGGAACCCATGAGTAAAGTCATCAGCACATATTTTGGCTATACCACTGTTGATATTTAAAAATTCAAAATTTTCTTACTTCTGAATTTTTAAATAATTTAATATTTTAAAATTACATCTTAATTGATTTAAAATATGGCATGTAGCCATGTTTGCATTCAGAAAAGCATAATGTGGGTAATCCTTGTTTATACCATGCACTTCAGTTGATCATAATGTGTACGCTGTAACACAGTGCACCTTCTGTAGACACTCTGGCAGTAGATAGAAAAACAGTAGTGAGACCATGTATATCATTATTTACATATGCTTGTATCAGGAAAAACACTGGGAAATGAAAAGTGAACACAGCTTTTAGGAGTTCACATTGCAATGGTGTGTAGTGTAGCTGTGTCCTGTCAGGCGTTTGCAAAAATTTTCTTTTAAAGGGTTTGGGGTTTGCCTACCAGTGTCAAATGAAACAGTTCCTTTCTCTGAATCCATCTTGCCAAATAAAACCTTATTTATTTCCTATTCATGTAGAACATGGAAAGCAATTTGATATGCACTGCATTAAAAGTTTTCTCAGATGAATATTACCTCTCAGTAATTTAGATTTTTGTTCAGGACAGTAGGAATTGGAGGAAGCACCTATGAGGGGTATAATTGCCCTTGAATTGCCATTATTACTGATTTGGCATCACTGATTTGTGATGCTACTGTTACTGGCTGGAAATTCCCCTAATGCTTTTACTATATAGCTTTTAATTAGAGTTTTAAAGTTTTTTCTTCTCTGTTGATTTTGAGAATACAGATCTCTTAGAATCGTATATAATCCACTTAGTGTGCGATTTTCTTGTAAAATTAAGTGTTCAGAATCTGTACAGAATTCTGTGTAAATAAGTAAGAGTCTGTATATATTAGACACTGCACAGTACTAAATAGAGTGGACTATTCCAACTCTATCTTGAAATATGAACCAAGATATGAACAAATATTGTTTGTATGAAAAGAAAGTCCTGAGTCCTTTTTATACATCTGGCAATCCTGCCATCGGAAGATGGCACAAGGACTGGAGGGAGAAAAGCTTTTGGGCTCACTCATGAAATTCAGCACCTAGGCTCCCTGTTCTGTAAGGCAGCAGGTGGAATGAGTTGTTTAAATGTGAAATATTTTTCTTTTCCATTCCTTATGTCCATAAAGAGGCTAGTCTGCCACAAACCACCTAATTGTACTATGTAACTTAGAAGTTTCACTGTCTCTTTAACTAAAGAAAGGTCATCAATACTGTAAGTAGGAAGGGAGAAAGGAACAGAGAAAAAATATTTTAAAAGGTCTAAATTTTTCTCATATAACTTGATGACTAGAGTGTAGTTATAACATTTGACATTTTCTGTGGTTTTTTTCAGCTATGATGTGACTATCTAAATATTATTTGTTTATTAATGGACTCTTTCACAGGGGAGATAAGCTATAGTAATAAATATGATACTGGGATTTGAGAAAGTTGATGTGTTTGGCCATTTCAAATATCCAATAAGAACAAAATGTTTTCTTTGTTTTGGTATGAAACTGTTGGCTAAATACAACATCACATGATAAGCTGTGCTATGTGTTGATACAAGGCTAAACCAGCAGTCCCAATATCATTTTCACAGTCCAAACCATTTATAGTTTCTTCTGAGATCCAGTCAACAAAGACCTTGAGCTGAATCCATTTGCTGGGTTAGCAGAAAGCTCTTCCAATTAAGAGCCCTTACGAATATTTAAGAAAATTGTACCATGTTAAACCCAGTAAGTTTTTTTAAAATTGGTAAGATTTAATGGCAGATGAGTATCAAGAGAAAAAGCTGTTGCAGGACAATGCTAGAGTGCTAGGAAGCACAAGTGTAAAGCAGAAACACATAGAAAAGTACTTTAGCCTAAGGAAGATGTGGCAATGGCAGAACACATTTGGAACAGTCAGGGTAGAAGTGGCAGCTCTTCAGAGTCATTATTTAGAGCTGAATCTGTCAGGAGAAAAGGCAACAGAAAACTCAATAACCCTGTTGTAAAATTGTATTGACTATCTTTTAAAACCAAAGCAAGAATGGCCTCTGAATTTTGCATTTGGAAGTTTGTCTGCAGGGGCAAGCCTTTAGAACCAGAAACAGCATTTGAAACCTTGGTCAGCATGGCAGTTGGTGTGCCGTGCTGTGTTCTTGCTGTACTGTGAGGCACGACATACATGGAGTGGCACATGTGTGCATCTCTTTTTTTGCCCCTTTTACAATTTAGCTCGTAATCCATTGTCTACATACACTTCTCTTAAGATTTACCGTTTCTCCAGTATAAAACTATTGCCATAACCCACGTTTAGATTGTCTGGATCTTGGGAATTTTCTTAGAATATCTTATCTTTTGATGGGGATGAAGGAGATGAGGAAACAGAAATACCTTTTTGTTTTTGGATTAAGGTGGTTTAAATTTCAGTTTACACTGAACGTGCAAAGGGTTTCGGCTAATTCTAGCTCCCTGCAGGATTTATGGCAAGGGACCTGCTGGGATACAGCCCCCATGTACTCCTCCTCAGGTAGGTCTGTGGTGTTCTCACAGTGAAGTTGAGTTTTAGAGGCACACACAAAAATTCTGCTTATAGCTATTAGCATGATAAGTATGAAGTGCTGGAACCAAAATCTGTCCTTTCTTTCCTTGTTCAATTTGAATTGCTTTAATGAAATAAAAAATATTTATGAACGATAATTAATGACTGCATGAAGCGCGATCCACTTTAGACAGAGTTCAAAGGGAGAAACGGAATTTAAGATGAAAGTTTGACCTTCATATCTGACAGAGAAAAAAACCTCAAGCTTAATATGGACCTTACACCGTTTGAGGCAGGTGCATCTTTTTTCTGTTACAGAGCACAGCAAAGTACCAGTCTAATTAATTAGTTTTCTAGGCACACTAAAATGTTAAAAAAGAAACTTAACAGATAAAACCACATCTCTCCCAGAATCAAGGAATGTATAATTAATGGGCTTTGTTCTTCAGAATTTAGGTCAACGTACCAAAATTTATAAATAATAGGCACACAAGCTGTTTCTGGGCTGCTGGGTCAGGAAGTAGCATTCACGGGTGCTGAGTGAGGTGGCTCGCACTGGGGAAGACCATGAGGGTGGTGCTGCTCTGCTGAAGGCATCTCTTCTGATTTCATTTTACCACACATGCATCTGCATCTGTTTTTATAAGACTAGTTATGACTCCCTCATGCCCTCATCTAAGGGGCTATACAGCCTGGCAAACATTTTTAAAAGTTGCTGTTTTCCTCCTTTTCCCTTCGCATTTTGAGAGTACTACCTTGCTTTTAATCATATCAGTTAATGTAGTAAGTATTTTCCCTCTCTTCCTTCTAGGAGGTAAAACACTCAGCAACCTTTCTATGGAAATCTTTATGAATTAAATTGTATTTAATGTTTGGTAATGTCACTATATTTCTCTTTTTTAGAAAAAAATAATCAAACCAGCTTTTTAAAAATTTCCTTTTCAAATTTAGAGTTTTGGTTTAGAGTCACTCTGTAGCAAATTAGAGACTGATGGGACACATTAGAGACATTAGCTATGTTTCAGATCAGCATTCTGGGTATTTTCATTTTCAATTTAATCCTCTGTAACAATTCTTTTTTTTTTTTCAGTTCTTCTGACTTTACTAAACAAAATTTTTATTATGTTGTCTGTTTTTCATTATAATGCCAGTAACTGCATAAATTAGGACCCTGAAAGCTGCTGTGATTGCAGCTCATTTTTTCATAAAATGAAAAAGTGACATTTTAAATTGTTCCAATTTTATTTTTCACCAGTTCTCCTACTTGCAAGAATGTCCCAGTATGTTACTTCCCTGATGGTTGGAGTCATTCTCTTCCCGTTTAAATGTATTTGTTGTTATCTGGTGTGTGTTTATTGTTGTGCAGAATGTTGAAGCTACTCATGAGGCACAGTAATCTAGGTCCTGATGGCTTCTTACAAGATGCACAATATAAATGACCATGCCCTAGGCAGAGGAAGATTTCATTAATGTGAAAGACTCTCAGGTGACATATGAGACCAGTGGGAATGGTCATGTTCTTTCTCCCCATCAGTTTAGTCACAGCTTAGTTTATAATATTCTTCTATCCCAACCCAGTAAGCCTGTTGAAAGCTCAGAGGTTTGAGGTGACACATATGGAAAGCTGATGCTCACTGCAGGAGTTTGTGTTTCTGGGTGCTTTGCTTTAAGTGTGTGACGATTATGTTGTTTCTCTGGCTGCTACTGCTGTGTTTTTGAGAGCCACATTCCATGCATGGGGCTTTTTATTAACAGGAATTAGCGTAAACATTTTGCCCTAACATTTTAAATCTGTGACATTCAGGGTGGCTCAGAACCAAAAGTACTTGATTTGACATGCTGTACATATGTGCTGAACATTCCAGGTTGGATTTGTGTTACAATTATTGACAAAATTTAAGGATTGGAGTAGACCCATTTTCAAAACCAAATAATAATGAAAACAAATCTTTGTCTATAAAACTAACTCCATATTTGAAAAACAAGTTCCTGATTTTATACTGGAATTACTCTACTCATTTCAGAGCAATTACTCTGGTTTACATAAAATGTACGTAATACTAAGATCCAACTTTTAATGTAGGTCCTAACTCTGTCTCAGGAAATATTGCTGACTGAAAGTCACATAACTTTTGTTTTGATGTTTCCAAGGAAACACATCTTGCTTCCACTGCCATGTGTGGAAGATATTTATTTTTTCTCATTGTATAGTTCTCTGGATTGCTTTAAAATTCCCTTCTGTGATTACTGCATATTTCACTCTGCATCTGCAGTGTCTTCGCATTGAATTGAACCAGGCTTCTATTCTAATCTTGATTTACTCAGGCACCACACAGATTCAGCTCTCTTCCAGTACATTGTAGCTGATTTTACATTTCAGGTTTTTGTTGCTGGTTGGTTGATTTTTTTCCCCCACCACTAAATGCTTCCATCACTCAAGCTCTTTCGCTCCTACACGTTTCTGTAAAATGGTTCCTATGGTGACACGGCTAAATACCTCTCAGTGCGCCTTGCATTGCCCTCTGTCATCTTTGCCTTCAGAAGAAAAGGTGGCATCATGACATCCCATCCACACTGCTTTTATAACAAAGCTAAATTAACCTTTTTTGGTATATTTTTTTCTACAGAGAATTTTCAGTAACATTTTTTATTCATAGAGGTTCTTAATTAAATAGCAGTATGCATGAACTTCCAGTTCTTGTTCACTCTCTGTGGCTTTGCCCATATTTCTTCACCTCTGTAGAACTTACTTTTGTGGTTGCTCTCTGCCTGCAGTGCCTGACATCTCTAATGCAAAGGGCACCCTCCAGAAGATGGCCATGCTCTTGACTTTTAAAGTGCTTCAAAGGCTTTATTACAATTTGAGTAAATGGCTTCATGTTTGTGAGTGTTGCACTCATGCATATTTATGTTACTTTAGAGACCAGAGTAAAAAGGTACACGGATCAGCTACAAGATGTTAAGAATCAGCTTCATGGAAATGTTTCCATAGGGGCGCTGGTGTTATTTATAGGGCGTGCACTATGCCAACCTAACAGTTCACTTGCACACTCTTTGGGAAATGTAAAGTAGTTTGGACAGCTTTTGCTGAGTGATGCCTTAGAATTATTGTGAAGTAAAGCATGCCCTGCAGCATAGGTTATAGTAGATTACAGCTGCTTTCTTCATGGTGTATTTTTACTGTACCCATTCCTATACCCGACTTGGTTCCAAATCTAATGTTTCTGTGACTTTGTATGCATTTTAGGAATATTCCTCCAGCAAGATAATTACATGCCAGTTGTGCCTACCTATAGCTTATTAAATATAAATATGCCATAGCCCTGGGAATTATTACAGGGTACTTTGGTTTCTCACATGGAAAAGTTCACCTTTGCGTTATTTACCCCAATTTGAGATTTTCCATTTTCTTTTCATTTGTTGTTTTTAAAGCAAAATATTCTGGCAAGGTAGTCTTTATTTATCCGTCTTTCATTCATGATTTATGCTGAAGATATACTGTGGTGCTAATAGCATTGAATATGTAAGTCATTATTCCTATGGAGTCCTGCATAACAGCTTTGGAATAGTTTACATGTGGCACAGCTAACATTTCAGCGAAAATGTCACCTGGACTTATAACTGTGAGGAATTTTTCCAGGTTTGTTTATTTTGGGTTTTGTGTATTTGTTGAACCTCAATACAGTAGATGAAATATGGAGAGAAATCTTAAAAGTATTGTTCTGATTATGCATTATAGAGATGAGTGATTAAGCTGTAGTCTCGTTGGAAGAGTCTCTACATGAATACTGCTTCTGGATTCTTGTATTGCTACTGGCTTTCATAGATCAGTTGGAAAAAGCGTCTGTCTCACTATATAACTGACACTTTTGCAATCAATGGAAGCCTGATATTTTTTATTATTTCTATGATTCAGAAGTGAGCATAGGGAAAATCTTCTCCAGAAATACAGGAGAGTTTTCAAAATTCTGAAAGCTTGTCATTGATTTGGTGTTTTCAGCAGGATCTTTTCTGTAAATGAAGTCTATTAACCTAACTTCTTGGAAAATTGGAGTCAGAAGCTTGAAAGTCACATAGGTCTTTACTGCATCTTCAGGAATATTCTTAACTATTCTTAGTTTTTAAATTTATACTGCTAGTAAGTCTTGGGGGTTTTTGCTTATAAAGGTTATCAATAAATTGCTTAGGTCTGAGAGCTTTTTTTTGTGATATGGTAGAAATTTGAAAGCTAGAACTTTGCACTGTTAACTACCAAAAATATTAATAGTATTTCTATATTGTAAGAAAAGTAGCTCAGTAGCTTGCTGTTGAGCAAACACAAGATAACGTGGCTCCCAAAAAATGAGAAATACGCCTGAAAGTACATCCTTGGGAAAAGGTAGATTTTATCTTATTTATCTACAGATCTAGCTTTTTTTATTTCCCCCCCCAGAAAGGTGAGTAATTATGGTACATGCTAAGCTATCTCTTCACACTCAGTTGCTGTGTTTTCACCCAGCAGTACACATAATATCTGGGGTTTGGAATTGTCTGTTCAGACAATAGCAACACAGGCCATACATCTCATGAAATGTGCTACCAGCTGTCTGATAAACACGTTTTTACAGGGTCTCTGCATCTGTTAATTTGGATGAGTTGATGGAATGGCATAACCACATGCCTGATACAGATGGTAAATTTCAAATTTGTGCTCTTATGTACAAAAGTACTGGAAATCACCAATGTAAGGGCTGTTATTTCCTGCTATATTAGGATTGATTTCCTTTAACCGTGAGGACTTTCTGTTTGTTTGGTGGGGTTTTTTTTCAATGGCCCAAATGATTTTGGTGCAAATTCTCTAATGTCATGACAATCTGAGGGAGATACTGGAAGTGGAAAATTTCAGCCTGAATGGTTCAAATATGACACATTTATGAGCAATGGAAAATGAGATCTGTTAATGGGAAATGTTTGTCACCTTTAGTAGCAAAAGATGCTAGTAATATTGCTTATGATGCAGACAGAGCAGCTTTTAGTCACTTTTTTAACTTTCTCAGCATGTGAAGGGTAATGCATTTGAAATGATTAGTTGGTTTTAGCTTATGATATTCAAGAGTTCTTTACACGTGTAATTAATAAAACAGATGATGGCCTTTGCCATCTGCTTAAGTTAGGTTTACAAGAAAAACACTTCCCCCACAGTGTAAGGACACAGGTCATTATGTGTTGGCAGCTTGATTACCTGTGAACATTTATACTTAAAATTTTTCACTCAAACCCCCCCACCCTCTGCCCCCCAAAAACCTCCCAGCAACAACAAAACATCATAGGTATGCATGTGTCATGTATATGTAATTTGAAAAGCCCTAATTCCCTGAGGATACCTAGGAAGCCCCATACCTGAGCCTGTGGTGGCTTTGTCAGTGCTTCTGATCTTAGCTTAATATGTCTGTCTGGGATGGGAAACATGGGTTAGAAGATGATCCTGAAGAGAAAAGAAGGCGAATAAACTGAGGCCAGAAGTGGTGACTCCATCTCTATTACTCTTTTCCTGTGGCATTGTGGATTTCAGGAAATACCCAAGATCCAGAGGCAGTAAGTCTGTTGTTTGATGCTGAGTAATATTGTGGGGTTCCTAGTGTGAGGTGGGCCCTTTGGTCCCCTTTGAGTTATGCAGCTATCACACAAGTTTCTGTAGTTGTGAGATGTAGATTCCTGGCAGTCCTGTACCACTCCGTAGGTCCTGGGCTTCCTCCCCTTCCAATGAGCTTAATGCCAAAGTTGCCTTAAATCTCTTCTGCCAGGAAGATGCTTGAAGATGTCTGACTTACTGAGACATAAAGATTACCAGGCATTTGTATTTCCAGATTGCATTACCATTTTTCAGGAGAATGTAATGATCTGAAGAACAGCAAGACATGTATTTCTGAATCATTTGTCTGTACCATATGACTGGCTGATTTAATCCAGGATGTTGTCTCTCTCAGAGACTGGCAGAATATAACGGAGGCAGTTAAAAGGTGGAATGCACACTAACTTATTTGATGGGGAATTTTTTCTGACTTTCTGTCTAGTGTGAGGTGTGAAGGCAGTGTTTTATGGATTAACTTGGGATGTTTTATTATCTATATAAAGGACTAAATGTTTTCTAGTGATTACCAAATCCTTTGCTTGGATGAATCTTGCCAGTAGTTGAACAAGGTTATTTTTCAGTGTTAATTAAAAAGAATATTCCCTATCATGCTTTTAATTCTCTTTCTTCTTTCATTGAATGTCGCCTTTCTCATTCATTATGACAGAGTATCATTAAACTTACAAGCTCAGTACCTTTAATGTCTGTATTACAGATCCCCTCCAGCCTTTCTGGCTGCTGACTCTATAGTTGTTAACTCTTACGTTTTGCCGTCCCAATATCGCTGTGGGGTTTTCTTTGGCTGGTTATTTTAGATCATTGAGGAAAAACCAAATTCAGTTCCTTTAAATATCATCATCTTAATGGAGCTCCTCTGAAAAACTGATCACTCTGTGTTCTCCATTCCTTCCCTTATCCTGCTTCTGAAATGACAGAATACCATCCTATCTAGCAGACATATTTCCTTTCTATCTTATGAAAAACTTCGCCACATGCTTTCTAAGTGCTGTACATGCTCTCACCTTTTGCTGAGTGTTTTTTTCAATAGGATTCCATTATACTGTGGAAATATCATCCTATTTACAATCCTGTATGCCTATCAAGGTGTGAAATAGTTCTATTTCAGTAATTTCATAATGAACGAACTGGTTAGGACCGAGCAAATGTTCTGCTCGCCTACAGTTCACATGGTCAAACATGAAGCTTTTTAGCTGACTGAGCTTTTAGCAAAACAGGAAGAAAACAATGCAATGTCTTCTTGAACTCAGCTGAACATTGGTATCTTAGGAGTTTACAAACCCACTTACTCAGTACCTTCCCTGGCTGGTGGCTGTGACTATATGGTGATTACACCCATTTTTTTCCAGTACCAGCTCTTTGGACATCTTTCTCAGGCTATTCTTCTTTAATCAGAGCTTCTTAGCATGCTAAGTGTGAAGAAAATTATGATAAAGACATTATCTTACCTTCACAAAAATGTCCTTACTCTCCTTAGTGAAGAGTTTTATATGTTTTATACCATACGCTGGTGTGGTAGACCTGTGAATTCATTGTTCCTTCCACAAATAGAAGTCTGAGAGGATAAAGAAACTCACCTGAGTGATTTGGAAAGCTGCCTACCATCTGGACATACCTTGCTGTTGGTATGATGGTGGCAAGAAGCCTTATCATGTCTAAGCTTGCCTGGGTCTCCTGTAGGGCTGCAGCAGGTGGAAATGACGTGCAGCATGTGCTCAAAAAACCAACTGCTTCAAAAATGGCAATTCATCCATTTGGGAAAATTAACTGCGTGATGGGATTTTCTCCCACAGGGAAGTGGGCAAAATCAAGTGGTGGATCTGTAATGACCTGTGAAGCAAACTAATGAAAGGGATGGAAAAGTGCACAGGAAATGCCATGAGCATTTTATATTCACTCTGCTATAGTGAAATGCATGGTGACATTGTCTTGGTTTAAGTCTGAGACTTCATAAGCATGCAAAAAAAAGCATATGAAACTGATGATGTACTATAACTTCTGTTCTATAAATAATTTTTAAAAAACTTGGATAAATTATGATTACTGAAAAATATACCTGTATGTGGGCTGGAAAAATACTCTGCTGTGTCTCAACTTAATGCTTTGCCGAAGGTCTGGCATATTAAATATTGAATACCAGTTTTATAATGGACTTCATTGTAATTCAGGAATTGCAGAGCTAGCTGGCTTTGAGGACAAAATACCAACTCAGTTTATTATTTGCAACCGCAGGACATGGTGTGACAAATTGGTACTTGAGATAAGGACCAAACCTTACATGCAATGGCAATACAACAGCATTTTCAGTAGCTGTTTAGAATAAAGACCAAACTGATACTTAATATGGCTCCAAAACACTTTAGATGGTTTTGAAAATCCTATGTATAGTCTTATGTTGTAAAACAAGTAGAAGTCCATGACCATAGTTTTCTATGTTGTTTTCTGAAGCAGTAACATATTTTTGATAATTAAGCAGCACCTGCTAATGGCAACTGGCAGCGTGATTACTTGAGAAAGAGAAAAGATGCAGGGCCTGATCCTCTGCTGCAGCAGGTCTCTGCTACATGGACCTTCAAACCTGGGTAGAGTGACATTCAGTCTGTCAGAAGTGTACTGCACTCATTTACTGTTTGAACAAGTTGACTGCTTGAGTTTCTAGGCAAGGAGGAACAGGGGTCATGACAATTTCATAGCTGTTTTCCAAGTTTAGCTTTAGATACATATGCTAGCAAATTGGAATAAATTTAAGCTGGCATAATGCAAGAGGCCTAAACTGTGTGTCAGAAAGGGCACATTAGACAGATTAGTCTACATGAAATTAACTCCCAAAGTTATTCAAGAATTTTGCTTTATATAAATGTTGGATTAGAATCAGACAGTCATGAGAGCTGACTGTGTCTACACTGGCAAGCATTGTGGAGCACTAGGAACAGACCTGGAGGGCAAACCAGCCACTGTTGAGTACTCAGCACTGACATTATTTGTATTTCTGTGGGTTTGACTGTGGATGGGCTCTCATCTGGTCCTGTGGGCTGGCTGCCCTTTGGAATGTGGAATTCAGAAGGGAAAATCCTAGAGAGCAGTCTGCTCTCTAAGCCTGCTTTGCCAGGCTTTGCTTCTGAAATGATATCTCAATCCAAATTAAAACACTGTAATAGATGAGTATCATCTGCATCTACTATTTTGCTGAAACAATTAAATGTTTCAATCATAATTACTGTGCTATATGAGCTGTATGAACCTTTCATTCTTTTCTGTGCAGCCTCCAAGGTCAGTTTGAAAGTTGCAGGAAGTTAATTCAAATGAACCCTGATCTTTAAAGAAAACCTTTGACTAAATAATTTTGGATCCTGAAAACACCTTGTTGGAGTATCTGCAAATAGGAAAAATCTTAAATCTCATGTTTACCATTGTTCTGCCACTGTTCTAGACAGTCTGTCTGTCTGCTGAACAGACAGGCTTTTCAGTTACCTTCTTGAGGCACACACATCTCCCCAGGCAGTGCACAGGAAAACAGGTACCCAGGGCTCAATTCAGTTGTCTACACTGAATTAATTTGGTGTGACTGAGATGCCCTACGGCACATGAGAAGGTCTCATAGGGCTGGTGGAAGTGTGGGAGACCTGTGCTCTTTTGGAGCAGCGATAGGAAGCCAAGAGCAATACCACAGAATATGTCAAATACTATTAATGCAAATGTGCCAGCCAGTGAATTTAATACCCACATTTTATGTTTTGTTGCACCATGCTTATTAGATGCATAAATTGTTATTTGTGTGTTACCCCCAAATTCATGCAATTAGCAATGCTGAAAGCCGTGATGCTCCACTGTGAAATGGTAAGACACATGATTGTATCATAGAATAACACCTCGTGATGATGATGGTTCACCATGCATTTGAATGAGTAGTTAGCAGGGATTTTTCATATTCATGACTACTGAAGTGTACTTTTTACTTACTCCTTTTTCATTCACTTTTAGTGGACAGTAGCTGGTTTTCTTTTGTGTTGGTTTTGATTTTTCTGTGGTTTGTTTTTTTTTTAAGGAAAATTCTTCTCCATTAGTTTGTTTCACTTTTACTAAGTTGTAAATTTACAAAGTCTTACTTCTGCACAGCAGCACAGTTCTAGTGCAAGACTCTGAATCTCATCTACATCTTTTTGAACCTTTTTGAAGGTTGGAATATGCTTGAAATGGTTCCCTGAAAAGAGATGAATTGCCACAAATATACCAAAACTTGAGGATTGACCACAGACACTGCTATTTCCTCTCAAAAGATGTACTTGGTACAGAAAGGAGGTGTATTGACTCTTTCGTCAACTGGACAGATCAGAACATGTTTAAATTATCTCCTGCAGGAAAGATAATACAATTTTTGTTATGAGTAGCAAATGATAAGCTTAAATTCCTAGTCAATCTTAGTTATTAATGACAGAATCAAATCCTGCAGCATGTTTGGAAACTGTCCGCCTGGCGTGTTTCATTTTCTGTAAAGAGCAACTAGAATGAGACACTTATTTGCAGCATATTTCACTTTCACAGCAAATCCTAATGATGGTGACATTTAAAAAAATATAGTTTTGCAATAATGCCATTACAAAGCCATTTAGGCTTGATATGAGTAGCAGAGGTTATTGTTTTCTGTAGAAATATCAGATTTCTTTTGGAGGAAAAAGCTGAAATACATTTGTTAAATGTACCATAAAAGCACTGTTACCCAAGGCTTTTAATTTTCCTTTTTGGCAGTCCAGTTTGATGAATTGTCCTGATTAGCTTGGAGAAAATTAATTAAAAATTAGGTGGGGCTCAAAAGGAGAAAAATAGTGACATGCTTGGGAGTCGTTACGGACTGAATCATATGAAGAATTAGATGTGTCAGCTAGGAAGCGGTACATTTATTTAGTTTGTTTGATCCAGGATCATGATAACTGGTTCATTAGTGAATGCAGAACCAGAGACTCATTGCTTAACCCATTTATTGGCCCAAATCTCTCCCTGTTGTCCTGTATCCCATGCCCACAGCAGGTTTCCTCAGCTCACAGGGGAGCAGTGCCAGCAAGTCTCTCACGGGAGCGGGCTGGCGGCACATGCCAGGAGAGAGCAAAGTGGGCTCTGCCAGCCCTGACCTGCTCTTAGCTGCTGGAGACAACTAAAATCACAGGCCTGATTTGGAAAGAGAATCAAGCAGGAGCCTGGCTGCTGCAGACCCCTCTGGGGCACCTCTGGGCATGGGTGCAGGTTCCTACAGCATGTTTAGGGTCAGCAGGGAGATGCCCAGGGAGCCCACGTGTCCCAGACAGCTGTGTGAGACCTTGCACTGTTTAGGTCTTGTGCAGAAGGGGTGCTGCAGTGCTGTTTAAGTTGTCTAAATCCTTTTTGTGGGGCTGGCTCTTGGTTCTTTCTGGCTAGCCAGCAGTAATAATTGAGATAACAGAGATAATGACTTTCTGTAGCTCAGTGCTCAAGCTGCGCATTTTGAAGGAAGGAGGGAAAATGTATGTTGATGAAAAACATTCTTCTGGTTCAGTTCTGTAAATCAGTAACAACAAAACAGCTAAGGGAGGTTACAATAAAATCAGAATACAC
Source organism: Corvus kubaryi (assembly GCF_017639235.1). Classification (NCBI taxonomy): domain Eukaryota; kingdom Metazoa; phylum Chordata; class Aves; order Passeriformes; family Corvidae; genus Corvus; species Corvus kubaryi. The sequence goes on along the minus strand of NW_024581076.1, from coordinate 5,115,392 downwards.
CCTTTAGTGTAGGTCCCTTCATGCAGTCTGGTCTGTAAATGGCAGGCTACTGAAAGACATTCTCCATGTTGTCATGCATTTTAGCTCCTTAATTTGGCTGTTCAGTTTGAACAGTCTCAGGATTTTTAAACCTCTTGACTAATGGCTTCATCATTGTCCTTTGACAAAAAGGCATGCTACAGGGTGTGCCAAATTAACTTCATTTCTTGAATTTAAGGGGCACACACTTGCTGCTAGTGACAACTAGTGTGAAATTGGACATGGTTGGCTAACAGTAATGATATAATTTCTTATTTTTGCTTTATTATGTCTGCTAAGTAAACTTACCTGCAGAGTTCAGCCAAGAAGAAAAATATCAACAACATTAGCATTCAACAGGAAGGGGTTTTTTGTTCTTTTAGCAGTTCTTTTTCTTCATTAGTAATTTTTTTAAGAGACTTAGTTTAAATAAATATAACAAGTTCCTTTCTATGGTTCCAGAGATTATATTTTATAATTTTCTTTGAACATTTATAATCTTTTAATAGCTTTTTTTTTCTCGACAACATGACAATAATTGCTAGATTTAAAAAAAGAGCAGCTTGATTAAGCTTGAACGCTGGCTTGATCCTATTTCTGTTGAAGTCAGGGAGACTTCTTCAGTAAGAAGAGTTGGAATTTGCTTCATGATTGTTTCTTTTCTCCTGCCAAATCCTCTTTCACTCATCCAAGACAGCAAAGAGGTCTGCTTTCAATCACAGTGCTGTAAATCTGGTCTAACTGCATTGACTCAATGGTCTTATTTTTGTAGAGTTCAGTATAAGTGAGAGAAGGATTTATCCCAGTTGGATTCATGCTTCTTGTTAGTGAGGCAATGTACTATGTAATTGGTGCTATCAATAAGATTTTCCCAGTATTGATTTCGTTTTCAGTATGGAAACAGATGGAATATATCTTAAGCTCTAACTGATATGAAATGTACAGTATCTTGCAAAAAAAGTTTTTATTTGGCAGGGGCTTTTAATCTTTTATCGTGAGATTTAAACATAGCAACGAAGTGACCCTTGCTCACTTTTTGTTGTTTAACTGTCCTAGAAGTTGTGACTGCTGACAGAATTGGAACTGTTTGAAGGGTTGGATCCTAAAGTAGGAAGTGCACAAGGTGCTGCTTATTATTTACAGCACACACAAGGTGGAATATCAGAAAACACATAATTTGAATCTTAGTCAACTCACAGTTAATGAAAGAGTAGAGAGACTGTGAAAATAACAGCAAAATCTCACAAAGCTCACATGCTCATAGCTTCATTGAGAATGGGATTTTAGCTTGAAAAAGTTATAGTTGAGATAACAAATGTTCTCTAATATAGTTATAAGAAAACAGGGAAGGAAAGGGCCTTTTCCAGACAGATGGAAGAGCCTTAATACAAAATCTTAGAAGGAGCCTTATATTGTTTAACTCCATGGAAAAACAGTTTTGAGTGGTTGCTTTGATAATCTGGGAGCTCTCAGGCGATCTCAGTTATTACATTTTAGAGCCAAGAGTTCTTTGGCATGGATTTTTATATGGCCTTTGACATATTTATTCTTGCTGCAGTTTTTCCAAACCAGCAGGGACCATGCTTAGACTGTGCTTAGAAATCTGGAATATGTTCAAACAATAAAAGAGGGAAAAAGATAATTTTGTTCTTACAAGTTCTGATATACAAAATAGCTCCAGGGGCCACCGATTTTTGTGCTTGGCACTTCCTTTATATTTTGGCAGATTTATATATATATGTATATATATTTTAACTATCTGTTTTCCACCTGCGTGCATCTTACAAGTATTCATGCAACATAAATTAAGCATGTATGTCCTCTCTGATATGTTGTTTGTGAGGCAAGAGCCATTACACCATGTCATTTAGAGATTATAACACATTCAGGAAGTTTAAATTACTGATCTTTACAAAAGGAATACAAAATTAAATTCTGATTCGAGCATGCCATTTCAAACCACCTTGGTTCTCATTAGGGTTCTGATAATCTAATGTTAGATTCATTACCATCTAAAATTATTGCAATCTGCTGCCTTTTGTTTTGATACAATGTCCATAATTGTTCCATGTGATGTCAGTAATTACTGAGTCTGCTTTAGGAAGATATGCAAAGACATGGCAAGAAAAGATGATTGAGCCAAGTTTAGATTTGTTATGTGGTTGTACATGTGCGTCAGAAACTACATTTTAGTAGTGTATCTGTTTACACTTGATGTTGCATAGGTTCCAGAAAAGGAGGAATTACGCTGCAAGATTGGGAAAACAAATTAAATATAGTCTTGAATCATTCAAGATTGAAAGGAATGACTCCTAGCTATATGAGGATGAAGCTTCTATTGTATTTAATGATTTTTTACTTCGCTTTCTTTTAAAGACAATATATTCTCTTTCCTTTGTAGAACCTACTCCTCTCCCATGCAAAACAGAATAAAACGAACACTCATACTTGCTGAAAATCAGTGTTACTGACCACAAATTACATTGCAGATTATAGGATTTGAAGCACAAAAATATTTACTCTCAATATATTTACTATTGTGATCTGTTCTGCTAAATTTTTCTCATTTTTTGTAAATCAATAAGGCTCTCTTTGCACCCCAAGAGGAAGGATGAAGCGAACTTCATTTCTACTGTTTGCTTTCATATACCTTATTATGAACATTTCACTAATTAAATGAGATTCTACAAAGAATATAAACATGAAAGAGACATCCACTGAATGTGAAATATTTGAAAGATATTTTTCATCCCATAATTTTATTTCTCTTAAAAATAAAGAATATTTGAGAATAAAGCTTTTGAGAATATTGATAATTTCCTCACTTGTTTGTTTGGTTGTTTGTTTGTGGTTTTTTTTTTTTTTTCCCTAGCACACATACCCACCTTTCTTTTAGAAGCTTGTATTCTTTTTGAGACAGATGAGACTTATTTAGAGTAAATCAAAACAGAATCTCTGGCTAGACATACAATAGATGCAACAGATCTTGTGTGTTTTAATTTCTGATCCATCCAATTAAAGGACTTTTTATGTTCTGTGGTTGGAATTAAAAGTAGCATAAACCTGTAAAATGTCAGAGTTCTCAAATATATGTACACTTATTAGACTACTTAACATTAAGAAAAACTAAGGAAAATCAAATTGAAACCTATGAAAAAAAGCTGTTTGTTTTGGCTTTTGCATGAAGAAATAAAAAAGTATCAGGTTTGATGCCAGTAAACTGTCAATTTGTGGAAGCAGCTGTAAATCAAGTACTGCTTTATTATATTGCTGCACATTTGGAATAAGTTGGATTACTGCAGTGGGAATTATTTCAAATTTATACTACTGAAAATGAGAACGTGATGTTTCCTGACATCACTAGCCAAAGTTTATGACAAAAGCCAGAATTTACTAAGGAGAAGAAAAAAAGAAGAGAAAAAAAGCGCTAAATGTCAAGACATTACAGTAGATAGACTTGGACTCTTATTTAGTTCTTAGTCTTATTTTGTCAGGTTTAAGTGCTGCCATTTCTTTTGAATGATATGGAGGAAGGAGAGCAAGAATCAAACCAGCTAGAGGACAAGTATGATGTCTGAACTGTTAGAAAAGCAAGCTTCCTTTCCAGATTAAAGATGTTTTTGCCAGATGATACAGATAGCAGATTGTTGTTGATTACCAGTAAGTCTGATGAGAGAGAAGATACTTGGAAATTGGCCTCAGATCACCTGGAAAATTCAGTAACCAAAGAGATGAAACCAGATTCTCTGGAGGCATTTAAACTTTTCCCACTGTCGAACAAAGACTAATGCAAGTCATCCCATCAAAGCGTTTTCCATCTGTTTTTATAAGAAAGGGAAAGGGATTAGTGGCTGTCAAAAACAGATTTCAGAACAGCAAAAATTAGCTGCATTGAAACAAGGCCGGGAACTTCTCACAGCAAAGCTGCTGAAATGGGAGAGAAGTTCTGCTTGTGCTGACTCCGAGCTCCCAGTGTGACTTCGTCATTAGCACCCCATGTGGGGTATTTAGCTTTCTAGCTAGGTCAGTTTGGAATCCTGATCTCTTCCTCCTCACCTCAAGCAGCAGCTTCTTAGACTTTTTAAAGATAGCTCTCAGGAAACCTCTCCCCCATAACACAACAGCAAGATGAAACAAACCCCCAAAACCACTTCCAAAAACCCCCGTAAAGCCAAACATGTCTCCTGAGCACAAAGTACATCAGCAGCCGTAGTGATTCAGTCTGGGCTGTCTGGTGTTGGTCAACAGCAGACAGAGGGCAGGAGCATAGAAAGACCTTAGCTTAGTCTAACACAGCAAATCTAGTGCTGTAATTGTAGTGTTATCACAGTGCTGGTAAAAAGTACGTTATTAGCCTCCTTTTGAACAGAACACATTCTATTCCAAGGTTGATGTATGAATAAGCATAGGTAAATGATTACTTCTGTGTTAGGAATTCAGCCTGGCTAATCAGTAGGTGTGTAAAGCTGATACTATTTGCCAAATACAGGCTGTTCATGGAATTGGTTGTTTAATTGAGAGTGATAGCACTGCAGCATCAGCATGAGAAAACACAACATGCAGCCTTTGCTGGTCTAACCAAGAAAAATACGGTCTGATATTACACCTGGGTAGGTGTACAGAAGTCAAAATGAAGACAAAGAGGGGGAAATCACTTTGGCATTCTATAGCCTAAGCAAAGGAATCAGTCTCTGTTAGCAGAATGCCAGCTAGGTTTGATAAGGAATATTCATTGGAAAGGTATGCCCAGAATTAATCTGAAATGGACTTTTAGAAGTCTGCTGTGTTGCATCAGGACAAAGATGTTTCTGTTCTTCTTGGCCCAAATATCATTAAGCGAGATATAATTAAAATATTTATAACCTGAACCTAACTTCAATCTGATAGTATTGATGTATCTGATATCTGAAAATATAATTTTCTTAATATGTATATAGTAATGGGTATTCCTTCAAGTTATGCAACCTTACCACCTTTTTTGATTGAAAGTGCTTGTTTCAATAAAACCATAACTTTTATGTTTTATCACTTTACTTACTCATTGTAGGATTGAAGAGTTTTGAATTTGGGTCCACATGGATACATATTTTATCCTTTGGCTTAAGTAATGTATAGCTGTGAAATACATCTCTTTCCTTGAATTATCGTTTTCTGACACAAAAAGATATTTTGCTAGGGTATTTTTGACCAGCTACTGTCAGTGTTGTCTATAACTATTAAGAATGCATCTCCCAGAATTACCTTAAGGAGTTAATATTTTTGAGGGCGACTGAAGAGCTTGCTAAAGTTGCCATTGCTGGAACTGTGTGGCTACAACAGCTTTGAATGTGAAACTGTCACCAACTATGAAAAACAGTTAAGTTTAAAATGCATTTCTTAGATATGTTTCCAGTTTGAATTCTCACTTCAGAAGAAACAATTTTCAGGTTGTTTCACTAATTAATGTCAGTGTTAGGGTTATTTCTGGAAGATTTATTCTGTTACAAACGAAAATATTTGGAACAATCTTGCATCTCCAAAATTTTTCATTTCTTGTGTGATCTGATTTTAATACAAAATCAGAAATTTTAAGTTCTATAACAAGAATGTCCTGATAGATTAAATTTTAAGGCTCTGTGAGACAGCAGTGTTGTCATTTCTTCTTGTGTGAATCCAAGACAGTTTTCCTGATGTTGTTGGTTTACACACATGAAACTCTGAGATTTGATTGACCTTTGCAGAATTTAGGCATCTGGTGATTTGAAGTGAGCAAGACAGCATATGGAAGCTGATCTCTGGAAAGCTTTTACAGAATAAGCTTTGATTTCATTTTTTTCTTGACTTCAGCTATTAACTGCTTTTGTGAAATGTGAGCATTAAGATGAACCTTTGCAATCAGCAGAGAATGTGTTTTATATATATGGTCATCCATGTTCAAGTAGTATATAATTTGAGAGCATAGGAAAAAGCTGCAGTGAAAATCTCCACATAGTTAAGTTGGCTGTTTATCCATTTATTTCACTGTGTCAGGATTTTTACTCTGGGGGCTTAAAAGCAATGGAAATGCCTTGGTAATCTGTGATCATTTAACATACTTCAGCCGGGTTATTGTGTATGGAATACAAAGGTGTTTTCAATTGACTCAGGGGCCATCTAGCAAAGCAGTAAGGAAAGAAAGAAATTTCATTCTTCCATCTTTTCACAAGTCACTAATACATCAAAATGAATTTTGATAAACAGTATCTTATTTTCTTGCCTGTTGAGCAAAAGGGTGTTATTTCCTTTCACAAACATGTGTGGGAAGAAATTGGGGAAAATGGCTAGTTACACTGTTTAGCTATGACTGACAAATCACAAATGTCATCAGAGAGGTTTTTGTGCCAGACTTCCCATTTATTTCCACTGATACAGCATATACTTGTGTATATCAGTAGATATGACCTAGAATGTTTTGTGTGCTGCAATAAAAGGTGAACATATTTTGATCATTTGAGAAAGGAGGGATTTTCCACTCATTTGTGACCCTGTGTCCTAGAGCGTGCTGCTCTCAAAAACAACCTCCCCATTAATTCCATATGACTTCAAATTTGGCCTTTTCATTGCCATAGCTCAAGAGCATCCCTTCTGGAGAGCCATGAAAACAATTTGTTTAAACAAAAGATCTCATACTGTCTTGTGAGCAAATTTGTGTTTTAACACAGAAGCAGGCAATAATCAGTCTGCTTTTCTGTGTCATTTCTTCTTGCCTTAATTCTCTCTCACTTCCTTGACAGATGTAAGAATAGTTTCTTATTTCTAAGAAATCAACTAAACTGTGAATAATGCCATTGACTTAAATCAAAAGACTGTTGCAGTGTGATTAAGGACTGCTAAATTTTACTGTCTTTTAAAAAATATTATTATTATTCTTATGGAATATTGTGCAAGAATAGAGTATTTGAGAGAACTAGTTTAACTTATTTTACCCTTATAAATAAATTATATGATCACACTTGAGAAGTCCAATACTCTGTATTCTCAGTACATCAACCAGTGTTTTATTTCATAGAATCATCAGCCTGATAATGCAATAACATTTAATATTCCTTTACGTGTTCTCTATAGTCTTAATAATTTATTAAAAGATTATGAAAAATAATGCAATTACAAAAATTAGGCATTCTGGAGGACACCATGTCTAGCCAGATATTGCAAGTTATATTTGAAAGCTAGGGAAGGATTCCTTGGTTTTGTGTATGTGTTAATTTGAGTACTGCAAAACGAAAACTGATAATGCTCATAAATAGAGGATTTCCAGTGTAAATGTGTAGGAAAAAAATCTATGTATTATATGATACTACAGCACTCTAGCAATATCTGGTATCAGTGCAAAATAGTTTTAACGTAATACATTAACTAGGCCCCACACTGGTCTTATGGCTTGTTGAATCCAGGTATGTCCTGACTTGTGCTGAAGGAAGAGTATTTATGAGAGTCTGTGCATGTAAATGAATTACATGAGTCAATGATAGGCCATGTAAACCCAAATAAATGAAAATGCAGAACAGCTACTGAGAGCACATGTATTACAGATGCTCAGTAAAACTTAGCTCAGAGTTTTAGGCTAAAAGGCTGCAGATTTCTAGGTAAAACGTGAAGAAAATAAGGTAGACTAATTTCCACAAAGAGAATGTTTTCTTTTTGGCTCTTCTCATGGGACCATTTTCATAGGAGACTTTAGGCAGGGCTCCACTCAGCTGCACAGGGGAGAGGAAGTTCTGGGAGAGATCACTCATCAGTAACTGTCATGGGCAAAACAGACTTGACTTGGGGAAATTAGTTTAATTTATTACCAATCAAGTAGGATAATGGTAAGTATAACCAAATCTTAAAACCTTCCCCACTGCTTTTTCCTGGGCTTAACCACTCCTGAATTCTCTGCCTCTTCCCCTCCTTCTGACTCTTCCAAAGGGAGTAAATATCCAAAGTGTGAAATTCTGAAAGGCATCTAGATCTTTTCAAACTGACTTTTGAAACACAGATTTTAGACTTAAAGGCTTTAATACTCAAAAGAATTGTGGGAGTCAAAATGCTGAAAATGGGGAAGCTCATCAAGTGCTCTGCTTTTTAGGGAATTCACATCTCCAAATTAGCTGCAGGTCAGTTTTTGCATGGGTTATAAATTGGTTAGAGCTGTGTACAGACAGCTTTTCATTAGCTCCATTCAGCCTCTCAGCCTGTCCTGGGTAAGCTGGCCATGCTCCAAAAGCAAGGTGGCTGCGTTTGCATCATGCTGCGCCTGAGCAAATATTTTCTGCTTCTCGGCAGGGTGCTTCAGCTGAGGCAGAGCACTGCTAGGGCAGTCCTGTGATTTCTGGGGCTGGCTGGCTTGCGATCTGCCTACCCACAGCAAGCCCTGAGAAGCTGTGCAAAGCTCCCCTGAGGTATCCAAGGTCAGGAATCTGCAAGCTGAGTGGGGAGCTTCGTGAGGCAGCAGTTCTTAATATTTTTAGACGGATCACTTCCTTTGTCCTTCTTTGCTGTAAAGGCTGGGTCTCCCATTTTCATTCACACTCACACTTGCCCCATCCCACCATGCTCCCTCCAGGCTTTGGTGGCCCACATGCAGCAGTGGTGAGCAGCTAAGACCCTGGGAACGTCTTATTTCTTGTCAGCCTGAGTCACTGAAACAACTTGCTTAACTGCTTTTTAAAATTTGTGCTAGAAAAGTCAAGGCAATAGAGACTGACCATGTTTTGTTTTTAAAACATCACCTTCAACTTTTTTTGCCCTTCATTTTCTTTATTACCATATCAAGAGCAAATCAGTTAGGTGCAGTGAAGAAAATGGAAGCTAAACATATTTTAATGTACACAGAAATGTGAATATTCACTACATCTGACTGTTCCCTCTCACACTCTATGTTCTATTTATAGTTAAGTTAAAGGCATTTTAATGTTTTTGCTTTTCATTTCTTGATGGGTTGTAAAATAAATACTCAGTGGAATTGATTAAAAATAACACCTGTAACCTGAGACTGCTAAACCAGGCCAGTGCATTCTTCCCAAATTCGTTAACGTAGCCTGTAAGAGATGCCACATGAAGATTGTCTTTTACTGGTACCTCTCAAATATGCTACTTATAACAAGTTATGGATGAAAGGTCTCCTAATGATGTAATGGATTATGTTGAACACACTAAAAGAAATTCAGCCTTTTTAAGAAAAATGTAGAAAATGTAATTTTAAAGGCCTGGTACTGTTCCCACTAAAAGCAGCTTGATATATTTACAATTACATCAGTGAGAGGTAGAATGGGTCTTTCTTATTACATCTAACTTAAGAATGATTGGACTGGGAAAAGAAGAAATTTTTTCTCTTCATGTTCTGAAAATTTATACTGCACCAAGAGACCAGAACTGATTAATCCCAATATCAAATTCTAATGGTAGAGTCTTTTATCAAATCTGCTAGAGTACATGATATATGGGATAATAAAAATTAAAGCCAAGTAAAAATACCAACAGAGGACTCTAATTCTCATCAGTTTCCTTGGTGTGGTGCTGGCAGGAATTTTGAGCAGATTTATATACTTAAGATGAATTAAGGAAAGAACAGGATCCTATAAGTCCTAAAGGAGAAAAATTCTGCAAGCTAGCTAGTGCATGGGCTAAGAGATGTTTTAATCACAGGAATTTTAAGATACCTAGGTTGGTGATGAAATGTCACAGCTCCTAATGGTTGCTATGTATATCTGTTCTCACAGATCAAAGGGGAAAACTGCTTCTGCTGCTCCTTGCCTACTGTTTTCATGAATAAACATATGCACTTATTTAACCATTTCACTGCTTTTTGCTAAAAAGCAATTTCCACAAAGAAACAAGTGAACCTGAATCTGAGAAAGAAAAATACTTTGCAAGAAATATCACATAAGAAAGAGTACTTTCTGCTAGCAGGTCATCTCAGGCAGGTGGGACAGATCACTTTCAAAGGAGAAGCTGTTGTTAGGAGGTGAACACTGCTAATGGAAGGATTAGGTGAAAGACTGATTCATGCACCCGCACAAATCTTGGGCTGAAGGCAGTAGGAAATAATCCAAAAAGGAACAACACTGTGGAAAATGGCAACCTCTCCACTCCCCTCAGTCTACTGACACATTTCTCCACAATTTTGCTTGGTAGACATTGACAGAAATAGATAAAAAATATCTGTCTTTAACAAACTGACACGTAATATTTGTCAGTGATAAAGGTTTTTACAAGCATGAGATAGAGATTTGATTATGTAAATATGTGTAGCTTTTATTTTTAACCAGATGTTTAACAAACATTAATTGGAAATGTAATCTCCTTCATTTGTCTTTCATAAACAGAGAGAGAATATTAAATATGGGAAATTTCCCTTATACTTTGATTGATCTGTTGTAATTAAAATGTGGTGGGATTGTCAGCACAAAAATGCATTTTGCTTCAGTTGAAATGCAAAATTAATGCAAGCGTGTGGCTTGGAGCATGTTTACTGTTATCACCACTTTCACAGTTCACAGATCTTGAGCTTGTTGCCCAGAGTGGCTGTGGATGCCCCATCCCTGGAGTTCTCCAAGGCCAGGCTGGATGGGGCCCTGAACAAGACGGTCTAGAGGAAGATGTCCCTGCCTTTGGTGGGGGGGTTGGAACTTGATTATCTTTGCAGTCCCTTCTAGCCTAAGCTATTCTATGATTCTAAACAAATGAGCGTGTCTCTAAAAATTGTTTCCACTGCTCTGCTCCTGACCAAAGCAGACATTTTTAACACTGATGCTGCAAATTTGTAACTCTGTGTTGTTGGAGTAAGATGGGCAGCTGAATATCTGCACAGGGTATCCTGGCTTTTAATAAAGTAGCAGAGAGATGTATTGTTGATACGTTGAAAAATCTAGCATGCTAATTGAAGTGTGTACAACCTGAAAGCAATCTTAGGGGATGAAATAGATTTTGCAGTAAAATGAAAATCATAGAATATCTTGAGTTGAAAGGTACCCATAAGCTTCATGAAGTCCCACTCCCTCCTTCTCACAGGACTACCTAAAACTAAAACATATGGCCAAGAACATTGTCCAGATGCTCCTTGATTGATAGGTGTTTTTGGTAAAATACTTTATGGATGCTGTCAGGGTACAGCAGGGGCCAGGGCCCCCTGAGTGCCGGGAGCCGTGGGAGTCTGCAGGGTGGAGGGGCAGCAGCTGGCAGCCAGGACCTGTCCCAGACACCCAGGCTGGGAATGAGGGGGCAGCCCAGCACCAGCACTGGCACCTCCATGGGGATGGGGATGGGGAAAGGCTGACATTGGGCTGGGCCTTGGGCCCTTGGATGGGCCTGTGGCTAAGCAGGGCAGGGCTGTGAGAGCATCGCTGAGGCAGGACTGACAGCCCAAGGGCGTGGCATGGGGTCCAGGGCCCTGGACAGGGCCAGGGGAGTCCTGGGAGACTGGACAAGGACTGTCAGGCCATAGGTGCCTTTGGGATTCACACAGGTCGTGTTTAAGTATATAAAGGTATTCATTAATGGAAAAAAAATTCAATCTGTTCTTGGTGTGTTGATTTTGAGGATTTTGAAATTCTCTTGGAAGCACTGGTGAGTTTCTTCTTGTTTTAGAAGAACACTGTCTGGTGTTGCCCATGCCATGTTCTGCCTGTCTGCCCTGTTGAGTTGACCCACTCCTCTGCTTGGGAGCATCTGTCAGGGAAGCTGACTGAGGAGCGCATAGGGTCGAATTATGGCACTTTGCTGCCTTATGAAGATAGATGTTCCTTTGAAGGAATCCTTTTTGCGTTGTTTTTATTCCACTGGGCTAGATTTATCTTGGACTTATCCAAGTAGCAGTCAGGAGTACCTTCTTAAAAGCAATTTCTGTGTCTTGAAGCAAGAAAAGATAAACTGTAAATCATCATGACCTTTTTCAGGTGGATCTGCTGTTGCCTTTTGTTTATCTAGTTGGTTTGGCAGACTAATGTGTTAAGGATAATCTCCTTTACCTCTTCCCCTTTCCCCGTTTCACATGTCATTACAGGTGAATTCATGCTTTTGATTTGTCATGCATACCTATGCTTCTTGTGGAGCAGATCCTATCTAACCCTAATTTGTTTGCTTTTAATCTGCCACACTTACTCTTTTGATACCAAGAAATTATTTTAAAGATCCAGATTTACAACTGAAAGATATTAGTATTTCTCTATCACTTTCTTATTTACATTATGGAAAATGAATGTATTCCCACCAAAATTTGGGTTTCCTAAAGGTGCATTATTTTTTGCTGCCCATCTGGATTTGTGAGGTATCTATGACATACAGAAAATGTTAAATTTGGTCACTTTGGTCTGAAGACTATTGCATGTTATGAAACACTCCAGGGTTTGCTATAAATAATGAGAAATTTTTAACATTCACTTTGCTGCTGTGTGGAATTATATTCTTTTGACAATGCATTGAGCTGGAAATACAAACTTGTAAGCAAATGCTGAGAGTTACAATTTCACAAGCACATCCTGAGTTGTGCTGAGCAAACCTTGTCTAGTTTATTCAATTGCATCAGGCATTGACTGAAAAGTTATTTTTCATTTCTGTGGAGATGATATGTATTTCTCATACTTTTTTTCAATAAAACATAGGTGCAATGGAAGCTGGTGTTATTTTTGTCTACAGATAAGACAGCAAATCAGGGTTTCATTAGAATATGATTTTTTCTCATTTTCATGAATCTTTCTCCACAGCTAGTTTTGCTAGCTCTGACTTACCCCACTCTACAAGCAGAGCAGGAGTATTGGATAGGTTGTAATGCCGGTTCCTTTTTCTCTCTTTAAGGTCAGATTCATGGTCTTCCTCTCTGGTGGTCAGCCAGCCACAGAGCAGCAGTAACTTTACAGTCATACCTTTTCATTTTGTTGAATTGAGGTTTGGAGCATTTAATATAGAAATCTGTTAAACCAACAGAGAACTCATATTTCCCCTAATATACTTATATATTGGCAATTATGTATCTTTCAATGCACAGCAGTACATTCACTCCTGTAAATTAAGTTTATTCTGATAGGAGGTAGACTTAACTGACCAGTACAGGCATGTATGTCCAAGCCTTGTGCTCCCTTCACAACAGAGAAATGTAGGTATTTCTACACATGGGGCATGACTCATTTGACCATGACTTAGATGTCTCACGTAGATCACACGACTTTTATTCCAGAAACACCTGTTTCAGTTGTTGCCTGTAGAAAGAGTTGTAAAGTGACTGAAGCAATCAATTCCACACGATCTACACTGGCACTACATTAATTATCCCAGAAATAACTTGCGTCGTTTTTGTTTGAATGCAAAATGATACCCTACTACCTCTCTCCTTCCTGTTTCTACCTAGATTTCTTTTAAGTAATTGGTTCATTCCTCTGCTTTCCAGACAGACTGATCACCTTTCACAGTTCTCACAAATTAATGCATAATCCAACTCCTCGCCACTTGATGTTTCCATTCTCACTCTCCCTATGAATAGAAGAATATCCCATATTAAACTCATTTTTTCCAATTTGAGCCTTTTACTTTTTGGTCATTTCATAGACTGAGGTTGGAAGGAACCTTTGGAGGTCATCTGGTTCAACCTTCTGCTCAAGCAGGGTCACCTAGAGTGAGTTTCCCAGGACCACATCCATGTAGCTTTTGAGTATCTCCAAGGTTGGAAACTCCACAACCTGAGTAGGCAACCTGTACTAGTTCTTGGTCACCCTATATAAAAAAAGTGTTCTCTGATGTTCAGAGGGAGCCTCCTTTGGTTAGTCTATGGCCTTTGGTCCTGTCTCTGGGCACCACTGCAAAGGTACTTATGTACATGGATAAGGTCATGCTGAGCATTCTCATCTCCAAGCTAAACAGTCCCAGCTGTCTTAGCCTTTCTTCACAGGAGACATGTCCCAGGTTCCTGTCACCTTTGTTGACCTTTGCTGGATACTCTCCAGCATGTCCATGCATCCCCTGTACTGTGGATCCCAAAACTGGAAACCGTACTCCAGGTGTGGCCTCACCAGTTCTGAGCAGAGGGGAAGGATCATTTCCGTCCACCTGCTGCAACACTCCTACTAACGGAGCCCAGAGTACTGTTAGCCTTTGATGCAAGTGCTCATTGCTGGATCATGTTCAGTTTGGTGTCCACCAGGATAGCCAGGGCCTTTTCTGCAAAACTTTTGCCACTGGATTTGTAGAAGAGTTTGATCTCTTTGCATTGGCACTAAGTGTTTTTGAACAGTTTCATATGCCCACCAAGGATTTTTTTCCTTGGGGTAAACCAGCCAATGTTTAAAATTTTTTTTTGTAGGTCATATTTTTTAGACCTTTCATCACATTCATTGCTTTTCACCAGACTCTCCAATTGATCCACATCTTTGTTTTACTAAAAAGGAACAGATTTGCCCATCTGGGGCCTGAAAAATAGTGGTCACAGAATAAGGACTACTTCCTGTGTTTTGCAAGCTCTCTTTTTGTTTATGTAGTCCTGTATAGTGTTTTTTTTCTTAATGACAGCATGACATATTGACTTACATTCATTTGTTCCACTCTGCACTCAGGGCCAGCTTCTTAGGGACAGTTATCCTGCTTGCATTTTTTGCATTTGATTATTTCTGCCTAAGCATATTTATTGCCCTTGTTTTGAATTCCGGCTTCAGCCCATTTTTCCAATTTAAGAGATTTTTTTTTTTTTTTTTTAAATTCCAGTGTTGTCCATTATACTTTCAGCCCTTCTAGATGTGTCATGGAAACATAACAGGCAGAGTCATTACATTTCTTTCTGCAAGTGGACTGTCGCCTTGTCCGGTGTTCACAAAATCCCCTAAGCCCCTACCTGCTCAAATATTATGAAATACCTTGCTGTAAATGTTCCTGAGACACTGCCATGTATCCTATAGGACATTCAGGGAAGTCCAGTTGTTTTAAAATTCAGGCTGGACCTCCTTTCTGAAAGTCGCCCTATACTCTTTGTGCCTTGAAGTGATGATGGTGATGGTGTCCAGGTTGATTTATCATAAGCTGATTGTGCCCCAGTCTTTCCATCCTCTAAATAACTATGAACCTTTTAAGGAAGCAGCTTTGTTTACTCTTACTGAATTTGTTCATTGTATGAAATCAAGCATGCATATGTAACTGTGTATGAAAGTGTGGCCCTAGCACTGTAAGTTTCTAACCTAGTCCCAATAAATAAATCTAAAAAAAGAAGACTATAATCACAGTTTGGGAGGGTTTATGCACTGATCAGAATCAAAGGAGCAGCTCTATTAAAATTTGTGGATTTCAGAGGCAGCAGAAGAGGTCTGGCCTACTGAAAAAGAAAATTATTTTTTAAGCCCCCCAGTTATTTCTCAAAAATAACATCTCATATTTCCTTAATAATTTTGAGGAGATGTGTGCACCTTCTCTCAGTCACTATTCCAAAACACACATCTTTGTGCAGAGTAGTATCCTCCCTCAGTGCAACCGGTGAAGCTTTTCCCTGTGCTTTTCCGTAATGATTAGGCAGTGGATTTGGCATTTGATTCATAAGCTCTTTGATCCTAGGATGGCTTGCATCCAGAGTGTGCAGAGGGTGTGCAGAGGGTTGGATATTGTGTACCTAAGAAGTAGCTGGTGGTGCACTGCTCAGTAGGAGACTCTCCATATTCTCGAACAGCAGCTTTAGAATCTGTCAGTATTTCCAAGGCTGGTCTTTGGGGAGGGAGACTGAAAGAGTTCCTTAGAATCAGGAACTGTTTGCTCCCTTTCATTGCAGTGGGTTTGTGGTGGAACTAAAATTCAGCGATAGGTTTTTTGTTTTCCATCCCAGAACTACTTAGGCTGCACTGTCATTTCACAGCAACATAATACTGTAAAATATGGTATGCAATTGCTCATTTCAAAATGTTCTCTTATACCACTGTAAATCAGGAAAATGTCCTCTGAAAGTGGTGGAATTATTCTAATTTTTTTCAGTGAGAATATAATTAAAGAGACAGGAAGGCAATGAAATGTAGGAGTAATGAAATACAATTGATGACAGAAATGTTTCAATCTTTCCCTGCTTACAAGAAAGATGGATGATGCCATTCTGATTGCCTGTAGGGTTATGGGCCAGGTGTAAAGCTGTCCAGCTTTGGGGAGGTGCCCAGAAATGTGACTTACTATGGCAAGCTTCAGGTAAACCAGATATCCTATATCATCAGCTCTACTTTAAGATACAAAGAAGAATATAAGAAGCAAGAGAAATCAAAGAAAAGATATGGAAGTCATGCTGGATCAGTTGCAGACTGAAGTCTGCTAGAAAGAGTCTGAATCATCTCTGAAGCTTCTTTGGAAAGGAAAAGGCTTTGCAAAAACTGAGAAGAATGATGCAGTCTTAGCTCTTCTCTGCTGCTGTTCTTTACAAGATTTGGGTGTTTCTTTCCAGGAAAGCTGGGGCAGCTTCATGTCTGTTGTCCTGTTCCCTGATTTGGCAACTTGAAGAGACTGGCAAGACTTTTTCTAAAACACCCATCAGTCATCAAGAGAGAGCAGGACGACAGAATCACTAACGTAACATGAAAGAAGGGATAGGAAACATCAGCAATTCCTGTTAGGCAGAACAAGTGATAATAGTATTCAGGGGGTAAAGCTGAAATAGCACTGAACCTTTGACAGTTTTAGGAAGCTAATCAGTTGTGTAGGGAGAATATCTTTGCAAAAGTTTCTAAAAATGCTCAACCTTGTTGAAGCAGGGGGTCAGCTCACTTGGTTATTATTAGTCAGGCATTTTACAGGATTGTCTGTCTTTTATTGCTTTTCACACATAAGTCTCAAAAGTGTGTTATAGGGTGGTCAATAGCATCGTTCCTGCTGTGCTAAAAGGCCAGATAAGAAGTCAGGGTTGATAATTTGCCTGAGGTTACCCAGAAGTAGAGCAGAGGACTCCAGAGTGCCTGTTTAGTACATTATTTACTCAGTCAGTGTTTCCTGAGAAAAGTCCACCTGGGGACAGTTGGCACAATACATTAACACAGACAGAGATCACATCAAAGAGTTTAGCACCTCAAATTGACAGAGGTGAAGTGGTGGCACAGGAGGATGCATTAATTTTCTTCTAGTCTCACAGCAGGTTAACAGGAGAAACACAACTCCAAGCCAGGTGCCTTGCCTTGCTGACAAGCAGCTCACCCCCAGGGCAGGCTGGCTCAGCCTGGGTCTGTGGTCACACTCTCGCCTCCTGAGCTGAAAACACCCTGTTTTCACCTGGAGATGGAAGAGGCAAGTGATAATATGAGATACTTTTATTTCACACAAGAGTGAAATTCTACAAACAGGAAACTCTCCAGCAAAAGGGAACAAAACAGGAAGAGAATTTAGGAATGCTGTACCATGTATTTCATATTTGGCAACTTGTACTTCAGAATTAAAACAATTTTGCATGTGCCCTTTTGAAAGCATGAGGCTGCATGCATGAAGAAAGCATCCTATTTCCCAGGGAGCCTTGTTTCAAAAGTAGAAAAAGAACACTTAGCCATGGAGCATTAAATCAGCTCATGTAGGTAGCTGACTAGCTTTCTCACAGAGATGAATGTCCCAGAGTGAAGCTGAGCAAGTAGGGCTTAGAAACGTAAATATTAGTAGGTGTGCAGGAACATAAATTAGAAAATTTGACAATTTTAATTACTTGAATTTACTTTCACTTGCTGAGTTCCCTGGCTGACATCAGAAGCTGCATCTGTTAGGTTGCTAGAAGAGAAGGCAGAGGGCAATGGGGACAGGATAGGCTCAATTCCCATGTTGCCATAGAGGCTGCAATGACAGTATATTACCTAATGAAAAAAAAAAAAAACAACAAACAAAACTAATAGAAAGAGTAGCTTCCTAAAATCTCCTCCAAATATGGAAGTACCATGTAGGATTAGCTGTCACCTCAGCAGGAGCATTCAGGCCACTGGACACTTAAATCACATCATTATTGCAGACACCTCTGGGTTCCCTGATGGAGGTTTTTCTGTTTTGCTCGGTAGGATTAGGGATGGAAGGAGGATTAAATGATAAGTGAATCATGTGACAGTGAGCAAATGCCTACATGATGAAAGAAATGGTGACTGGAGGAGACCTTTTTATTTCAAGAGATTGTGTAGAATACAAAAACACAGATATAGGGCATTATGGTGCCTAACACCATGCTTAGATGCATAAGGTTTGTGTGTTGTGCCTGTTTTGACTATGAGATCCTTGGGTTAAGGACTGTGGGTATTTTAGATCACATAGCACAGTATTGCCCTGGTCTTTGTGCAGTCCTGGAATGGAAGCATTAATCAGGTTGTTCTTCATGACAGAGGCTATGGCAAGCTGTATTTACAAAGAGATACAGTTTGTCTGATTTAATTTAGTTTTCAGTGTTCATTTCAGTCTGGTAGTTTTGTGCTCGACTACCATGATGGAGCAAGAGGTAACAATCCACGGCCTCGGTGATATCAACCCTTGGACAACACTCAAAACATCTAGCCATTTAACAGGCAGTTGCAAAAGCTATAAACCACCTGATGCTCATTCCTTACTGTTCCTTCTACTGTTCCACAAATAAAAATTGGGTGAATCTCTATCACCAAGAAATCTGCAGATTCTAACTGAAATCAGCCTTCAACTCTGCTGCATGTATGAGAAGGAAAAGAGGAAACAGGAGGACTAGTACGATATTTTCATGCCATTTGTTATTTATAGGGTTGTTTTTCGCATCTATTTTTATTTGATTCCTCTGTAAAATGGCCACAATTGACTTGTATTAGCTATTTTGCTGAAAAATAACAGAAGGTATTTTGTTTCACTAACCTGCTTTCAGACAGTTGCAATTTCTCATTACTTTTTTTTATTTTTGTAATTTATAGCTAAGTAACAGAGAAAGAACAACTCTGGAATTTGCTTGTAAGGCCACGTACATTCCAGGAGCAATATTTAGACATCACACTGAGAACACATATTATTGCTTTCTTATTTAATTGGGTACAAATAAAATCCAACATCTGATTTGGGAATACTTTTGTGACAATTTAGGCTGGTTTTTGACTCAATTTGGTGAGCAAACTCTGTGAGTCTCATTACTTGAATAGGTGAGTGCAAGAGGCTTCTGTATAAAAGGCTACAGTTTATTGTTTTAGCCAAAAAGGAAAGACGGAGGAAGTAGAATGAGGATCCACATCTATCAGCTGATTTTTCCCCTTTTCTAAACTCTGGTTTTTTATTTTGCAGGTGATGGAAATTAAAGGACAAATGATTCATGTGCCAGAATCAAACTCGATATTGTTTCTGGGTTCCCCCTGTGTGGACAAGCTGGATGAGCTAATGGGCCGAGGCCTCCATCTTTCGGACATACCTATCCATGATGCTACTCGTGATGTCATATTGGTTGGGGAGCAAGCAAAGGCACAGGATGGCTTGAAAAAACGGATGGATAAGCTGAAGGCAACACTAGAATGTACACACCAAGCCCTGGAAGAGGAGAAAAAGAAGACAGTAGATCTCCTTATTTCTATTTTCCCTGAAGAGGTGGCTCAGCAGTTGTGGCAGGGGCAACAGGTTCAGGCCAGGAAGTTTGATGATGTCACCATGCTCTTCTCGGACATTGTTGGCTTCACTGCCATCTGTGCTCAGTGCACGCCCATGCAGGTCATCAGCATGCTCAACGAGCTCTACACGCGCTTCGACCACCAGTGTGGATTCCTTGACATCTACAAGGTAATAGCTCAAGTCCTAACCTAGCAAAAGCTAGTTGAAATGAATGCAGAAAGAATCCTGGTAGCTTTCTTCCTAAATTGAAGACCTTCCCTATAAAAATATGAAGGCAATATTTTTGTTTTATGTGCAAAAAAACCCAAATCTGAAATATGACCATTGAAACTCAAATGCTTTAATATGAAACTGTCATCATGGTACTTCCATGGGAATATAGGCCTCATATTCCCATTTCCTTATAGAAATGTACATCTCCTGTATGATAGCCTGGTTTCCTTTAGATGACACATCAGCAACAGCATCCTAAGGATGAAGAAGTGCACAGTGATGAATCCTAACCCAAGCTGCAGCTCCTGGGAGGCACTCACTTTACACTTGAATGCTTTAGGGTTTAGGCATTTATCTTTCCCTTGAAAGAACTAAAATTTTCCATAAGGAGCAGAGCATTCACTAAAAGAAGTTATTATAAGAAACTTCCACTGAAAAACAGGAAGAGGACAGCAGATGTCCGTGCACAGTCAATGTAATGAATGGGACATGGCACTGGTGTGCCATGCTCCAAAGGAAGTGTCACACATGTTGGTCCCATTAGAGAACTCATCTTCACTTCTCTGAAATGGATTTGGTGTCCAGTATGTATTTGAGAGAAAAAAGAGGGGAGGTAGAATTTAATAAATGCACTGAAGATATTATCTGTGTAATTATCCTGTGAAACCTACAGACTGTGTTGTATATGGAATACCTTTAATTTTCTGATAGAAGAAATAGAGCAAGTTTCTTTTTATATGTTAATGCACAAGAGAAAAGAAATGTGGTTGTAAAATTATATGTTGACTTTATTATATGGCTGAGGTTTGCAAACTAACAGTTTTCAAACTGTTTCATATAGTATTTGTTAGGGTGCAGAGATAAAGATCTCACAAGTGTGCTGCCCCTTTAATTTCTAGCCTTTAATGCGCTTTAAAAGGAATTGAAAAATAATTATTACCCACCTAAATAATAATCAGGGGTGAAACGTTATAGCACGTACCACAGATAGAACTGAAAATGGTATAGCTAAAGGTTGGTAGGGCACTTTACCAAAGTAAACAAGCACACTGTAAAGAAGTTGGGCTCCTGGGTTAGGGTTTTGTTTTACTAATGCTCAGAAGCCAAAGGCCACGTTGGGACACGAATGCAGTGGAAGGTACCAGCCCTCATTTGGAAACTGTTACAGTGATACAGTCGAAAAAGATGGCGAGTGCAGTCTCAGTTTGTGTTAGTCTGATGTTGCTGCACTGGATTAGGACCCAGCTCTGGGAAGAGGACTTGAGGAACTTCTGACCCAGAGTCAGGAGTGATACCTAGTAACCCTGCTTCACATGCTGTGTGTTCACATGCTTCACATGGGTGTATTCGCTGTGTTCCCAGGTGATTAATTTCAGCTGTTTTGAAGCATTCAGAACATTCTTTGTTGAAAATTATGGTTGCATGGGAATAGGATATAAAGTATGCAAAACTCTATGATCTGACTGTAAGGAAGGCTGGCTGAGTCCTGTGAGAACACTAAGGAGGAATATTTATGCATAGGTCATGAATATTATACCATTTAGACCATGGCTTTCTGCCTTTCACCTACCTTTGTGCTACTGTGGCTAGAAAGATGTTACTTTATGAGAAGACTGTCCTGACCAGTGAAATAAGGTCATAGCTGTTGAGATAGGCAAGATGAGATTTATGCATTCATAAAAAGGAATAAGCACTTCCATGTCAAAACTCCCATGTAATTCTGTGAGTAAAGGTATTAATAAAACCTGTTTTTCTATGGAAGAATGGCTTACAGCTCTAACACCCTTTCTCCACTGTTGCTGCCATAATATAGGTGGTTCCTTCTCGGATCCTTTCATCCTGAATTTTCTTTATCTCCCTATTCCCCCCATCCCTGGACCCTCCCTACGTGTCCCCTGATGCCCACCACCACCCACTAATAAGCAAGGCACTGTGCTCTGTGGCTATTCTGGACCTGTATGCACCTTTTTTCTCCCCTCCAAATGTTTTTTTTTTTTTTTTTTTAACCAGAAATCTAAAAAAAAATCTGAGGGGTTAAGTGAAAATGACTCAGTTTAGCACTACAGAAAGAAAAAACTCAGGCAATGAACCTGTTTTTTTTTCACTAGAGAATCAGGCTTCAAATAAAATAGCAATCCTTTTGAAAGAAAACATTTGCATTTTAAAATGAAAATAGCTTGTGTGTTTATATCTTTTTCATTTGTTTCAGGTGATATTCTGGAAGCAAAGTTTATTGCTAGGAATGATCACCATTGCAACAATTATGATTTTAGAAGTTATTGTCAGGTAGTGAATTTTAGATACTTAATCACCACTTTGGTGGGCTTTGTACTGAGCCCACCTCAAAGATATACTTGTGTAACTAGGCTACAGAAATTTATTATGTGACCTAAATACATCAATTTTTAAATTTTCTTGGTTTTTAGCAGCATGGCAGGAATAATTTGCAAAGATTATTTGGTGGGTACATCTGAATACCAAATTCACCATTTTGTAAACAGAAAATTAAGCAAAATTCAATAAATAAGTTCCATGCTGTAAATAATTTACCCAGCTTTACTGTTACAGAATTTTGTATTCAGAACCTCAGTGCTTCTAATCTTGGATTCGGACAATGAACATAATATTTTCATTTATAGAGAAATATGCCACAGAAAGAGCAAAGATCCTCACATTTAACTAGCCAGACATAGAGGACAAGCATAATGAGCTGTTATACAGCTGTCTGTGATACAGACTAAAAATGCTTGGAGAGGGCTGAAGGGTGATGAGTTAGACTTTGAAATTTCTTGAGAATCAAAGTAGGTAGTTATAACTGATGAGGTAGGGAAAGCTTATCCAATGGATGGAGGCACAGTTAGGAATGACACAGACAGATGATGGGCTCAGAAAATGAATTTCACGGCAGCATTTTGAATGGATACCAATGATGACAGATTACATTTGTCCAGGCTGAGGGAGAACATTGCCATAATTGAGATGCACGGTATTATGAGCCTGGGTGACAGTTTTAGCAATCTAGAAGAATCTGTGTTTTAGAGAATGAAACCTGGGAAAGAATCTGCTGACATACACCCTTGGTGAAAAGATTAGGATGGACATATTCGTGATAATCACAGAAGGGCAAGGAGGTGAAAGACCTGAGACCTGGTGATGCATTTGGAAACTGGTGCTGCTGACTCTCCAAGCTAATTATATTTGGTTTGGAGTTGAGGAATGGGAGAAAAAGATGCTGTCAAGCAGGGAGTGCAGTTCAGAGCAGAGTAGCTGCAGATGCTTGGCAGGCTGGTGTTTGTGGACATGCAAGTAGAAACATGGACTCCAGGAGCAGAAGTCATGGGAGAGATATCTCAGTAAATTTTGAAAGCTGTGGCTTTGGGTAAAATATGTACTTGTTGGCCCATCTGTTTTGACCTGTTTTTCTCTGCATCTGAGTTCCTGTTGTTTGTCAGGCAAGTACTGGGAAATGATGCTTCAGTTAAGCCATCTCTTTATCAAATAAGCTATTTAGATATGCTGCAGCCACGTCTGCTGGCATTTAAAACTTAACCCTGCAGTCTGAAATCTTCCCTGCTTAATATTCCCACAGCTTCTGTTTGTCCTTCATGTAATATGTATTTGACATTGGCTCATTTAAAATATTTGTTTCTTGTTGAGCCCTTCTGCCTTTGCAGGCCTGCTTTCTCAGCTCTTTTCCCCTCAGTTTCCTTTCTGAAACATTTCCCCTGTGCACCCTTTAACTACTGTGTAAAGACAGCATTTACTGTGCATGTTTTTTTGGCTCTGTGTGCAGTGACTATGTGGCTATATATGTTGGCTTGGTAATGTCAAGCCAAACAGAGCAGAACCAGACCTGATTCTGTAGGTGTTAGTTTCTTTGTCCTTTCTCTAAATAGGGCAGCATTTGCCCTTGAAGACATTGCAGATTTTCCTTGACACTATACTTCACTTTCTGTGAGGTGCTAAGTCCCACTTTCCGTGTCTAAGCAGAGAGTCCTAAATGTTTCTTGAAAACTGTGGTCAGCTGCCAGAATTTCTTTGCTATACATCTTCGTTGTAAAAATTTTAATTGAAAGTTTATTGAGTATTTATATAAGACAATATACTTACATACGTTAATTTTACAGTCAGAATCCACAACATTGTTATATGAATTTCTGTTTTCTTTTTGGTTTCATTATTTGGTTAAACTGGCACTCTCTCTGAGTGGTACCACACAGCTTCCTTGGGCTTTTATTCCTGGCAACAAGATTCACTTAGCATGTTAGATCTTTGTTTTCTGATTTTATATGCCTAACACTGTCTACAGCCTTAATATTTGCTCATTGTAAAGACCTGAGACTGAAAAATGATGGCAAATCTGGACTGTCCTGCAATTATTCAAGACTGATACTCACCGGTTTTGTTTAGGTTGTGATACAATGCTTTTAGGAACCTAATTTTAAACTCCCATTTTCTAAGAATATCGCTTTACATTTCTGTAATGGTAGTTTAAGTTGCAGAAATCTGTATTCATTTTACAGAAAATACCAGTACATTCTCAGTGCCATGACTATCCCCTCTTGAGAACTAATACATCTTGTATCCAAATACATGTTCTTGACCTTATTATCAGTGCTATAATGACTAAAGAATACTTCAATAAACAGGGTCATGAGTTTCAGACTATTCTGAAGTTTTCCAGGCTTTATGTTTCATAAGTTAAAAAACGTAGTCCCCAAGTTTTCCTGTACAATCTACGGCCACTATTTCTGCCAACTTTCTGTCCAGTTATAACCTTTTAAGTTCAGTACAAATACATGGCCATTTTGAGAGTTTTGAAATTCTAAACTTCAGCTTAGGCATTTGCAAAAGGCAGGAAGTGCAATTAAGATATGTAAAATGATAGTGATACTCTTACATGTATTGCACATAAAATATTTTTTTTTAAATGGAATGGGGCAGTTCAGAGGATTATCAGTGCAGTAGGTGTTGCTTCTTCCTGATAGTTTAAAGTCAACAGGTTTTGAATGTGTAACAGATGAAAATGGGTAATAGAAAAAAATTTCCATTGCCCAGAAGCTCGCTCTCTCCGTGGTGCCACCCAGCCTGTTAGAGCTGCCTGCAGCACACTGCTCTGTTTGGGTCCCACCACAGAGGGTTCCTGAACCTTCTTTCTTCTGTCTTTGAGCAGGCAATGACACTTTCTCCTCCTGGGACTCTTTGCCCATATGTGGACTTGATGGCACACTGGCATCTCACTCCAATATGAAGTTAGAGCAAAGCTGGGGCAGCTGTCTCTTTGGGGAACTCAGAACTGTTCTTGGGTTAAGGGGAAAAAAACCCAAACCTTAAAAAAAAAAAAACGAAACACAAAAGGTTCCATGGATTTTCCCTGCAGATCTGGTGTAACACACCACCCAAGAACTTAAGACTTCCCATTACTTCAAGCACGTATTTTTCTCCAGCCTTGTGGACAATTTACACTTTCTGTCTTTAGGGAGATCTGCAAATGAAGCAAACAGACACTCAGGCTCCAGAGGAGTTATTCTTTGCTTTATAAACATACAGCCCTGCACAAAGCACTAAAACATCTGTGCATGTTCTCCTGCAATACATCACCCAAGAATCCTCTAAAGGGCCTAGGACTTCTGTTTCTGTATATAACTACTTCTCTGCTTCTTCAGGAATACCATACTTGTATATAATTCCTTCTATTTCTATTTTTCTTTTTTTTTTTTTTTTTTTTTTTTTTTTTGGTCTCTCTCCTTTAACTTTTCTCTTATCTGGAAAGCTGGAAAGCACACATTTGTTTGTAACTGGCCTGGTCCATTTCTCTCAAGTTGCATGGGAGCCTTAGAATCTATGTCCAGCTTACAGGTCCTGGGAGCACTTTCCAAGCCCTCAGTTTGTATGTGAAGCCCACATTCTATGGCTAGGTAGGAACCATGGCTAAGGGCATTCCCTCTCGTAGCACACAGGTCTCCCTGATGCTATGTCCTTTGTTTTATTCTGTCAAGTTTTTCCACCTTCTAAATTTAAGAACCTCTGAGGGACTGGAGAAAACTAATTTCACTTTCTCTCTGCTTTGGCTCTTGTCATTTTTAAGCAGTCTGGTGTTGTGCTAGATCTGGAAGATACATAGCACAGCTGTGACAACATATGGCTGGACTTTTATATACCAAGATGCAACATTTTCATTCATGCAAATAGGATTCATAGCTGTACCTTAATTTATTAAATTATTGAAGTGAACATGGAGGATACTTAAGTAAGTTAATAGGAACTAGACAACATATGAATTTCAGGACACAGAAATGAAAGCTTGTGTAACCTTGAGGA
The DNA here is from genome assembly GCF_017639235.1 of Corvus kubaryi. NCBI lineage: Eukaryota > Metazoa > Chordata > Aves > Passeriformes > Corvidae > Corvus > Corvus kubaryi. Next base: position 5,089,322 of record NW_024581076.1, on the reverse strand, counting down.
AGATACTGTGGTTCACTAGGGGGTTAAATACTGGGGATACCTATAGCAAATTAAGACCACTCTTCCATCTGGAGAAGGACATTAAACTGAAATGTGTGCCTTATGTCATACATGATTATTTTAATATTTTCTTATTTTGTTGAACAGTTCTGTACTTTGACATTGCATTAAGGCAGAATGCCAGCCAGGACGTTTTCTATTCATCAGAGAGAATTGGTTTGATTTTTGCAATTTCGTATTTGCCTACAGAAGAGAGAAATAATTTATGCACTATGACTTTTGTATTCCGTGGCTGTTGTGTGCAAACCTGATATTGATGTCATGTAGACCGCAAGTCTTCTGGCATGACTCTCTTTCAACGAGTGAAAAAAACCCCTCTTTTAAAATATTAGGTAGTAATTCTACACAGCAAGTACTATTTGCCTTTTTTCTTCTGTAGAGGAAGTAGCACTGAGTTACAGTGTAGATGAAAGAGTTCCTCCACATATTGCATGCTGAAAATCTGTGCCTAAGACTGCTAAGTAGGTGCTATAGAAAGAGTTCAAACACAGCTCTTCTAGCAAAATGCTCCTGAACTTGCCGGTATGTAACATCATTAAACTCACTAAAAATAAGATGCCCCCAGGCCTGGTAAGAGCAATTTTTTCTTAATTAGGCTCCTGGGAAAGGAAGTTGGTTTTATAGGAAGTCACTTCTTTTAAAAAATGAGCTTTACAAGAAGAACAGAATTCTGAACTTCGTAGGTTGACATCTGTAATCCACCCCTTCTCACATGGGAGGTGTTTTCCTGAAGTCAAGAACCATAATGTCACGTTGTAAAAGTGTTGCAAAGTTACCTTGAAACTTGGGCGTAAGATTTCACTGCCTAGGAGTTGATTTTGAAAACATTAAAGACAGAACCTAAGAGAGTGAAACACTAAGTAGGAGCTGAAGGACATTCTTTGAGAACAAGTGTGTTCTCAAATCCTATCTGGAAAACTTTAAAATCCTTTCCAAAGAAGAAAGTTTTTTATAATATACCAGAGATTTGGAAACCTATAAATAGTGCTTTACTGCTGACTAATATTGTTAAGCTTCACAGTGCTGCAAAATTCAACCGTTTCAAGGCTTTTCTGACAAATCTTAGCAGTAGAAAAAACATAGAGAAAACTTCAAAATGTAAACAGAATTAGGCCTTAATTTGTATTCACACAACAGCAAAAAACCAAACAGGTTTTGATTAATTTGAGAAAGGACAGTATTCACTCTTTGCTATGTAGACAGAAATGTGGAACTAGACCTACCTCAGGATCAAAAATCCCTAGGCCAAGCTCAGAGGAGGCTTTTTGGAACTGTACTTACACCACCTCCAGAGAAAGAGCACACACTTAATGTCTCAGGGAAATAACCTTATCTGGTTTCTCTCCAGCATATTTATTTGTTATTTCTTTCCTTAGAATCTGTATTTTAGAGTAAATGACTTGTTCAAGTCTTTGTACCGTAAGCTGCCCAAAATACTTCACATCTGCTCTCCCTCCGCTTAGTGATGAATAACATCCCCTGACCTGCGTGCCAGAATATGCATGCCAAGGTCCAGAACTTTTTGAGCTAAACAGGATCTTGCTGTTGTGCTGACAAATGGTATCATAGCACTAGCAGTCAGCACACTCATGCAGCCCTTTTCGTGGCTTGGGGTACATTGTGGGAGCAGGAACATGCCCACTGTGGTGCACTTTCAAAGGCATGGAGCTCCCCTAGAGTCTTCTGAGAGTTTCACAAACTAAGCCTGTGGCCCACATAAATCTGTTTTTCAGCCAATGCCCAGAAAAGCATGCTGATGACAACATGGGAAGGGTCTTCCATATCAAATGACAGTCTGGGCATGGAAGCAGGCAATTAAGCAAAGATACACACATTTGCATCCTGCTGTACTATTTGGGAAAAAAAGAGCTTTACAGAATTCAGGATGGAATGCATCATGCCCTGAAAATTCACTTTTCTCTTCAGGTACTGTAGAAAGAGTATAGATGAGCAGATGGAATTGAAGCTTCATTTTTGTGTGACTGACACTCGATAAATGTGAGTTCCATCATGAATGAGGATGTTGTAAGATAGTTAGTGATCTGCAGAGATACAGAGAGAACGATTTGGGTAGAAGGAAATACGGGAGATGTCAATGACATCTTGGGGTAGAATATGGATATCAAATAAATTGTTCCTGTGATGACTGCTGAGATTGCTGACTTAAAATTAAAATGGATAGAATCTCCATTTTCTTCAGTCTTCGTCCCAGTTTAAAAAGTGTCCTGCTTGCTGCTGGACTAGAAGTCATGGACAGGAATAGTGAAGCCCAAATGATAAGTCTGAAGCACCACTTTGCCATATACCACAGCCTTTTCCTTATTCTCGTGCTGTACAACTTAGGGCAGAAAACAGGTGAAAGAAAGGCCCTTTGGGAGATACTAATATCTTCAAAGGTTTCCTTTACAGTGATACTTGCAAGAATTTCATATTAAGGCTGAATTTCACTGTATTCCTTTAGAGGGAAGACATTTCAGCTTTGGTGAAAGAAATGCATGGTTTTGAGGTACTGTATAGTTCAGTCTTGCATATGGAATGAAATATGGATAAACAGGATAATGAACATTTTGTGAAGGCATAGGTCTTTAATGTAGTTCCTGATAATTTCCAGTGCCATGTCCACTCACATCCTGCATTTTGGCTTCATGCTGGGATGAAACTTACAAAACCATCTCCTTTTATATTTATATGCTACCATGGAAATGCAGCCTGGGTGTGCTGGAAGTTAAGATGTGCTCCAGTAAGTCTAGGCTGAGGAGTACATACAGAGCTTACTCTGACTTTGCTCCTTAAGAAACGAAATCTTCAAATCAAAATGAATACGCTAGAAGGCATTGATTTTGTTGCTGATGTCATCATAAGAATCACTTAAGGTTCATACCTCCAATAAATGCTGTTCTGAATTAATCTCAAAGACTGGAAAGGAAACTTAGCTGTGAAGTGTAGGAAGGTTTTCCACTGGTTCATCAAACAATGTAGAGATTAGCATTCCTAAAGAACTGTTTGATTTCCATGAACTTTCCATGTCCTTCTTCTAAAATTGACCTGCCTCTGTGATCTTCCATGTTCAATCTGCCCTTCTGCCTCTTCACATTGTCCTGTTGATTCTTTCTTTTCTACAGTTCTGAGGTAGAGGTGAAACTATGCTAATTATAGCATAGAGTTAGTAATTTAGACTTATTCTTATCCTCACAGGCAGCAAAGGAAAGTTTGATTTTATAGGGTGTGAATTTTTTAAGTGTGAGATTTATTTTTTTCTGAGGGAGATTCTTAGCACAGGTCAGATGACTGCAGGAGTTCCCATTCAGTCCATTGATTATGAAGAGAACTGAGAATGAATAACTCATATTCAAATTGCTCTATTAGACATATTTCTGGTTAGGTGAACTGAATCTCACCTGTGTAGATTACAGCTGCTACATCTTAGTAACTTTCAGTCTGTATGGCTGAAATATTGCTTCTTCCCTGCTATTGTCATCTACTTTTCATGTGCTTTATAGTTATTTAATCATGTTATACTTTGATGCCATGTTATGGTTACTGCACAGAGTGTATTTTAACTGACCAAAAGGAATTTTCACTGCATTTGAATTTCTCTCATACAATCAGCATCAACCCAAGTTGTTTCTTTCCTACTTTCTTTGCTTTTTGTTATAGTGCCACTGGAGTAACTCCCATCACCACTGAGCATTGATATTCTGTTGACTCTCAATAGGATCCCTTACAATACTGTACGGATTAATTCAAAGCTTGACTTTCTAGAAATCATACAAATGGATGTAATGATTCTTGTCAAAACACCTCATCATTGTGCACTCCCATTGAAACAGTTAGTAACATAACTAATAGCTATATTTGGGAACAGGGCATACCATATAGTTTAAGCTTGGATTACAGTAGAATCTGCCAAACCAGTGCATTATGATGGGCCATTCTTGATAGTACTGAATGTGGCTGCTTGAAGAAATACAAGATGCCTCGTGAGTTACTTATGAAATGTCAGGTATATATAGCAAACTTCTTTCTAGCATTTTCATTTTGAGATTTATGCCGCAAAATAAAAAGATTATGTTCCTTATCCCCGTATTTGCTGAAGCATCTATGAAAATCTTCACTGTCTTTAAAGGTTTGATTACTTTAAAAAGCTTCTTTTTATCTGAGTAAGACCTTGTCAGTAAGTTTCACAGGTTTCCCTGTTTCCTAATCCATAAGGACGCTGATGTTGTTTTTGTCTCTTGCTCTGTCACCTTCCATTGCTGTGGAGAGCCCGCCTCTATTCCCTCAAGTGCCATGAAACCATCTCTGCGCCAGTCTGGACAAGCTCAGCTCTCCCAGCCCCTTTTCCCAGGTGCTGCAGCCCCCACCACCTTGCTGGCCCCTACTGAGTTGGATCCAGTTTATCAATCTCAGTCTTGTACTGAGGAGCGCCAGACTGGATGTGGACATGATTGGGTGTGATAGGGGATGATTGGCACTTCCCCTGGTCTCTGTTCATACATCCAGGTTATCACTGGCTGTCTGTGTTCCCAGGACTCATTGCTGGCCCATGTGCCATTTACTGTCCAGCATGACCCCCAGGGTCTCTCTCAAAGAGCTGCTCTTCAGGAAGTTGGCTGTATCAGTTCCAGAGAAATTCTTTCCCAGGAACAGGACTTTGCACATGTCCTTCCTGAATTTCATTAGCTTCCAATTAATCCTGCCTGTACATGTCACTCAGGATGGCAGCCCTGCCCTAGAGCAAATTGACAATTGAACTGTCCCCCCAGTTTGGTATCAACTGTAGGCTGACGCAGGTGCAAATAATGTTATTATCAGGAAAAACACCCCACAGATTTTGTTATAAAAGATAAATTTTAAAATTATAGATTTTTTTTTTTACATACTGTATTTTGAAAAGTGTTAACTACTCAGTACACATTTTATGCACCGAGAATGCTGTGTCTGTATTTGGGTGGGAGAGGGTAAACATGCATAGGCAACAGGCAAAAGGAGAGGCAGGTTAAGATGGAGAATAATGCTCTTCAGTGCAGGTAAAAAAAAAGACCCACAAACAAACTAGAAAAGTTAGTTTTCTCAGAGAGAATAGTTAAGTGATGAACAGAAGAGCATTAAAACTTCAATTAGCTAAACTGTTACCCCATTCTCTGCTCATTATTTCTGTTTTCTTCACTCTCAAGATCTTTAAGAGGAAACTGATATAATTACAACTGCTGTCTGTTATTATCTCAATTTCATAAAAAAAAGTTTTATAGAGTATCTCCCAGCAGTAGGATAGTTTCAGTCTATTGGCAGATTACTCATATGTGATAAGAAACAATTTAGTAATGATCTTCTCTTCAGCTAAATATAGCATATACACTTTGTACACTGTCTGTAAACAGGGTGTGGAGCACAGAGAAATTATTTAATATTCCAAGTTTCCTTGCCAACTTAAAATTACAGTGATTACGAACACATACTTACTTAAGCAGAAATAAATATTTCTGGTGATTAAAATAACGGAAAGGGGGGAGACCACAAGCAGGATTTGATGCATATGGAAACTCGATTCAGTTGGAAGAAACATCTGTTACTCTATAAAAAGAAGGGTAAGAAATCAAGACATGGCTGAAGAATATCTAAGTCTGGTTATTCTATCTAAACTTTATGTGTATGATCCACTTATATAGGTTATCCGTATATGTCAATGGAAAACACACACAAAAAAAATTGAGCAGCATAATACATTTTTCATCAAACATGAACCTTTTCTTGAGGAAGAGAAGCCTTGAACAAACATTTGATATACAATTCTTACATATTTGCTTTCCAAAGTAATCCTATATTCTGGTCATCTGTGTGTAACAGGAGTATCCCATAGCTCTGCATCCTGAACTGGAAGGCAGTCTTAACTTTTTATTTCCAATTTACGTTGAAAAAACCACTGTTGAACAGGCTATAAGGGACAGTGACATAAATTATTTTAGGTTAAATGGGTACTAAATATTACAGCCCTTACAAGTGACATAATAAATACCTATGTAGCCCTGTGAGTATTTTGGAGATGAAAACAATACTACACAAGCACCCTTCAGAGGAAGGTTAAGGATCTACAACAGACATGGTGTTAAAGGTAGGTTTTCTTCCTGAAAAAAGACAGCAGTTTTTGAATTTTCAGACCCATTTTTTGTATGTATTTCATTTTGATTGTAAACAGAGAAGCCTTATTGATATGAGTATAATTTAACCCGAAAAAACACACACACAAACTGCACATAGACTTATTTATGTCTCTTACATGAAAAAAATAGTAATGAGTACTCCATTGTAATAGTTCTAATACAAATTGTATATTAGGCTTTCACAGGAAACCTGCTGAGAGAGACGGGACTAAAACTAGAGCCAATTCTCCCTCCAGCTATTTCTTTCAATGTATTTAATATTTCTGATTGCAGTAGGAATTCCAGATTAGAATTGCCACAGAGTGACCCCTGCAATTACATTTTTTATGTTTATTTCCAAGCTGTGCTTTGAAAAAGGTTCCAAGTAAGACTCATTAGACTATTTGAATTCCTGAATATTTTAGATGAAAAATCTTTAGCCTGCCATTTCAAGTTTCACTTACAGAATGGTATCTCTGCCCCATGTGTGTCACTCTGTAAAATGAAGTGTGACACTTCAGTTTTCCTTCCTTACTTCTAGAAGTTCACAAACATAATGACTGGTGCATATTCATGAATTCATGAGGAAGGATTGAAAGCAGGGATGTTACTTCAATGCACCACATTTTCCCTTAAAAACTGCCACTGAAACAACACCCTGACTTTATACCCGCAGAACATAATTTGGCTAAAACTTCCAGTTTCTCTGTTTAATAACATAAGGCAACACAAGGTTTAGCTACTGGTAGTTGGAAGAGACCTGTTGGAGCTGCCCAGGGATCAGGTTATTAATCTCTGTTCTCTGGACACATTAGAATTGGAGAAATTACGTTCTGACTTCTGTGCTACCAAATTGATCTGCAAGTTCAATTCCATCTCAAAATTCCATCTCAAATGGTTATGGATTAAGAATAAGTGTCAGTAAGACAATTACTATGGGGTTCACCTTCTGTAAAAATACTGTTCATATCTAAAGCATGTGTAAAGTATCTACCAAGGACTAACAGAAGCTGGGTATATAGAAAATGACTTATTGAAAGCAGAAGATATTTACTTCCTGCTGCAAGTGTTACGCATTATTACTCTTCCGTATTCAGCGGTGTTGGGATAACTGTCTAGAAAGTTTTCCTGAACTGTAGAGTACACACAACCACTTCAAATAATTATTAACTTTAATATGGGATTTGTTGAGGGCCTGACTGGAAAACATTTGGACATTTCCAGTGATTTGGGAGTTACAGAAGGCTCTAGAGGAGGGTTTTGTAAGTGCAAGTAGCTGCAATATTTCCTGGATTCTTGAGTTGTTAGTTAAGAATAAAATTCTATCATGCAGTTTTTAAAGATTGGTCTAATTTTGAAATCCAAGTTCAATTTCTCTTCTATGGTGCTGTGTATTAATTCCCAATTAATGAAAACTCCAGTGAAGCTGGCTATGGTAGGTATGAATCAGTGAAAAGGGATGAGAAGTTGGAAGCATTAGGCCAGGCAATCAGTGAGTTGCTAGAACTACTAACAGCAGTAAGAAATGATGATTTAATTAGAAGAAATAATACTAAATCTTATCAATGGTAAAGTGTCAGTCATATGCAAAAACAGCTTTAATATTCCGAACAGAATATATTTAATTTTTTAAAAGAAGTGGGATAAGGCATTCCAGTCTTACAAGATTGAAAGGAAAATATCTTTTCCTGCATATGTATCTAGGAAGGATATAAAAATCAAATGTACTACTACTAATGCATCTTAATAGTCACATTACAAAGTCAAAAACTCAGAATCTAGTTTATCACATGGCAGAGATTTCCTCTGGAGTTTTATTGCTATATATCATCATCTTGAAGAAAATCAAATAGATCTGAGTGCAGCCATTTTTAGACACTTTGAGTAGTGCCTGCCTTTTCTTTTAATCCTATTGACACTTACTTGAATATTTATGGAGTAGGTTGTTCTCTGGCGTGCACAGTTTCAGGATCTACCCAGAGGACACTTCGGAGCAAGCTATAAGCAGTGCTTTGTGTTTCTAGTCCAATTGCTACTCTTCAGCTGAGACAAGAGAAATTCCCTTCTTCCCTGTGTGCATCTGACTCACTCAGGAGCCCTGGAGTTCTGAAGTGCAATGTATCACTCTTACTGCAGTCTCTGTTCTAATGTCCTCACCTACCCTTGTGAAGTTCAGCGAGGCCAAGTGAATGTTCTGCATCTAGGTCAGGGCAATCCCCAGTATTAATATGGGCTGGGGGATTGAGACCATCCCTCCAAAGAAGGATTTGGGAATATTGGTAGATGAAAAATTAGACATGAGCCACCATTGTGCACTTGCAGCCTAAACAGCCAACCATACTCCAGGATGCAACAAAAAAAAATGTGGCCAGCAAGTCAAGGCAGGTGGTTCTCTCTGCTCTGCTCTGGTGAGACCCCACCTGCAGTGCTGCTTCCAGCTCTGGGGTCCTAAGCAAAAAAAGGGCATGGACCTGTTGGAGTGAGTCCAGAGGAGGCCATGAAAATGGCCAGAGGGCTGGAGCACCTCTCCTGTGAAGGTGGGCTGAGGGAGTTGGGTTGTTCAGCCTAGAAAAGAGAAGATCGTGTTGCGACCTTTGGTGTATAAATGGGGCTTATAAGGAAGATGGAGAGAGACATTTTACCAAGGCCTATAGTTACAGGACAACAGTCATTGGTTATGAACCAAAAGTGACTGTATTTGATATAAGGAAGAATTCTTCACAATGAAGGTGTTGAGACACTGGCACAGGTTGCCCAGAGAAGCTGTGGATGCTCCATCCCTGGAAGTGTTCAAGCCCAGGCTGGATGGGGCTTTGTGCAGCCTGGTCTAGTGGAAGATGTCTCTGTCCATGGCAGGGGAGCTGAAACTAGAAAATCTTGAGGTGTCCCATCCAAAACCATTCCATGATTTTATGACTCCATACAAGTGGACCAAATGAAAATGCCATGAACAATCTGAATTACAGGAACTCCTGGAACTTCTGGAAGATTTGTCAAATCTGATTTTGGAGAAAGAGGGAACCAAGGTTAAAGTTGGGTGGAGATACTCATAATGAAAATTTCAGCTTAAATGCTTAGCTGGAGAAAATCTTAGAAGTGAAAACAGGGTGCCAGAATGGTAAACCATTAGACAGCCTTGTCAGTACTCATCACATCCAGTTTAAACTACCAGGTCAGGCTAAGCAGTCCTAGTCCTTCCCCTGGTTCTCCAGTATTGCTGTCAGATGAACTCCATAGCGACAAGCACTTTAAAGAGTAATGGTGTTATTATCATTTTTATTTTTATATAAAGATTAACATGAGGCAGCTTCAGTTCCATTTTTCTGGTAGTGCAGTATATTCAGTGTGTGAATTTAGCTGTTAAACTACAGCTATGGAAATTTCCAAGGGGGAAGAAGCTAACAAAAGAAGTAGTTTTGTCTAAACACTGCTGGAACAGTATATGATCCCAGATCTATGCAACCAACTTTAGTGGAAAAGTCATTCTGAAATTAGGTCATTCAACAAGGAGCAGAATTTGTATTTAATTTTTGTATTTGGCATCACAGACACAACTCTTTCTGTAGTAACCCCTTTGAATCTATTCCTACTGATGTTTATTCATGATTTTCAAGAATGACAATGGATTTCTGCTAATTCTTCCTTCCAATTTAGAGAATTTTTTACCATCTATTTCTTCCAAACTGTCTTTTTAACTTCTGATACTTCTTCTCACTGTGCTTATTTTTTTGCCCAGTTTCTACAATTTTCACTAGCCATTGCAATATACTTGCTCATCCATTTACCTTTGGAAAAACAACCTCCTAAACTGCAGGGCATTGGTAGTGTCTGCTTCTTGTGGACAGACACCCTGAGATATGGCTTGGGTAAAACAGGCAGGCAGACAGCAATATGGATTGCTCCTACATGTTTTGTTCTACATCCAAGTGCTATTAGGAGCTTTCAAAGGCATCGAAGGAGCTCTAATGGCTGTCTCAGCTCATGAGAAACCCTCAGCTTCTTATCTGTATTTATGTCCTCCTGCACAATCGGCCAGAAAGGTTAAGGTGGCAAACTTCACAGTGGGCTTGCAGCAGATTAAGTTTGGTCTTGGGAAGTATTAGCTCTTACTTCTGTTCTCGGTTCATGGTCTGGGTACATTTACATGTAATGCTTACTTTTTCAGGTACTATTTGTATTGAGATACTATTTCCAATTTATCAAGACTGGAAATTAATCTGAGAAGGTCCAGGTCTACTACTTAGTAGATTCTCTGCAGAGAGAAGAATCAGCTATATTTATTCTCTGAATAACTCCTTTCTCAGTGCTTGCTTTCTTCTCACCCTGGTCTTTGCTGAAGCATTTTCTGGCATTCTTGTACTGTTGTGTGCAGGGTGAAAGCCAGATTAGTTATGTCACAAAACCTAAACTAATGCTTGAGGTCTGTTTGGGCCCGTGTTAATGGATTTTGTGCGACAATGTTACGATGTGTGAGCAAACAGACTGCAAAACACAATGCTGTAAATAAAGCTGCAGACCTTGAGGTCTGCAGTGTTTCTCATGCTGCCTTTATCCAGAGCCAGAGGGCTTCTGCAATTCATTTTGCTCCCAGTTCCTCCTGGGGGGCAGGTGTTTTTAAAGAAAATCAGGATAAGAGAGCAGTAAGGCCTGCCTGAAGAGACCAGAGGGATCAGTCTGCTGAACTTCATGCCTGCAGGTAGGGAATGCAGAGTAAGATAGCCTGCATAGTAGAGAGAGACGCCAATTCTTATTTGAAAATAAGGGAGAAAGGTGCAGTCAGAAGTCTGTAGCAGTAGCATCTGTTTGTAAATTATACCAGGAAAAGCTACCCACTAATGAGGAGTTAGATAGTCTTCACTGTTTTTTATGGTGATGTTTTGCTTTTTCTAATTCTCTTCCTGATAAAATTTTCTAGCATATCAAATACTAATTATGAATTACAGTTCTGCAGCACTATTCTTACCCAACAGCAAACTCAGCCAGGATAGTATGAAATGAAGCTGCAAGCAATTTCTTATTTGGGAAAATGCAATTTTCTGTGTTACTGCTGTGGGAAAATGTTGTCATATCTCAGCTGATGCCATACACTGTTCTAGATGATCTTCTTTGGTTATAATGGTGATAAACCACTGTGCTGTTTCATGTCGGGTTTTGACTGCACCTGTTTGCAGACTCAGGTAATTATGCTCTTTTGTCTAATTGCTTATTTATGAATGTTTTGCTCACATGTTTTAAGCAACAGTATTTGATTGCAGCCCTAATGGCGGGGTTCTGCTCTCATTATCATACTGTGACACTCGGTTTGTCTGATTGCTGCAGGTGGAAACAATAGGTGATGCGTACTGTGTTGCAGCAGGGCTCCATAAGAAAAGCCTTAGTCATGCCAAAGCCATTGCCCTGATGGCACTGAAGATGATGGAGCTTTCAGAAGAGGTTCTCACTCCAGATGGAAGCCCTATTAAGGTAACCCCCTTTGCTCTTCATTACCAGCTAGTCAGTGATACACAGACCTGATTCATTTCATTGTGTTCTGTCTGTAGAAATCTGTTTATTACTAGAGAATTTACAGCTGCATCAATATGTCTGCAGCTCTGATGGGCCAGATGCCTCTTTTCCAAGTTGGTGTAAACCTGCATAAAAGAAGGATCTGTAGACTGCCTGCTCTTCCTCATTGTTAATATGTTTCCTTCCCATGCTATGCCATTTCCTTCCCCTGGTTTGGTACAGGAGGTAGCAGGAGGGGGAAAACCAGATGTCCTTTTGTAACATTATCAAGTTCCTCTGCTGTTCTGCTTCTTTAGATCCTATACCAACATATTCAAAAGAATATCGTTCTGAAAAAAGTGTTGGACTATGGATCTTGAAGAAAATTCTTTTAAAGCTTCATGTGAACATTCACTGAACACAAAATAAGCATTAAAAGACAAAGGTTGCCTGAAGATACCATAAGGCATAGCATTTTCAGTTTTGATGTATGACTATTTCAAACAGATGTTAATTTAGTGCTACTAAAATATACATTTTTGATTGATTTTATTTATTTTTCCAATAACTATAGCTGATTAATATGTGGTAACTACACTGGTACATGCTGGGAGAGCTGTCTTCCAGAGCCTCTTCATATTTTCACTTTCTTTTGAGTCACTGCTGCAATTGTAGGGAAATTTTGAAGGTGTATGTTTTACTCTGAGACTCACTTTTTGTGACTGTTTTCATTACCACGCATTACTTTTCAGAAAAGTCCTCATATTTTCACTGTCTGAATAAGAAAACCTGTAAAATAAAGACTATAAAGACATTTCAGAGGAAAAATGTGTAGAATAAAATGCTGGGAATAACCAAATATTTTCAAAAAATGCTAATAAACTTCCTTTAGAATTCAGAAGAAAAAAGTCAGTTCATCATACTTAAACTGAAAGTAGAGGTACTGAGAAGCTCATCATAATTTCTTAATTGTCCTGTCTTCAGCTTTAGGTGTAATAGATTTCAGGGCAGGAGGGATGGTGATATTGTAGAATGTTGTTACCTTTGTACGTAACCTAAAATTGTGCTTAGAAATAAGGCTCATCTTTCATAGAGGCATATTCTGATTTGTTTTAAAATCTCACATGGATATATTTACCCTGTAAACTATTGCAGTAAGGACTTTGGGAGAAGTCTACTTTAGTTTGTCCTAGTTTAGGTGTCTACTCTAGGATGAGATGAATCATGCCCTAAAAACGTGTGCTTTTTCAGTTGTCTGTAAGGAAAATCTACGGACCTAACCTAAATGTGGATGTCTTTGCTGTGAGCTTCTACACTCTGTCACATGAGTCCTGCTACAAATGGCAAGGAATGCATAGTTTTTCCTAGTGGCTATGTCAATGATCATCACAGTTAGAAGCGTACTCACTATTTCTAAATACAGTTGGCATGACTTTTGCCTTCCAGACAATGTTAAATTGGCTAGAGTGACCCCTATTTTTGTTAGTTGGCAGTTTTTCCCTAAAAAAAACATGAAGGGGCCCATTGTGCCACAGATTCCCATTAGCAAAAGTTCTATTTGCATAAAAATGTCTTAAAGCAGCATCAGGGGAAGTTCAGGTTGGATATAAGGAAAATGTGGTCAATCGCTCGAATGAGCTTCACAGGAAAGTGGTCATGGCCCCAAGCCTGTATGTGTTTAAGCTCTTGGAAAATGCTCTTAAATAAATGCTTAACTTTTAAGTTGTCCTGTGTGCAGTCAGGACATGGACTTACTTGGCATTCAAGAAACCCCTAAGTATCTGTAAAAATTACTACGGACTCAGCTCAGAACCTTGGCGTGACAGACTTTGCAATTAAGCCTTGTCAATAAAATCTATAAATATTAATTAACATTAAGAACAAAGTACACAATGTAGTCTATAGGGTATTTATATGTGGCCTGACTTTTAAACAGCAAATTCAATTGTACTGTATTGTGGGTGCTTTGAACGGTCCTGTTGATACACCTGGCAAAACAAATGCAGGGTTTTGACTGTATTTTGACCTTAATTCTTATCTGTGATTCATGTTAACAAGTATAAGTCACATTTTCTGAGTCCTTGACAAGTGTGTAGGATAAAAAATCCTAATGCAGATTTTGTTCTATTATGCTGAAAAACCTTCATCAGTATTTGGGTATTTGAAAAGAATCTGAAATCAAAGGGCACCTTTCCTCATGCCCAACATTTAATAACTTTGACATCTTTCATGATTTGCTGTGACTGAATTGTGACTTTATTCTTCAGAGCAGTATAAAGGCCATTTTGAAAAAGTCAGAGAAGGCAATTTTTCAAAACATAGTTCCTACAAATAGGAGGTCCCTGCCTTCTGATCTCAGGAGTAAACAACACTGTTCTGTTACATTACTGATGGTTACTCAGTTTGATATGTCTAACTTTATGATCATGGTTTATAGAATATATGTATTTTATATAAATACTTTGATGGATATATTTTGTTGTCATCTCAAGGCTGAATTCACCAGAATATAAGGATTTACTTTTTGTAGTTCTTGAAATGTGATAGCAGTGGATATCTTATCAAGTGACACAAAGTCTCAAAAAGTTAGGATGAAAAAGTATAAATTTAAAAAATACCATATCACATAAACAGGAATTTAGGATAAGATTTTCACCTATAAAGTGCATTAGCAGATGAGCAAATGAGGCTTGCTGTCTGCATACTCAGTTATCGTATGAAGGTTTTCATTGTAGAGATCACAAAAATAACTTGTTTGTACAACCATGTGCACTTTATGAAAAATCTGCCCCTTAGAGCAATGCTCGAGGGGGCAGTAAGCAGTGATGGACCTCAGGATGGTGGCCAGGTGTATGAAGCAGGTCTGGTTTATATCCAGATGACGCTCCCTGCTCTTAGAGCTCATAGCAGGCTGATGAGAGCACCATGGTGTGCAGCTGACATATACTCAGGCATTTGGTACTTCCAGCAGAGCCAGAGGCAGCACAAATGCATGAGCAGGATGGAGACTCTGTGCCTGCACTCCTTATACCTGGGTGAAAAGCCTGTGACTCAAAGGGTAATGAGAAACTGTTGTTTTGCAGAGAGAGAGCGAACTGTATTATGGCAAAACCCACAAATCCTATCACCAGTGTTGGAACACAGCCTGCCCTCCTAGAAAGAAATATTTGTAACAGAAAATGGGCTGATCATCCCCCTGTGAGTGATGGAGAAGGCTTCAAGTCCCTGTGTGATTTTTTTAAACTCAGTTCTACTAGAGGCAAAATCCCATTACTTTAGAATGAGCCAAGGCCTTAGTACAAAAGAGGGACTTTTGCTGCAGACACTGTGTGTAGAATTTGATATACATTTTTATCCTTTCAGCATAGAATTTTAGTCTGGAAGCACTCCTTTGATTTACATTTTGTACAACTAATTATATATAGTGCTTTATGACTTTAGTCTGAAAATATTGACTTAAAATTGCCTCCTACATTTAAGTGAGTGTTACTTGAGTTTAGGATGTGCTTCATATTTTACTACTTTTTTTTAGATAAAGTGGAATTACATTAATTTTAATAGCTAGAGATAATACTGTAAGAAGAATTCTCCAGGCCATCGACCTTCAGTGAAAGGTTGCAATGCAGATACAGGATTCCTGTAGAATGTTAATGCTGGGATAACTTTTTATCATGCTTCAAATCTTACCTAATTAATCAATGTGCAGTGTATATCCCAAAGAAAGACAAAGACTTCCTTTTCAGTTTTTTTTTCAAAAGGGCTGCTGTGGCAGAACATACCTAGTTTCTACTAATGAGATTTCCCGAGAGAAAATTATCTGCTTATTTTTGTGGTGTATGAAGGTGTGTGTAATAGGGTCATGAAGAGATAAGAGCTGGGAACTCACAGAGGAAAAGTAAATGATTTACATGAAGCTGCTGAAATTAACTACAATTATCTAGATTAGTTGTGTGCAGGTGTTCTTGTCTAAAACATAAAGGTTAAGCCCTACCACAGCAATTCGAAACACGTTGTAAAATGTTTTGCTACAGCAGAAAAATGTCATGTATCTTTCAAATTATTTATGTTACCATAACATGAGAATTAGACCTGTAAATACTGTAATCACAAACTGAAGCAAATACATACCCTCACCTTTCTTTTTGCTCACTTTCTAATGCCTGGTATGTGAAGTACTCTAAATAGAGTAGTGCAGAAAATTTCTAGCTGATACTGGCTTCATTTATTCTCAGGTGAGGTAGATGGGACCTTGTGTTTGCACAGCACATAATCTGGTACTTGGCTCAGTTGTTTCTTTGTTATCAAGATGGAGTACTTGACACACTTGAAGCTTCTAACTTTCAGATGTCCATTGCCAAAGCTATTTTATTATTGGATTTGTAAGCTGCACTCAAACAGTGTAGGCATTAACATCATCTAATTTCAAGCACTGACATGTGAACAGGTACAGCTAAACTTGCTACTGTAGCTCCCTCTTAAATGAAGAGAATAAATTTAGTCTGTATTCATCTGATATTCTTTCAGTGTCTATAATGAAATATATGAATTAATATTTGTCAGGTAAGTTCTACCTCAGCAGTGAACAGGTTAATGATCTCTCAAGATGGATGATCCCACTGGAAGGAGCTGAACTGAAGCACAGTTTCACGGCTTTGTTCAGTCACAGCTTTTCCATTTGAATTTTAGATGTGATCCAGATTTTCTATACTTCAACTTTCCATATACAGGTGACAAATAATGCTTTATGGGTGGGACCATTAGCATGTCTAAGATCTGTGACCTTACAGCCATGCAGCTGCATTAGTTTTGGTTTATGTTGTCTATTTAAATACCTGTGATGGAATGACTGGAACAATGAAAGCCTGAGTTTGATAAACCTCTAATCTCTGCTTGCCAAGTGGTAAATTTTAATTAGCATGAACTCTGACTCATGAGTAAGGGCACAGAAGAGTCAAAAGGGCTCTGTGGATTGTAATGGCTTATGGCCACAGTGAGTGACACACTTTTCTAAATAACTTGGAAATGGGCAATGAATTTTAGAGTGCACAGTATCTTCTGCTGGTTCATTAAGTATTCCCCTTTGTATTTCAGTGATATGCCACTTGGGCCCAGGACACAAGTAGGAAGCGCCAACATGTGTTTGTATAAATGGGATTTTTGTTTTCTAAGTGAAGGGGCCATTCCCAAAAATGAAGGAGAGTAGCAAGTGTTATCTGTGTAATCCTTTTCAGTGTTTCTTGCCTTGCTTATTATTCAGGTTGTGGTGTGCTTGTTTTATAGCAATTTAATGGTCCTCACCAAACGTGCATCTTTACGTAAGCAGCAAAAGGTTGTCTGGTTTGTTTCAAGTTGTGAAGGGCTGACTGCTGATGCAGGCGTTCTCATCAGCCCTGTGTGAAAAGCTGCTGCGTTACTGCAATGCTCCTTGCTCCATCTGTGGTCTCCTAGCAACTTTGCCTTGTACCTAATGTCTACATCAGACTCTAGAAGGTGTAGAATACCCCACTGCAGCCTGCAGAACTTGAAATTAGAAATATCCTTGTGTTAAAGGTAAAAATCAGAAACAGTTCCACAAAAGAAACCTGTGCATTAAGAGACTTTCAAGAGCTTGTAGTTTCACAGGTTTACCAGCATTAGAGCATCTCAGCAGCTTTGGGGAGCATTCAGAGCTGCATGTCAGGGAAGCTTGGTACTTTTTCTTGACAGCATGCTTGGGAGATGGTGAGGCAAAGTCATCCTAGGTGACAATTCCCTGGACTTGGGATAGTTCACAATTGCACTTCCTCAGCTTAGCCCAGTGCCTTTGGAAATGCAAAATGAGAGGAGCTGATTGAAGCACATATCCCCAGGCATGTGGGAAATTGCCAAGTTTCCTTAAACTACTCTAAGGGAAAACTCATTTTCCTCAGCCCTCTAGTCATTTTCACTCAATTTCTTCCTTTTGTGTGATTTTAATAATCATCTTTAAAAACCCAAAACCACACCCATTATTTGCAACTTCTTTTCTTTTGAAGGAATTTTGTCATGTACAGTCATATGTTACACCCACTGTAGGACAGCGTTACTGCATGTGTTGCAGCAACAAGGCAAAGTGGGGTTTACAGGACTAGTGGGTGCACAGCAGCAGCTTTGTGTGAGAATCTGGTCTGAAAAATTAGACTGGCACTTAGTCTGCTGAAGAGGGAAGTTTCCCAAAGGGTTGGTCATTCTTTCAGATGGCACACAGTTCTTAGTAAAGTCTGCAGAGGATGACAAAGGTAGATTTTCAAAGCTACTAGGACTTGACTCTGCACAACATAAGGATCCGCCTGTCCAGGCAGAGGCATGATATTGGGATTGGTAACCCAGTGTAAGCCCAATTTGAATAAATTAGAAAGCTATGATTTTTTTTTTTTTCTGACTGCTGGGAGAAAGAGACCTAAAAGACAAGCAGGGAGTTAATTAATAATGTGAAGATCAGCTGAGAAGAGGTTTTGTCATTAGACCCAGCCATTCTACTCTCATGACATGTGTTCTCTGATGTTCCTCTGTGGCAAATAGGAAACACAAGTGCCATTCCATCTATACTTGTCCCTGTGGCAGAGATAAAGCATACTTGTAGAAACCAGGGCAGTTATCCAGGGCAGCTTGTGAACTTTCCCACTGTTTATTAGTTCACAGTGATTACTACATGTTCACAGCTCTTTGTGACTCACAGTATGTAGATTTAGCTGCATATGGAAACGCCTCTGTAATTCAGTCGTATTTCCTGTTCCTCAAGGGAGACTAAACCTTGCTATGATGGCTGCACCTAACTTGTAGCTTTGTCCTGGTGTCTCACAGTGAGCAGATACTTTCATTTCCTTCTCTAGGTGCTATAAGCACATACGCAGGGAAAACCAGCAAGGATTTCA
Source organism: Corvus kubaryi (assembly GCF_017639235.1). Classification (NCBI taxonomy): domain Eukaryota; kingdom Metazoa; phylum Chordata; class Aves; order Passeriformes; family Corvidae; genus Corvus; species Corvus kubaryi. The sequence continues at coordinate 5,070,745 of NW_024581076.1, read as the reverse complement.
AGGTTTAGGTCCCTGCAGGGGCGACAGGATATGCAGCTGGGTTGTGGGGTTAGCTTTAAGGTCACGGTGTGACATCTCTCACGGTTCAGCAGTCATTCCAGACACAAACGCCTCCAACTAATACTCCAGATGTCTGGCTCACAGTAGAACTGGTTGGGAATTTTCCATAGAAAACACTTTTTGGCTGAGAACGCTTTATGATAAAAAAAAAAAAATCATCAGGCATATCCACCAGATTTTGTTAAATTACTGATCAAAACTGGCTTCAGAGTACTAAATACCAGTAGTTACTGGGAAAATGACCTGGGGGAAAAAAACCCCAGAACTTTAAAGAGAGTAAAGCATTGAACTTGTGTTCTTTATGAAGAAAAAGACCACTGCATTCTCATTTATCTAGGATGGAAGATATCCTATGATACTGTTTTGCCCCTGGGCTTGGGTTGGGACATTTTTTGCAGCTGCCAGAACTTCACATTCTGGCTTTGACTGTTCCAGTCAGTGCAGGACTCCCATGCTGAAGCCGAAATTTCCTGTTGTTGTTATCGTACATTGACTCTTTGTGCAGTCAAAAAATAAGCAATAATAACAGTAGAAACACAACCCACCAGGTGAATAAATAATTAAATCTGTGGTGTATACAGCATTTCAGAAGGTTGATATTGCTGCATCTTTATGAAGGGAAGGAGGGACAAAAATCTAAAGTTAGAATTGCAGCATGTACAATGATGTTATATATTTATATATAATAGAGACATAAAACCATATAATTTGAAATAATTCATGAATGTTTAAAGAATTGAGCTAGGGAATCCAGGGTAGCTGAGTAGCAAAATTTTATTTCTCCTAAGTCCCAAATGTATGTTCTCTTCTTCCATCAGTATGTCTTCCTGTCATACAAAATTTAAAAAGTCAGGTTTCCACCATACTACAAGAGTATTTTTTCTTATCTCCTGAGATGGAGAAGAGATGAAAAATATTACACAAAAATTGATAAAAGTAGTGATATGAGAATACACAAATCTACAAGGACTCACAGAAGATAAGCAGTAATACACTCAGAAACAAGCACAGGCTATGCATAAAAATAATGCTTGATTGGCTTTTACGCAGTAAGCATGACCAGAAAATGCTAGGCTTGAATTGCTACCTCACTGGGTTAATAGGCACAGGTGATCCCAGAGGCCTCAGAGGGAGATGCAGAGATGAAAATGCCATGCCCTTTGAAGCTGTAGAGGAGGTTGCTATCTCAGTGTCTGTGTTTCCTGCTGCTGAGATGCTTTCAGGTGGCTGCTACGTGTGCTGCATTGCTACAGTATCTGCCTTTCCCTTCAGTGGCTGAGCTGTCAGCACCTGCTTTGTGGTCTGCCTGCTTGAAAATAAGGAAGCTAGTGATATTTATTTACTATTGTAATCTCAGTTATGTACATTGTCTTTTCTAAACTGGACAATGTTGTTGTTTCAGAACTACCATTAAATCACTGATACCCAGTTTCTGTCTCTCTTCCAAGGGTCCAAACAGTTTAGTCACCTAATCCAAATGGTTTACTTTATCTGGAGTCACAGTGTACCATAAATTGTAGGTTTTGGCAGTGAGTAGGGCAAATCTACCTCGTCCTTTGGTTTGGCCCTCCACTAGAAGAAAGAGATGGTATTATATCTGCAGTGTGCTAAAGTAACACATATATATATAACCCGGATAATGCAGCTTGGGCGCCCATGGGTTAGGTGACAGTGCTAACATAGCTCCTTCTTCTTTCATCCAGATGCAGTCTGGAGAAAAAGATTCAAGAAAGGGCCTCGTCCCTTCTACTGCTTCTTCCCTCTCCCTTGTCTGCTACTGCATGAGTAGTTTTGGATAAGGTGTAACTGGAAATACAAAAAGCAAAAAAAATAGATCTGAGCTGCCTGCACTATTTTATACTGTATGACTTCCTTTACATATTTGAAGGGCATAGTTCTCCTCTCCACGACCTATTAGTTCTCGTCCCTTTAATATAAATTTTCTGGGAGGCTTATGCTCACTGGAGGAAAGATGCAAAGCTTTTTCATGATGCAGTGAAGAGCACCTCAGTTGTCCTTGTCTTTCCTGACCCTGGATTGCAAGCAGAGCCTTGCACTGAGTCCCAGAGGAGCTGCTCGTGGCTTGTCTCATGGAGATCAGTGTCTTTCTCAGCCCCACTGGGTAATCCTGTAGAAATGTTAACCTTTATGCAGATCTGGCTCAATACTCTGGCATCCACAGTTACAGCATTTTCAGAAGCAGCTGCCAGCATCTGCTCTGTTCTGCAAGTTTAAGAAGAAAGTGCATTTGGCCGTTTGCTACTTGGCTTCCCCCGTTCTCTCTGACATGCACAGCTCAGAGAAGAAAGTCTGCAGTTTTAAGCACCAGTTAAAAAACTCTATGGCACAACTGTTGTCATTATTCTGAGCTAAACAGTGAATCATTACACTGTGCTATATTTGAGGGAACAGTTCAGATGGGGGGTGGATGCTGGAGGATTATCCTTGGCCTTCTGTTTGAAGCTGACAAGTTCAGCAACATTGTTCAACAGTTTCAGAATAGTTTAGTTCCCTAAGGAAGAATGCGTTTCCTGTCATAAATAAATCCATAAACTAAATGTTTCATGGTATTTCAGCTTCCTTTCATATGAGACATAGAGTATTTTGGAAAAAATGCCAATACTTCAGAGAGGAATTTGCGACAGCCTTTTCTGTTCAAATACCTCTTTTAAGTCTGAACTAGTGTAAAAGTAATTCAATGCAAATAATCCTCTTCAAAGACTTTATATTGAATAATCTGAACTTTTCTTTTCACAAAACAATTTCCATATTTATATTGGATTGTGGTTTTGCTTTAGTATTTTGAAAAGAGAAGAGAGGAGAGGCAAAAACATTAGTTTTGAATGGAGGAGGGAAAACAAGGAGGGAAAACAAGGTCCTACCATGTGACCTATTTGATTGCATCAATAAAAAGAAAGGGGAAAGTGATATAAATAAAAGTGGATTAGAATGTACAGGCATTTCTCCACCTGGCAGAACTTGGAAGGATTGAAGTGATCATTTTCCTGAAGAAAGACCTGATTTTTATCTACTTTGGAACTTTGTTCCAGGAAAAAGAATCAACCCTGAGAAGGAAGATGGGAAGAGATGTATTTCTGAGATCCCATTTTTCCCTCCTGCAAAATCTCCATACCATAAAGCAAAAGGCCCTGGAAATTTCTTGCTGAGATATAGTTTTCCTAGATGAGTAAGATGATTCTTGGCATTTAGCTTAATATTCTAATACTGGTCAAGCCTTTCACCATTATTTTAATATCTAAAATGACAAAAACTGATTAGAACAAAGTTATCAAAAGTCATAAAATCATAGAACAACCTTTGAGGCTGTAAAGGATCTCAGAACAACAGCTGGTCCAACTTTTTGTGCCCAGATGACATTATTGAGCACCCTGTCCAAGGGCTGCTTGAACACCTCCACTGATGGGGACTTCACCCTAGGGATGTTGTTCCAGTGATTGATTGTTCTCACTGTAAAAAATTTCTTTCTTATGTTGAGGTGAAACCTTTCCTGATGCAAGTTGTACCCATCACCCCTTGTCATGTTCTTGTGTCCTCCAAGAGCCTCTGTCTTGTTTGTAGCTGCCCTTTAAGTACTGGAATACTGTGATGAGTTTCCTCCCTTAGGTGTCTCTTCTGAGGGAGAAAAGGCCTAACTCCTTCAGGCTTCCCTCACAGGGCAGGTTTCCCAGCCCTGTGGTCATCTTCATGTGTTTTCTTTGGACACTCCAGTTTATCTGTGTCTTTCCTGAGCAGTGGGGGCCAGCGCTGGGCACGGTGCTCTGGTGCAGCCTGACAAAGGCTGAGCAGAGTGGGGTGGTGATGTCTCTGTCTCTGCCAGCAATGCCCCTGCAGATGCAGCCCAGGATCCAGTGCCTTTGTTGCTGCAGCAGTGCAGTGCTGACCCTGCCAGCTTGTCCACCAGGACCCCCAGATCCCTTTCAGCAAGGCTGCTTCCCAGCCATACAGATCCAGACTTTAATGAGCTCTTTAGTTATTCTGGCCCAGGTAATGTGATGATATATTTATATTGTTAAAATTTGATGTTCATCTGGGAGACATAACATCTTCTTTACAACAGTGTATATTTTCACTTTTCTGTAGAAGCAATGACACCTCTTACAAAGATTTTAATGGCAAGTGAGTAATTAAATCCCTATGTGCCTTTTAAAAAATTTATCTTTTCTATCATCTCTCTGTAGAATACCTGTTTTTCTTTCTGTGACAGCTTACTTTGTAGTAGGTCCATTTGTGCTGCATTTAAAAAAATGGATGAAAAAAATCAGTAAAAACCTTTACCAGGAGAAGAAGAATCCTAAAAATAGGGAGATTTTTTAACTGCCATATAGTTCTTTGGGAAAGGGGCTAACTGCTCTTGTTACTGCTTTACTGCTGTCATTTCCCCTTAGTGGTGCCCACTCTGTAGCCACAAGCAACACTTTGCAGAATTAGAGTTATTGTTTCCCTTGGGAGTATCAATATGATCTACTTAAAAGAAGCATCTGTTACAAAACCTTAACTTGAAGAAGTCATTTCTTTTTCTCAACTGATCTATGACAGTGACAACAAATATATAATGCAAAATGACACATTATTCCAATAAGTGTTTCTGTGGGGTTTTTTTTAGTAAATGCTATGATCTCAAGGTGTTATGATAGAAAATAATTGAGCTTTGTGGTCTGAAAATCAGGCATCTGGGGGTCATCTCAAGTAGAACAATGAAAACCACTACACACTCTGAACTTTAAAGAAGATAGTATACTCAAAAAGTTGTATTTATAGTCCCTGGTTATAGGACTTTGATCTTTTATTTATTTGTGTGTTTATTTATTTCAGTTGGCATCTGTGTATGTTTTTTTATCTTTCCCACTTTTCAGACCTGGTTTTATATGCCATCTTCACTACTTGGTTACTGCACCTTCCTTATAATGTTTTGAAAATGTGATCATCTCACAGCACACTGATTGCTTGAACCCAGAGAACATGTCTATTATTCAGATGTCTTTTTGACCAAAATGCCTATTTATTTAATCAAATACAGTCCAGAGTTTATAGATAATTTCAAACCTGGTTAGCTAACTATACCTTTGTACATGTGAGTGGTTTGGGACCTGAACTCAAGTCCTTTTACTTGAGTAGAAAATCTTTTTGCATTTAGCTGCCTTTGGACTTTGATTTCCTGAGGTGAAACTGTCATTTCTGACCATCAGTTTATAGATACTGAAAGGGATATATATATATATATGTACGGAAAGATGGAACAGTTTCTTCTCTATATTGCCATCTATTTTTCTTCAAGAGTTTGCTCAGGGTGGTTATTCTTAGCTTATATTCACCAAGACAATATGAAAATTAGTGACCCTTTTCCTATATAAACTCTGAAACACTAATTAATTTAATTTCAATACATGCTAATTTTAGCATGGACAAGGTGTTTTTGTAGGATGAAGATAGTTTTATTATTTTGAACTCCAAAATATAAGTTTCCTTTTCACTGTGAATAGTAACTTTTCCAAAGGTAAAAATTAAAGATGACATGGAGTTCAAACTTAGGGGTTTTATTTCTAGATGTGTGTATCACAAAACTTCACATCTCACAGGAAGCTATTTGATGTTCAAATTTGCAGTCTCACTTTTCTTAACCTTTGATGAGAACAAAGCATGACTGCATCCTGTTTGGCAGTCCCTGGAACCTTTGCTCTATCATGTCTAGAAAAAAGTCTTCACAGGCTTCAGTGAGTCCTTCATTTTAACCCCATTTGTCTCCAGGGTACCATCTATTGCATACTGGGCTCTCTGTTATGTCTGCTTCCAAGGCCACAGTACTGGACTAGATGGTCTTTTGGTCTGATTCACTACAGTTGTTCCAACATTCTTATCTAATTTATTGCCTGTTCCTAGTCACAGATCTCTGCAGCTAAATGTCAACTCCTTTTTCTGAAGGAATGACATATTTAATAGCTAGGATAGGTCAGATAACAAAACCAACAAAACTTCTGTCTGCTATGACTGAGACCACAGTATCTATTTCAGTGTGGTTATCCTACAGATTTTTATAGAATGGAATAGGATGTTATGGAATCATTTGGGTTGGGAATGACCTTTAAGATCAAGTCCAACTGTTAACCCAGCACTGCCAAGTCCACCACTAGACCATGTCTTCATGATTTGTTTATACACTGCCATTTCCTCCTCAGCAGACTCATAGGAAGCTTATGAAATTGCTAGTCATAAACATATTGAGGACACCATAACAGCCTTCTTCTGTTCTCAGCGCTTTCATTATTTTTGAGCATTTGCCAAAGAATTTTTAGCCTTCTAGTTTTTCATGAGCTCTTCCTTGATGTTTGCCATTTGTTGCATTGTGTGTATTGGTTACCTAAATTATGTGATGTTCTTGCTCTCTGAACAGAAGAAAAGCTTTTGAGGCATGAAAATGAATGGCAAATAGCTAAATAATAAAGCCTACTCTTGTTCACACACGAAGACTATTGTTTAAAGGAGATGAGATTAATTTTGCTAAGATCTGTTCCCTTGCAAGCACATTAAGTTTTTTGGTCTGATTGTTGCTGACTAAAAAGAAATGAACAGCCATTCAGAATCAAAGTGATTGTTTGCAAATGTACCTTTTGCAGAATGGAGAAGGGCTGTTCTCACAGTAGAACTGTCTCTCCAGTTAGGTCGTCACAAACTTAGGGAGCCACACGCTACAAACTGCAATCTATAAGACAGTTCAGAGTTTCCAGTCTGGTTTTCAGTGAGGCTGACCATTGCATCCTGGATAGTGGTAGTGTGGGGCTCCACTTCCTTCACTTAGAAGTGGGAATTAGGTGTATGTCATGCTTGTTGCTGGTTTTGACAGTTCTGTTAGAAGAGCTATCTGAGGTTTCTTTTTTTGTTTGTTTCTGGTGAAACATTTTTGTCATATTAAACCAATCTTTACTGTAAAATGCATTAGATTTAATGTTTTTTTAATAGATTAGGATGGCATTTCTGGTAACACAAAAAGTTATTAAGAGCAGCCAGTGTTTAAGGGGAGTGAGGAAAACCAAGCTTAGCCTCTGTGGCTTACATTAGAAAAAGGTAAACGTCCCACACTCCATACTAGGGAGTACCATTAAGCCCCAAATAGGATAGTGGCTGTTCTTGAGCCTGTCATTGTTTTGTCATTTCAGTTTTGTTTCTCAGAAAAGATGTTTAAAACATGTAATGTGTACAAAATGGAATTTTCTTGCTAACCCTAACAGCAAGAATCATTGTTGCACAGCCTACATAACACTAATATTAAAATGAAATCTAAGTTTTAAACAATGTTTTGCAAGAAGAATCAAAAAGTTTTTCTGAGAATTTGGAAAGTGAGAAATAAATACATGTTTTATAAGCTCATGTATGTTTAGTGGGCATCTGAACTCCAAAAAATTAGGTTATAAATGCCTCTGTTTGGAGCTACGACCAAATTGCACCAGATGACTGCTTTTAGTTTGGTCTTCTGAAGACCAGAAAGATATATGGAACCCTGATGGCTTCCTGAAAGTTTTTGTGTGTATACATTCCCTCTCTCCTCCACAGAAATGGAAAAGGAGCAAAAAGCCAATAGGAAAGACACCTCTGAACAGCAAATCTGCATGCAGAAGAATTGAATAGCAGGTTTACAGGCTGTAGAAAGCACTGAAATTTGTGGAAATTTCTGAGAGGTCTGTAATACCAGTTTTTCTGTTGCTTTCTTTCCAAGAACACCAGCAAAGAGCCAGTCTTTAACTGGAATTGTGGCTTCCTTGGTAGGATGTGGGTCTATGCATATGTGAATATGGGAAGAGGTGGGGGTTGCCATCTATGTAAAGCATTCATTTGAATTTACTCTGCAAACTTTTCTAAGTCCATGTCTGGATTTGTCTTAGACTGTAATGACAATATTATGAATAATCCATATGCAACTACTTCCTGAGCCTATTGTCAATTTAGTTGGACAAGGTTCCAAAATGACAATGTGACTTGTGTTCTCTCATTAGTTTGGATTAACAGAAGTTGCTACCTTTATAACCCAGTATTATTAGAGGAATTACAGTTTTCCCATGGATACTGTGACACATCTGGAATTCTTACTGGTGCATGAAAAACAGATGTGCATCTTTTTCTGTTGCTGCCAAGTTTCACTACGGGCTTAGCATACCGAAACTTAAGTGTCACTGGTCCCCTTGCTCCATGCTCTTCCACTGTTGTTCCTTTTGTTGTCTTGAATTTTGCTTTCAAGTCATTTTCTGTAAGCGAGGTTCTCTTTTACTCCATATGGTTATGCTCAGGCATATTGGTTATGGTCTTTAGGATTTGGTAGCTACAGCATTTAAGATTACTGTGGTTTAGAGTGGATAAACATGTATTGTTGTCCTTCCCATGAATGTCTTTGTCATAGGTTAGCAAGCATAGTCCCGGAAGGGATGTCCTTGCTAAGGGGTGCTTACAGCTTCCTCTGGGACCTGATAGAACCTATCAGCTGGCCAGTTTGAATATGGACAATTCTCTAAGCCACTTAAAGTTGTGATCACCTCTGTGATCCACACTTAAGAATAGGCAAACTCCCCCCCAAGCTCTCTCTCGTTTCCGGCGCTGGCACAGGTGGCTGCGGGCCCCGTGTGGGGGCCAGAGGGCCCGGCCAGGCCCTGCCTGGGCCAGGCTGGGCCGGGCCACGGCCATCCTGGAGCCAATGGACCTGTTCCAGCCATGGAACCCCCACCACTGCCTTGCCGTGGGCAGCCGGAGCGGCTCGGCTCTCCCCCCTCTCCACTTCGATAAGAAAGATTCAACATTCCAGCTGCAAAGCTGCAAGGCCGAGGTGAGATTAACCCTTTTTATTGCTGTGAAGAGCTGAAAACCTGAGGGAAGAGAGAGAGGAGATGCTTAAAGCTGAAATTCTGTTGTGAAGCTATGATATATCAGAGTATCCCATTGTAATTCCATGAAGATATGGGGGGTGGAGTGTTCAGCTCGTAAGCAAAAGCACCTGCGTTGAGATAGGCAGATGCTGATGCAGCTGTAATTTCATGAGAAGTTTGGACAGGGAGAGATGAACCAGATGAGGACTTTTGCTCCAAATGGGAAAGGAGAAAACCTCAGTTCCTAGAGATGCTCCCAGAGATAGTCCTAACAATGAAGATGAGGAAGACCCTTTGCTCCCAGGGAAGGAGAAGGGCCTCTGTTTTTGTTTTTGAATGGCTCAACCTTAAAATTGTACCCCAAAAAACTTCAAGAGTGGACCCTCGAAAGCAGTTGCAGGAAAAGCTGCAAGTTGGGGGAAAGGACTCACATCGCGAGCAGAGAGACTCCTCTTCCTAAATAGACTGAACAATATTTGAAAGTGGGCGGCTGTCTCGTTGTGATAATGTTTTCATAGCACGAGCAAGAAGAGACTTCTCTTTCTAAATGGACTGAACAAGGTTATTATGGCAGTGGTAACAGACTGAACATCTTATGGGTTGTCTTTTTACATTGTCAGAGGGAGAAGGGAGGAAGGTGGGGGGAGGAGGAGAGTTCTGAAGGTGGTATAATTTTTTTTTCCCTCTTTTAGGTCTGTTAATAAACTTCTTTATATTCTTTCAAGTTTGGTGTCTGCTTTGCATTTCTCCTAATTCTTATCTCACAGAAGATAAACAGTAATGAGTATTTTAGACCAAACCACTACACTAAAATTGGTGTTTCCGCCCGGTTACAAACCCAACCCACAACAGTCTTGAAGGAGGCCTGTGTTTTATCTTGTGTCACACCCTTAACTGCCACAGGTCCCTCTTCCCAATTGCCGCTCTCGTTAAACCCAGGCATCTTAAGCATCCCACAGCATACTGTCTGCTTACCAGCTTGCATTGCCCTCTGCTGTTCTACGCTGCCTTTGACCCAAATCCTTTTCCAGGCGTCTTTTGAGTCAGTGAGAGTTCACTAACAAGTTTGAACACTGCTCTGTGTGTAATCCAGATCTGCCGCAGCGTGCTGTCAGCTGTGGGTGTCAGCACAGGGCTAACTGGGTGGAAAAGCAGCGAGCTAAATCATGTGCTTTGATGCTACCTTCTGTTTTAAGCTCTCTAGGACTGCACTGAGGTGACGTCAGAAGCACCACTTGTGACCTCCACAGAAATGGCACATTTTCAAAAACGTTACTTTTAGAACTAATTTTTGGGAAAGGTTTCCAGACATCTCCAGGCTGAGCAGAACTGATTCCATTCTTATGAAGATTATTTAAAAAGTCATTGTATGCTAATGTATGTATGTAATGAATTACTTCATTTAAATGAAGTGGAGGATATGTAGAGGAAAAAAGGGAGCCTTACTGTGGAGTTAGAGGTCAGGTTTATTATTGCCCTGTACTTGCAGCCAGGAGAGCAGACCAAGGAAAGAGGAGCTGCAGTCAAGTAAGCTGCCATTAATTAGTGCCTGAAGGTTACAACAAAGCCTCCCTTCAGTCCTCCCATGAACATTTGAGGAATCCACTCACTGCATAGCTTTGAAAAATCTGCTGCAAACAAAGACAACCAGAAATACGCTGGAACTAAGGGACAGGCAAATTTCAGAGTTACCTGTTCAGGTTTGTGCAGTTAGTTTGAGCAGTCATAACAATCTAGTGAGGGCATCACAGAACATGGAACTCAGCAGAAGGTGATATATTTTTACCTCAGAAGACTCAGAGTTAGAGCTGGTTGGAAGCTAGGGAAGCTGGAAAGCTATTACTCTTCATTTGTCATGTTCTGACAATGTTTTATGGGTGTTGACCACTGCCATGGTTTGTGTCAGGACAGTCCTTCTTGCATCTCCTTGGGCTGACCCAGTAGCAGTGCCGTGTTTCTATGGCTATGCTGGGTCAGATCTGAACAGGCTTTTCTTAACACAGCTTGGAATCTGTATGCCTCACTGAAATGTACAGTGCAGGTAATAGCTCTAAAGGTATTTCAAATTTAAAAATAGCCTTTCTTAGTGTGGCAGAAATTATAGATACAAAGAACTTGTGTTTGCTTGGCAAGATTTCCTCATGATTAATGTGAACCTTGTTAGCAGGTTCTTCACACATAAGCATAATTCGTAAAAAAATTTGCATGCCTTTTGAGATACACTGTTCTCTGATTTAGACAGACATTAATAAAATGTACATTTTAAAGGAGAAGATCTGCTTCTCTTTGCTCAAATTTGCATATTAAGTTCAGCTGCCTGAATTTGGATGGTTGCTGATTTGAAGAAAGCTCCTATTTATTTTTATCGAAAATAATTAATTTATTTCAGAGAAAAGGAAAAGAGCTTTCCTCAATTCTACAATAGGGAATGGTGTCTGTGGAACATGTAGTCTGAACATTATTCATCTTTCCCATGGGGATTACTGGAAGTAAATTTGCTTACAAACAAAGATCAATTTCTAAGTAACACTAAATGAAGAAAAATTTTGGTGATTTATCAGACAATGAGCTTTGAGACACACCATAATGCAGTTTTTTGTTGCAAGTATCTTTTGTACACACACTGCCTACCTTTTATGAAGCAATTAGAATTTAACGTGCTACAGCTTCGGAGTGTATGAAGCCAAACCCTTAATGTGGGAAGCTTCTGGGATTAAAACATTTTTGCAATGAGAAATCTTAAATATGTTTTGACTAGTTTTGTTCAAGGATCATCTACAGCATTTTTATGTAAGTGAATCTCTTCTTTTATGAGCCTTACCACTCTAATTAAAGATGGCCTTGTTTTCATTTTACATTTCAGTCCTGAACATTTCTATTAGAGCCATAACTTTTTTACTTGGTAATGTATTTATTGTTATAGAATGTCAGTCACTGATTAGAATTTTAGCAACTAAATTTTTTAATTCATGGTCACAGGTTTGAAAAGCCAATATAATGTGGTTATTTTTGCTGTTGCCCCTGTCACTCATGACACAGTAAGTGTGCCAGCTCTTCCAGTAGATCAGTGCAACAGAAAAGGATCGGTGGATTGATGGAGTTTGTGCTGAGGCCCTTGCATCTCTACTTAATGTGTTTTGAGATTTTTACTTGGACTGATTTAGTTCCTCATACTAAGTGCCTCTACCATACTAAATGCCTCCACAGATCTGAAAGATCAGATGTTGATTTACATCCTGATATGCCCATAAGAGTTTGTCGTAACTTTGGTGTACATCTTGAGAAGAGCTACTGCTTTAATTTCCTCTAACAGTTCTAGTTAATGCAGAGCAAACCATTTTTTAAAGTGAAGCAATGTAGAGTAAATAGGGACAGTTGGGGCACGTGCTTCAAAAGCACGTAGAATGTAGCTGTGTAGTACTTTGGAGGTTGCTGCCCTTCAGTGAGGTGATTCTTTCTGTTGTTCTCATGGAGGATGAATGTACAACTGCCAAAGTATTTCCTGTGAAAGGGTTTGTTTTGATAGTTATCCACAGGAAGCTTAGCTGTGATCATCTGTGATGAGGAACAGACCAATGCCAAAATAACATGACTAGGTATGATTGCAGAGTATTAACAGAACTGACAGTCCATCACAAGAGGATGACTGTCTAAAAACTTATGTTTTCTGTCAAGATTTTGGTTTTTTTTGTCAACTGTTTTTGCTGTTCATGGTGTGTGCTTGATACTGCAAAGTATGTTGTTGACATAGATCATCATGAGATTATTAAAAAAAAGGAAGTTAAAAATCCGAGTTTATAGTTTAAGTAAAATTGGTTCAACATAGTTGCTGTACTATTCATTTTTTTAGTTTTAGTGAAATTCTAAAGACAATGTAAACCAAGTTACACTTAATTTAGAACTGAAATTCAAAGTTCTGGTTTTTTAAGTGGCTTCAGGACATTAAAAAATATTTCTCCCACCCCATCTGTTCTTAAGGATGACAGGAAAACAGACTTTGCAGCAGTCATTTGAAACCCTCAAATGTAACACTACTTTTTAATGGGTTTTCCTTCAATGCAGTATGATGTTAGAGTTAAAAAAGACACACATATGTTAATGCATCCTGTCCGTCTTCCTGTCAACATCCTCACAATGTGTTTTCAAGTGTTTCAGTAGTGCCATAATGAAATGATGTAACTTAGCTCACTTACCTCAGGAACCTGTCACTGTCACTACAGTACAGCCTATTTAGGCCTAGGTAAGCTGGATATTCACCTATGTCTTCATTAAATGGTATTACTTCTAGTTGTGTCCCCATATGTCCCTCCTTAATACTAGCATCTTGCACATGCTTGTAGATGATTATCATGCTTCCCCTATTGAGTATTAATTAGCCAAGCTGTGAGTATTTACAGATTTTTAGTTTCCTTCTAATCAAATCCTTTCTGAAGAGATTCTTGATCTTTTCAGAAATCACACCTGTTGACAGTACCTAGGTCTTAATAGGCTTGGTGAGGTTGAATTCTGTAGGAAGGAACTGTAGGTGTCAGATCATGTTCATAACCCCAGATTACTTTTTCATGTGGCCAGATTGCATGCTAGCTTAAGTTCATTTTGGTCTTCACTCAGAATTTCCCAGCTTTCTCTCTTGAATTGTGTATTTTTAGTTCAGAGTATATTTCTAGATACATTCAGTTTGCATGATCTGTTGACTTGCACTGTGTTGTTTACTGCAGATCATTAACAAACATAGTAAATAAAAATAAGTTATGCTGAATTTTATTTATTGCACACGTATGAGATTTCATCTACTTTTTTATCCACAAATTTCAACTCAAGTTAAACACAAATAAAAATTATCAAATTGTCGAGATTTAATCTTCACACCCATTTTCCTCTCAGAGACACACTGACAAAGAACAAAGCACCAGAAAATAAAAGGATTCTTTCCATGAAGACACATCTTGCATGCTTTTGGGAGGAAAGAAGTAAAGGATGGGACTAAGAGCTAAAGGACTTGTCAGCAAACATTGCACCAAGAGAGATTCTTCACCCACTTCTTGGTTGAAGAGTTTGACTGGAAAAATTTCAAATAAAGCATAATCTGACAGGAGCAACAGCAGGAAAGAAGCAAGCAATAAAAATGCTGGATAAGTGAAGTCCAGGGCTGGGCATCTGTGCCCCTCAGCAGCCCAAATGCATGCAGTTAGTGTCATTAAAGGTTGGCTGGGCAGCAGTGACAAACAAGGAAGTTACAGATATGCCATACTGTTATCTTCTACTGCCTCCCAAACTAGATTAGTGTTTCATTTTCAAAAGAACATGCAAGGATTATTGAGATTTAAAGTCTTTGACTTTCTTTTTTCGTCTTTCTCACTCACACAAATAATAGCATAAGCACACTTTACCTTTTGGCTATATGTTTGTGAATTACAGAAATACAAATTAGTTGATAATAGCTGGTGAAGATGGGCAGAGATAATCTTGACTAAGCATATTTGAATATTTGCAATTGCAAAATGCATAACCTACATAAAAGGATTTCTTATAATATATGCATTAAGATTGTTATTTTTTACAGAATTTACAAGCCCAAACCAGCCGTACGTGTTGCCGTTCTTTGTCAGCGTGTCTCTGAGAGAGGGATGAGTGTAAGACACAGTGGGGGAGATCACTGAATGAGATGAAGGAAAGTCATTAGACTTAACATTGAAATCTTTTCTTCCCTTAAGTGATTCACCTTCATCTGAGAACAATTTGTCTCTGTTTGGATTTTGTCATATCCTTGACATCATCAGGCCTTCGTTTGCTAATTTTTTGAAAATAAGATCAGAATCTTTCTAGTCATTAAAACACCAGAACATTCAAATTTATCCTGAATCATCTTCTTAAAATTGTAGTGCAGTTACCAATTTTCTCTGAAGCAATTTAAACAAACGATGAAATAGTATCTCATTTGTATTCATGGTACATCTGATGTTCAGTAACAATCATACTGCTTGTAGATTTCAACCTTAATTCTAGGAATACAAAATGCTACATTTTTTATGAGTTGCAGAGTGATTTTTCATTCATTTCATTAGCCATTTTATTTACAAATTTCCTTTTTTTAACCTAGATTTTCAGTGAAGGCAACAGAGCTGAACAGAATACTCTCTGAGTTCTGATCCTAGCTTTCGTTACGATTTGTTTTGTGGTGTCAAGAAAGTTTGATTGACTTGCTGAAGTGCTGTCTATACAGGAATCAGGAGACTCACTAAATGCTTAGATAATTTGCTAAAATCCTCAGTTCAGTGCAAACCAGCTGCCTTTCTTTTTGTGCTAATTCCCTTTGTTGTATGAAGTAGTGATTCTCAACTGTGTGAATTTGCTTGTCTGAAAGACTTCAGAAAAATAATTTAATGTGAATTTGTATTTTGAACTCACTGAGGAGGAAATTCACTTTCCCTGCAAAGGTTTGCAGCTTTGTGATGGTGAAGTACAAAGGCCGATAAAGGAGTGTTAATAAACCCCTTCCCAATTATAGCCAAGGTGAAGTCTTTCAGTCTCTTTGTTTATAGGATCCATGCAGTCACAGAGCCTCATTTCCCTTTGTATGCAATCGCCACTGCCAGCTGTAGAGACTTGCTCCAGGCATAAGAGTTGTGTAAGTTCTGCAAAAATAATTGTCGTCATCTTACATTGTCTTGTGTTCAGTCTATAGAAATTGCAGTTCTTAAGAACAAACTGGTGAACAAGCAAAAGAACACAGCAGCATTATCATTTTTGAGCAAGGATTTAAGGATTATCTAATATAGTGAGCTGTTCAAACACTGGAACATATAAGGTATAAAGTATCTGTATGTCCCAGCTGTCGCATGGCAACTTCCTTCTCTTTACAAACTAATTTATTACACAAGCTTTATTTGAGCATGAGAAAAAGTTGTCATGCTGCATATTTGGTATTCAGCTCTCTATGATGGTAGCAGTGCCCTTAGTTTCTTCACAAGGAAGTAAACTATTTTTTAGCTATTATAGCCTTCAATTCTAAGCATTCTTTATACACAGCTTGGGGTTTTCTTAGCCTTTTATCTTTCATGTGGTCATTCCCTGATTTACTTTTTCAAAAAAGGCCATATATTGACTTGTTTCGGGTATTTGTGTGTATCACAGAGTCACAGAATCACATAGAATCATTTATGTTAGAAAAGACCTCCTGGATTGTTGAGTTCAACCAACCTTTGACTGATCACCACCTTGTCAACTAGACCATAGCACTAAGTGCCACATTCAATCATTTCTTGAACAATTTAATTGGCTATATTGTTTGTTAGACTGAGAAGTGCTGAAAGAATTAATCTCTCTGCTTTTCCCAACTTAAGAACAGGTATATTTTCAAAACCTGACTCACTGATTTTTTTGTTGTGTCTACACTGTCCATATGGAGCAGGGAGTTTAATAATTTTTTTATTTTGATTATGTCTGCCTTAGTGCTGATTGAAAGAAGCTGGGGGATCCAGTAGAAACCACACACTTTAAATGTGTCTCCTCTTCATGCAAAAAGTATTAAAATACCTTTCAGTGGTAGAGGTTTAAATGACATCGGCAACAATTTAGGTTTTATTAATAGTGTGGAAGCCTTTGGGAAGGCTCTGATACATCATTATTGTAGATGCTAGATAAGGTTGCTTCTAGTAGTAAAACTGTGAGATTGTTAGAGATCAGTGGTTCTATTTAAAAGCTGCTGTGCAACAGATCCTTGTTTATTGGTTCCAAGCTCTTCCCAAAGCAGATCACTCTGACTTGCATCTCTGAGAAATGTACTATGGTCAGAAGATGAAGCATGACTCTGTCATTGAAAGGTCATTTCATTTTACAGTTTCAGAGATTGCAGGCTAGATTCAAAGACCATTATCTTAAAACATCTGAAGAAATTTCTGCAGTTCTACAAATAGAATGATCTTCTGATCCTATCCATCAACACCAGAATTTTTTGATGATTTATGCACGAGAGCGTAGCTTATTTTAAGGAAAGGAAAAAGTGTATCAACTTTGCCAGGCTGAGAGTTGGATTCATCTCACCTTTTTTTAGCTGTCTGTTTATGAGGTGTCCAGGTTAAACTTACCATTAAATGCCCTTTCTGTTCCACCAGGAGAGTTAGACAGCTTCAGGAGTGACTGATTCAGCCTGTCCTGTGTGCCAGTTTTGGAACGTGAAGAATTGCAGCCCGGAGGTTGTTTACCTCGTGTGTTTAGCAGGAGTCTAGAAATCTAACCTAAATGAGCTGGCTAACTTCTAGGTGGTTGAAATCAGGTGAAATTTGATGACTAAATTAGCAAAAGTATCAAATGTTGTTTCTTAAGGTTAAAACGCTTAGGTCAAACGTTTTTCTTTTTTTTTTTTTTTTTTTTTGAGTACAGTTTTTTTTTCCCTTAAATATTTTGAGCGTGTATCATTTATCCTTGTTAAAGTATCACCCAATCCATTCAGTATATGTCATATGATGGCACTGTGAGACAAAGATGTCCTCCTACACCAGGGATCAAAGAGAACTTTCTGATGATTTTTTTTCTTTTTTGGGTGTCAGTGGAGAGGAGGCTGGGAAAAATCCTCCACTGCTATGTGGGCTTGTGTGACTGATTAGCTCTTTTTTAAGTGCCTGAACACACAGGTTCACATAGTAATTAAATTCCTACTGTGGAAATTACTATTTAAAGAAAACAATAAAAGGTGTTTTTGATTAAATGCCCCATCAGCAATGAAATGCAATGTTTTATTGATGATAGAGAAGCAGGTCATGAGGAAGCACATTAACTTTAATGTTTCTTCTTTGCAATCTTAGAGGAAGGATATAGGTTTTATTTTTCTGTTTAGCAACTCTAAAAATTCTGATTTACATCATTTAACACCCACCTCTCCACCCACAAGCCCCTCCAGTAAATAATTTCAGGTCAGAAGTTTCCTTACAAATGACCCAAATCCTCTTCTAACCTAGACACTGAGCAGTGCCATAGTGAATTCACATGATGCCATTTGGCTCAAAAAAACTTGCCACAGTGTAAACTTTCTTTTGATGCTAGAACTAGTGAGCTCCCAAAACTAGTCTGAGTCTTTGTTTTTGTTTTTACTTCATCTAATTCTACCTCATACTGATGATGGAGACTCACAGGTAGGTAATTCTTCAGCACAGGTTATGAAATACAGAGTTGTGAAATAAAGGAAGCTGCAAGGAACCTCTGAAGGTTAACTAATCCAACCACTATTCAAAGCAGGCCTTGCTTAGATCATAGTAGAAGAACTTCAAGGGAAAGATAAAAATAATTTCACCCTTCAAGTCTGGGGCTTCTTTATGTAGAAATGCTTCATAGCTCCTTTTTCCACATGCAGTAGAAATCACTGTATGCCAAGACCATAGCCCAGGGATGTACATATGTAATGTGCATGATGTTGGTTATAATTTAATTGCATCTCTTCAGCACAAACCACGTGATTGCTTTACCCAATAGCTATTTAAAATGGATATATTGATCCCAAGGCATTCACTCTTTATTAGTTTATTACTGTTTTTTCATTGTCCTTGTATAGTTTGCTGTGTATTTTGCTTCAGATGGGTTGAATAATTCAATGAGTAAGAAGTCTAGGAAATTCTGATTAGAAAAACGTTAAGTGTTTATTTCTCCAAATGTTGTTCAAATAGGGGAAAGTATATCCAGCAGTTTTGTTCTATAGAACACCTTGTGAAATTCAAGTGATCTAAATTTTCCTCTGAGCAGGTCTGTTCCTTGGCAACAATTCTGTAGTGAGCTGTACTGTCATATGTCCCTTTCCAGAAAGGCACTGTGATATTTATAAATCTATCTAAGAATACAGATAACCCACACACTAAAGCATATGTCAGGACATAGCTGTCAGTCCTATCAACTTGCAGTTCTTTGAAGGAGCGGAAAAGCACATTGACTCACCAGTGCGTGGCCCTGATTTTAGACCTCTGAGCTCTGGAGGGTCTATTTTACATTAAGACATTTTACAAGTAAATGTCCCTGTGTAAGGCATATGTTGAGATTTAAGAGATAGAACTTTTGTAGAAGGTACTAGAAAATATTAGAGCAGAAAACATCTTACAGAATTTGGCAGATTCTGTTTGAAAGGACTTGTCTGTTTGTCATGGACTAATAGCTGAGACACAGTGAGAGGTGACTTTTTCGTTTCTGAAGGACACTGCAAGGAGAGAAGGGAGAAGGTCCATACTGAAACACAGAGTATCACTAAGTATGTTAGGGCAGAAAGTGAGGAGTGCTTTTGTCTAAGAAATGTTACTGTACAGATACCAACATGCATTACTGAAGCTGATATCAAAAGTACTGATCCAGCAGAATGCTTCCTCTTCTATTTAAATGCTTTTCTGGCTTGGGACATGCATGTGCCTGGAGCTATTTTCATACAGCTACTGCCTTGTAGGCCTGAGCTCTGCTACCAGCTCTGCACAAAGTCTTGGGCAGCTGTCAGTCAGTCACATTATTGATGCTTGAAAAGCTCCAAGTTGGCTGAGTGGGGGATCACTTCTGGCTGTGGTTGCCTTCCAAACTGTGTCACCTACTTCCCAGCCTGCCCTCTCTCCTTCATCTGTGTCTGTGTAAGGCAGACAGTTCTGTGAAAATGAATTTTGTGTCCTGGATGCAGTTAACCTGTGAGGCAATCTGAGACTTCTCTCTGGCATGGGAGTGTGTTTTTCAGAGTGTGAGAACTGTTTATTAAGGTCCTTCTTTCCGTGTGTGTGGTGGGAAGAAAGAATGTGTGCAGAAATGTTATCATAGCTCATATTTGAGGAGGAACTGTGAACATCAAACACCTTTTCTCTACAAAAAGAATTTCTTTTGGCTCAGGAAATCCCTGAACTAAAAATTGCTAGTTGCAGAGAAAGAACTTTGGAAATGAGCATGTATTGTTGCCCTGTGCTTATCAGGAGACAGGTTACATGGTTACCTTTGGTTTGAGTTGGAAACTCTGGTTTTAGCATTAACTACTCTTTACTGGAAGACAAGAAGAAAGGTATCCACAGACTCTTCTTTTTCCTACTCTGCCTTTCAGTTTATTTCAGTAATTCCTTTATTAATTAGACCACAGAAAAATGGTTCAAGCTGTAATGATTGCTGAAAGGAAAATTAACTGGGTTTTTAACTATTCCTCAAGCTTCTTATGCACATGGTGCTGTGCAAAAATATTTGCAGTCTTGGTTATGGGCTTACAAACCTATTTTAAAAAGCATAACTCATCCTTTATTCAGAAGAAAAGAGACTAATAAGCAACAGCATGAAGAATTGCATAAGGGTGTGACTGTGAAGAATGATTTCTGAATTGAAAAGAAAAGGACTGCAAATATTTTTGCACAGCACCATGCATAAGAAGCTTGCGGAATAGTTAAAAACCCAGTTAATTTTCCTTTCAGGAATCATTACAGCTTGAACCATTTTTCTGTGGTCTAATTAATAAAGGAATTGTTTTTAATTCTTGTGATGCAATGCCTCAGTTTTGACTGAAGGGAAGTAAGGTTAATGTGGTTTTTGGCTATCAATTTGCAAACATGTATTGGTAAAAAAAATATAGATTTGAGGAGGTTTTATAAAATGTTCTTGAGTAGACAAGTGCTACTTCTCAGATTGTCTTTCCACTTGCATTCTAATTTTTGCCCTGAAAATTATGTGGAGAAATGAGAAAGGAGAAAGAAGAATACATTTTTCAACAAGGTTTCAAAAGAGAAAAAGCTCAAGAGCTTTGTTCATAAAGAAAATGACTGGATTTTTTTTTTTTTTATTTTAATGTGAAAGTACTGATTAACAGAAAAAGCTATTAAGAAACAAATTAGCAATGATGAAATTTACTTCAGGCAAGCCACTGCATCCTTTACTGTTATTAAAATATTTTTGCCTCTTCGCCATAAAGTCAGCTGTAGATGGGCTGGGAATTTTCAGTGTTGCATTTACTCTCATCTCAGTTGGAATAGGCTTTATTTAGATGGAAAAGTGCAGTTTTCAGTATGGTGCCTAAGAAAGCATTCAGGCTATTGGAAGTAATTGAAATTGCACAGCAGATAAAAAAGAAACAAAACTAAACAAAGCAAAAACCTCAGCTCTTCTAGATATGAAAAAGGAAAATCATCCTTTGGCAATGAGGAGGTGTAAAGAAGTAACATAAGATTTAGGACATCAGAAAAATTCAGTAACAGAATGTTCAGTTCAGAAAAAGAACAAATATTTTTGTGTTGTTCATCCTTGTTCCTGTTTGTTCTTGACTTTCCTCTTGCAGTCCAGTCTGGACTATCAGTTCTCATTGATAGGTCTTCTGGCACATTTCCCCGTTAGATGACGACCTTCAGTACTCCTCATCTTTCCTTATGAATTTTCTTTATCACTATTAACAAAATCACTATCCTATCCTTCCTGGCACTCAGGTATTAGCCATTTCTGCTCTCTGTGCCTTACCCTGTAAGAAATATCCAAATACTGCCACTTTCTCTGTACAAGTTTTGGAAGCTTCTTTTGCTTTGCACATAGCCAAGTCTTTCATACTACATTGATCAGTGCAGGCTGCTTTTCTTTTACACCTCTGACTCATCAGCTTTTCTCCACTTTACTATTACCACAGCTCTTGCAAAGATCAGATTTGTTAATCTTTTCTTCTCATTTTCCATTCTGGATCTTTCCATTGTACTCAGTTCCAGTTGTCCCTCTTTATGTAAAAGATTTCTCACAGGTCTCTCACTATTTTTCCCACCTGTTCGTGTTTCTGTTACCATTGTGCCTTCCAGTATCATGCTTTAGAAATGTCTTTGGCTTTTGTCAGTCTCTTTACTGTTCCTTAACTACTGGAGGAGTGGTATTTACTGGTTGTTTTTTTCATGGCTGTCTCCTCTTTGTGAGAGTTTCCAAAGACCTATCTTTCCATTTGTATGCATAATGTCTCTGAACTTTTGAGTTCAGTTACACGCTGCATTTTTATCTTTAGCCAAATAATTAGGGACATACAAAGGAGCAGTTGGTACAGATGAAGAACGTGCATTTTCTTAAAATCACTCCATTTAAGACAGTTAATAAATGTATAATTTGTACTGCACATTTATTAAAAGGAGTAAACAGAGTTTTGATAGACAAATAATGCATCCTAGTGTTGTCACCTAATTTTCACTTTCTGTGCTGTTATTAATATTTAATGGTGACTGTTCTGGGAAAGCATTGATAGGGGCTACATATACAATATAGCTTGGGAACTGTAACTATACATGTATAACTGTTGCTATTATTTTTCTAAGTTATTTAGTCTAGGCAGATTTTCTTTTCCTGCAAAGGTAATGTGAAACATTGATGTGCCCCAGTAAGTGCCGTCTTGTTAATAATTTGATTACACGTTTTCTTCCTTTGTAAAAAAGAGCCTTAAGCTGTTAACACAAGACTTTTCAGCTCAGTGAGGAAAAAGCCAAAATAACATATTTGCAAATGAAGAAAATTTTTAAGTAAACATATTTCACTAAAAAGTACTGTATGACCCAGTGTAATGGTTATTCTCAGTATAAGAAGGCACATCAAAGAATACTTCATGGCAATAGCATCAGTGTTTGCAAGCTCTTTTCTTGTAGAGAGCTATATAATAAAGCAGAAGTGGAGTTTTATTGTAAGCCATTCTTTGCATAATTCATCTCTATGGTTGAATGAGAAAGCCTACATCAGCTTTCTTCCACCCAATGAAAACTTCAGGTTTTGACACTCTCTATGTAATTTAACCTGTGTTTGTGAGAATATATCTACCTGTTTTATTGTAGGAGCATGTGTTTTTTAGAAAGCTCTTACAATAGTACAGAAGAACCCTCACCTGTGTCACTGAAGCACTGAGTGATAAAAAATACTGTGGCCATGTAAAAGGAAGCAATGAAAAGGAAGAAATGAAAGTAAAAAAACCAACCAACAATAACTTCAACTTTCACTGCATATATTGCAAAAGCAAATTTTATTTTCTTAATACATTTTTTGCTATCATATTATCCTTCCACTCTAATATATACTCTTATCCCTTTGTTTTTAGAGGAAAACAAAGCTAATACTTTTTCTTGCAGTTTAAATCTGGCCTTCACATGTCATTGAATGTACCCTAGAAGAGGTCACAGCACACAGTTAATTTGTGATTTTTAAGTAAGTACACAGAGTAGCAGTGGAACAAATAGGTTTCATTAGCTCTGTTCTTAAAATTGTGTGCAAAATGACTCATTCACCTCCCATCTCACAAGAACAAGACATTGTAAATAAGTTGTTTATTATTTACTGAATGCTGACATCATGCTTGCTGTTGTGTGAGCAAGACTTCCTGCTCATAGTCTTTCACTAAGGGAAGGTGCTGACCTCAACTATATGGAGAAGGGCTGTTTGCTCACTTCATGACTGCAGGAGCACTTTTTCCCACTGGTAATGGTCAGTGGAGTTTAAATGTGTGTTGTTGTAGAAAAAGCAGGAAATATTATTGCCCCAAAATATGACCAAAATAATATAAGGGTTATGAGTTTGCACAGATGTTAGTAGGCAAACCAAGTTTGTTGATGCTCCCTAGCCCTATGAAATAGAGTATTTGAAGGATTTCAGTGGCTGCCTTCCAAACCATAGTAAAGGTTGGAAAGTTCAATTAAAGTGAGTGATACTTATTCACAGAATTAAAAAAAAAAAGAAAAAAAAAAGAAAAAGAAAACAAAAACCAAACAACCTACTGTGTAATTAACAGCACTGTTGTGAAAATTGAGGGTTTTAGGCTGCCTGTGAGAATGTTGTAAGTAGTATCACATTGAATGCAGAACATATTCTTAGGTTATGCATGAGCTTACTGTATAGCAGATATAATTCTAAACCCATTGTCTGTGACATATAAGAGAGGAACAAAATTAAAAGAGTGCTTAGCTGCATGGTAAAAGTCTTGGGCATGGGGGAAGAATCATAGTCAGTGAAATACTGTGGGGTCCCACATGTTCTTAGAACTTCATGGACACCAGTCTTACTAAATGGTGGCATTTACTTTACACAAAAAAGGAGTAACAGTGATTTTTTAATTTGTATTTGAAACCATATGTATTTTGTTATGAAAAAAAATAAGGACTGATGGACAAAAGTGCAGTGCAATAACTGTGAACTGAGTAAGTGAACGGACCATACTGAGTACAGTGTTAGGTAAGTCACTCCATACCCCATCAGACCCTCTTAGTAGCTGTTATTTATTTCCTTCACCTCATGTTTTGCAGCACTCCAGTTGCTATGAGCAAGAGTATCCTCAGAAGATATAAATATATTCTTTTCAATTTTTTACTGTTATAAAGTTAATAAGAGAAAAAGACTTCCCTATCTGTAAAAATTATTTTCTTGGCAAACACAATTGTCAGCTAAAATGTATGCAGAATAAATCTCTGATTATTCGCTCTGAAAGGAACTTGGATGATGACTCTGATCTTTACAGGTCTGTGCAATTGCCATATCTCAGACAGTTACAGGGGATGATTGCTAGAATAGTCACACGAGTTTTTTTTAATTTGCTGGGGATTTATTCCTCCTTATTTTGAGGAGGATGCAATTACTTTAAAAATCATTGGTGCCTCAGTCTTCAGCATTCTCACCACTGCAATATCTCTCAGTCTGACAAAGTGAGAAAGACCTTAGACCTTGAAGAGTTTAGAAGAAAAATATGAAGGAGATAAAAGTAACTTATTCATTCACTCCACTTAACTACTCTTCCTGCCAGTTTGAGAAAGATTTGGCCTTACTTTGAAGCCTGTGTTAGAATTGGTAGCAAAAATAACCCTCTTTAATGTATTTATTTGTGTAATTAGATGGTTGACATTGCAAGTAACTCTGGGTGATCCCGTCCTATTCTGTTCATGATTTCTATTTTTATTGTCACAGTCTCCAGAAAATGTGCACAGAGGAAGAAAATAGTTTTAGTAAAAAAAATAACCATGTTTTTGTTCTTTCTTTTAACTGCATCTGAATTAAGCTAGTGGCATAGAAGAACCTGTTTTCTTCACTCTTTCTTCTTTGGTTTATTCTTTATTTGAAAGAATTGCTTGTAAGTAAGTGCTAATGACATTCCCACTGGTGGCACAAGAGAGGCAGCCTGACATGGATCCCATGTTTTTTCCAGATGAGGATAGGCATTCACTCAGGTTCCGTGCTGGCTGGCGTCGTTGGTGTGAGAATGCCACGCTACTGCCTCTTTGGGAACAACGTCACCCTTGCAAGCAAGTTCGAGTCAGGAAGTCACCCACGCCGCATCAATGTCAGTCCCACCACGTACCAGTAAGTCCTCTTAAGCCTTCCCTATTGTTTTTATTTCAGCCTGTTTTCAGTTCCATCTTGTAACATGTTCAGTCCTCAACAATGAACTTCAACAGAAAGTCAGCAGGGCACCAGGACAGCTGGAAAGAGGTGTTGCTTGGGGATGTCGGTCTTTCGTTTGCAGGTTTGTGTCAGAATGTGCAAAGAAGTCAGGCAGTGGAGGCAAGGTAGCCATTCCAGCCTAAAATAACATCTAACAGAAAAAGTAGAGATATCTCTCAAAGCAACATAGTTTTATGAACTATTACAGCTTTTGACTAAGGATTTGGGTTCCACCTTCTAAACATGGTTCATGAAAGCAAGCACGCTCCCATTGTCTTAGAAGGAAGTCTAACTTTGCCAGTAAGGCCAAGCTTACAAGGAGATTTTATGCTTTCTTGAAGACAAAATTTCTTATTTAGCACTGTAAAGACACGCTTGATTGAAGCATTCTCTTAATGCAGGAAAAAAGATTGTAAATGGCAAAGCATTATCCCTAATGTTTTGAAGAAATTATGCAAATGGAAAGAAGGCTTGATTAAATCTGGTTATGAGGAACAGCTCCTGAATAAAAAAGGTGTTCCTTATTGTTCAAATTTGACAGTTTGACTATTAGAATTTCTACTGCTTGGATTACAGCTGATGCACTCACTTTTTTCTTTTTGGCAGGAGATCTCAATCTTACAGTGTTCTGTATCTGAAGTAATTTTCTGAAGTAAGGTTTTGAGACTGTATGGTAAATCTGTACACAGTTGCTCACTCAATATTGCTTTTCTTTCTTTTTTTTTCCCTATTCAGAACTGTGAATCTCATTTTTTCCCCCCATAGCTATCTAGATAAATAAAAATCTTAAATGGGATTTCTTCATCCAAATATTCAAGTGTCTGCTATGCTAAAATATGAATCAGTCAGAAATTACAGTTAAAAGTAATTAAAGTAATGCATAAAGTGACATTCTTCTGAAGACCCCATTCACTTGAGATCAGATTTTGAGAATGAAGCAAGTGTAGCAAATTGAACAAGAGGTAGAATAACTGAGTAGGCTTTGTATCATAAAGTGAACAGAAATAGATTCATACAGTTGTCTGGTAACATGCAAGAGAAAGACGATTTATTAATCTCCAAATCTATCCAATTCCAAATCCAATCTATTATTGTTTACAGAAAACATTTTCATTTAAATAAAAATAAATTCAATAACTATATGGGAAATTTCTGTTTGGAACTTGGTATCATTTGAAAAGAAATTGTCTTGGGGACCTTCCATATACAGCGTTCTACAGCCTTTGGCTCTTGGTCAGCCACTGTGGGGTAGGAAGAATCCTCTAAAATCTTGTTTGAATAGTCACCATAATTTTGTTTATCATTTGTGCTCCAGTAACAAAAAATTACACAGTAGCTGGGCCTTTGGTGTGTGGTTTGTGGTCTGGCAAAAGGTAACCAAGGCCCTATGGCAGGGAGCTGGACTTTTCTTGAACAGGATCAGTTCTTATAAAGGGCTGTTCTCTGAGATAGTCTTCAAGATATTCTGAAAGTGCATTCCATACTTTTTCAGAAGAGAGATCTTAGTTCTTCACAAATGTGGTTCAGGGGTGTGATTTCACTTGGGGCTGTAGTGTTGCTTGCTCATGTTTGTGTCCCTGAGAGCAGAAACTGGTAAGCTAGATAGCTTTATGGAAATATAACTAGTGAGTATTTGTGGGACCTGTGGTGCACAGAGCTCTCTTCATGCTGGAGCCAGAGTCACTTCTGTGTACCAGTGGAGAGTGCCAGTTCTGTTGAATTTGGTTATGAGTGACATGGCAGCTCCTCTGTGAGACATAGATTTGTGGTCATTGTTCAACAATCTAGCCGAAGATGTGTCTGCCCATTGCAAGGGGGGTGGGCTAGAAGGGCTTTAAAGGTCCCTTCCAACCTCATTGATTCTGTGGTTCTGTGACTGTATTTTCTTTTCATGACACTGCTGATAAAGACTGTTCTGTAAGTTAGTTTGAGGGCCTGTGTATGGAGCTTGTTAGAAATCTGTGGGTTTGTTCTGCCCTTTATCTGACTCCTAGTACATTGTGGCACGGAGAAGTCAACTTCTCTTTACCCGTTTCTCATCTCTGCCTGGCTGCCACTGGTCCTATTGTACCATGGCAGGTCAAATGTGAGTCACCTTGGAGAGCATTCTTACTAAGTCCTAGGCACCAAAACGTGAGTCAGATCTTCTCACCTTGCATATCTTTCAGGTTGTATCAGAAATGGGTCTACAGTTTTTTTCACTTCCCTTTAATCCTAGAAATCCAGTACGAATAGAACGATTTTTTTCAAGATGGCCAAAGTTTCACCTTATATGACCATCATGTCTGTACTTACCTTCCAGAAAGTTATCAGTTTAGATTGTTGCTTCAAAAAGGGAAGAAGGTAGAAAAGTGACTGATGATGTAGTAATGCTGTAATATAAAATTGCAAAACAATGCACGACAAAATACAGAATTATTGGTATTTTCTATCTGTGTTATTGTACTCAGTAAACAGTCTGCTGTTATTGTGCTGAACAAATTCAGTGCTTGATTCAGAGAACTTCCAGTGGAAGTAACAGGCTAGACACATGGTTATAGGTAAAGGAAGTAGAAAGGGCAAGAAAATATGTGTTTGACTGAGATGCAGTTATCATTCAAGATGAATGGCTAGAAGTAGTGATGATCAGGCTAGGAAAAATTTTGTATTACAGGCTTCAGAAATGATGTGAAAAGATAAAATGAATGTGCATGGGGCAACTTGAAAAGTTGATTTCAAACCATACCTTCTGACATAGTTGAAAGCTTGAAAACAAACAGGGAAGAAGTCAAGAAATGACACTGTTGAAACAATGGCCAGAAGAGACTGCAATTACAAAATACTCAAAGGGGCAGAATTATTCAGAGTTTCTGAAAGTGTTCTATGAGATTTAACATAATATCCTGGTGGTGTCCAAATAAACAAGTAGTGATTGATCTGATGCATCCATATACAACTTTTCTTAAATATAATTTGTATGACTATCTATTTATTATGTATAAATAAAGTGGTTCATCACAAACTGAAATATATTTGTATTTGACTTTATATTCTATTAAATGCTTCTATTTGATCATACTGTGCTGCTGTACACTCTGTTAATACTGCTGTTAATATTTTTATTATCTAAGAATCAGTGCTTTCCCAAGTAGATAAATTTGCAGTCTGTATGAAAACAACAGAATTTTCAATTAAATGAAACTGCTGGCTTTTATCATCATGTGTTTGTGTCTACCTTGGCCCCTGATGGAAGTTGTGACATAAGTTTTGTGCTTATAAAGCACGCAGATACTGAAAACATGTCCAGTACTTACCAGCTTTCATTTTACAGTAGAGATTATGCATCATAAAGTGTCATCAGCATTCAAATAATAATCACACTTCAGAATACCAATTATTGGTTACAGACACTTCCCTTCGAGCCTGTAATCTGCCTAAGTAAGAGTCAGAGTCTAAAATTAAAAGTACAAAGTGTGATATTTGTTGCTTAGTAGCAGCAGTGAGCCTGGGGCAGCTGTGCTCCAGTTACACCTGCCTGGGCAGAGCTCTGCTGTGTGTGAAGCAACACCTTTTACAAAGGTGGCTTTTGCATCTTTTGAATCTGAAGCCTCACTTCTGTTTGGAATATCTTGTTCTCTTGACTCAGACAGGTCTTATGACAGAAGGATCACAGAGCCCCATTGGCTTCGAATCACTGAGCATTGTGAAATTAAATCACTGGAATAGCTCTGGTAAAACTTCCAGTGAAAATGTGGAAACTGGAGAGGAAGTTGAGCATCCCAGACTGGTCCCTATTTAAAGATATGGACAGGAAGGAATAGGAAAAGAATTGGCTCAAAGTTTATTTAATTCATCTACATTATCCTGAATTGAATAGAATTACCCTATTTTCCATAGTCAGGAAGGAAGCACAATAAGATTTATGAGACTCTTCAGCACAGAAGAGAGATTAAATATTTTTTAATTTTTTGTTTCAGCCTTTAATAATGATTTTTATGAGGTATTAATATAATATACCCACATTTGTCTTGTTTTCCTAATAGTGTTGCAATGTAATACTTTGGGATTTCTTAGCAGTTATTAAAAGCAGGTAAACATAGTAGTTCCTGTTTTTCAAGTAACTCCTATTTAAAAATTAATTCTTTTTTTTCCTCTTCTTTCTACCTCTGGTCTTTTGCAGCATGTATTTCCCTTGTGGATAATGTGCTTCTGGCACTCACTGTTGGGTACAGATACTTTCCATTATCACATGCTGGGTGATATATCTGTGACCTGAGCTTAGGCGAAAATGAACAGCCTCTATCCCACATCTTTATCTTGATTTAGGAGAGAGGGCAACCCAGGTGTACCTCCTTATTGAGCTGGGTGAGGTCATTGTGTGTTCACCTGCGTAAATTGCTTCTCAGCCTTTAAAATTTATTAAAACCCATGTAGTTTTTTAATAGTTCTTTCACAGAAAGTTGTATGAAAGAAGTTTTAGGTAATTAAGAAGTATTTCTATACTTCTCTCTTTACAGGGGTTTTAAATTAAACTTAGGCTTTTCAATAAATTCCTTATAGATTTTTTTTTTATCAATTCTTTTTCCTACAGGTTATATCTATTTATATGTATTATTTCTCCTACAGATTATAGCTATGTCTACATCTGTATTTTTCTGCCTCATATGTTCAAACCAATGGGCTTTCTCTCCAAGAGCCTTTTCAGATTATTTTAGATTTTATTTCTCAGCATCCTTTAAAAAACTGTTTGTTTTTATATCTTTCAATTCACTATGTATGTTCTCAAAAGATGCTGGTGGACAGGCAATTTATTTATGGACAGAATGGGAATACAGTTTATTCATGGACACAAAAAAATATTGCCAGTCTAATTTTAGAAGCATAGTCAAAACACACTATTTTTTTCTTGGGTTTCTGCTCCCAGTGTCACCTGCTTCTGTGAGGCTGCACCCCCATAGTCGCTGTGATTTGTGATTGTGGTCCTTGGGCCTCTGGTGTCTGGCTGTGCTTGTGCTTTGTGACACTGCATTTTTATTCCAGGTTCACTTTTATTGAAGGTTCACTCTACACAGAATAACTGTGCTAGATCACTGTTCAGTAGTTTGCAGTGTATGTTACCCCACAGTTTCACATGGCTAATCTAAAGGTAAAACATGTCTAGGCAAAAGTCATCTGTTGGCTGCACAACTGCTAAAACTACAAAAAGCTCAAGCCTGGAGAAATCGAGGCAGGTCCTGAGGCCAGCACTGTTACATCAGTGTGAAGCCTGAGGCCTTTTAGTAGTGATGATGCAAACCCGGGCACTGAGCCTCTAATGTCCCAAACAGAGAGCAGAGGCACAGTATTCTTTTTGCTTAGGTGGGTGAGACAGAAAAGTATTAAAGGTCAGAGACAGACACTCACCATGCTGAGCTGCCTGTGGTATGCAATATATTCCATAAAAGATCATGACTTGTCCTTTCATAGCCTTACCACAGTTGATCTGTCTGAAGAGCACTAATACATTAACTGCCATAGTTTAAAAAGTAATAAATGCAATGTGCAATTAATGAGGTATAGATGTAGTCAGGGGTTTTTTTCCAGTCTCCTGATGTTTATAGCATACATAGAAACTGAGGGAGAAATTAAATCCCACTAAGGTTCAGAACCAAGCGCACTGATTTTTAGCATTACAACAGCAAATTCATATCTATACAGAGTATTTTAAGAGCAGCCTTCCAATATTTCTAATGAGTGTGGTAATAATTTATTATCTGTATTCATATGGAAACAAATGAGCTGGTTTATGTTATCAAGTAGATCCCAGCTGGTGAGGCAAGCAACACTTGTTGCCACAGAGGAAGGGAGCAGCAGTGCAACAGGAAACAGTCTTCTCATAGCCTATTTGGAAAGCCATTAAATAAACTTTCCTAATTATATCAATTAATGGGGTGATGTGAACAAGGTTAACTAAAGGCTTTACAGTCCTTTTAGAGTGAGGACAGAAAGAACCTTTTTCTTTTGTTTGTCTCTCTCCCTGTGAAAAAGAGCATTCCTGGAAGACTGACCTGGCCAATGTGCTTTTCTTGGTGTGTACTGTGTTTAGGAATGCACTGCATAGTGTCCTTTGTTGTAGAGCATTATATTTCTCTTAGAAGTTTAGTTCGAATTTTGGTCTCTACAGACCAATTTTTCTAAAGCAAAGTTCACGTTGAAGTTTAGTTCTGAGTGTGTGCTTTTGTGCTCTGATTCAGCAATCCAGTAAGAAGTACAGAAGTCTGACATCTCTGAGAGATGAAGGGATAAAGAGTGGGCATGGAGGGAGTAAGAATCATCATGGGAAACATGCACTCATTATAGCGGGCTTTGCAACAAATAATGCTGTAAGAGCAAGTCTCTGTTAGTTCAAACTGGAGAGATGAGCAATCACCATTTCTTAGTTCAAATTTGAGGGCTGGGCCATATGAACCATATGAAGTTTAGTAAGGGCAAATGCCAGATTCTGCATCTGGCACTGGACAACCCTGCTTGTGTATATAGACTGAGGAACGAGAGGCTGGAGAGAAGCACTGTGGAAAGGAACTTGGGGGTCCTGGTCAGTGGCAAG
The DNA here is from genome assembly GCF_017639235.1 of Corvus kubaryi. Taxonomy (NCBI): domain Eukaryota; kingdom Metazoa; phylum Chordata; class Aves; order Passeriformes; family Corvidae; genus Corvus; species Corvus kubaryi. The sequence continues at coordinate 5,038,891 of NW_024581076.1, read as the reverse complement.
TTGGACATGAATCAGCAGTGCCCTGGCAGCCAGGAGGGCCAACCCTGTCCTGGGGGCACCAGGCACAGCATCACCAGCCGGGCAAGGGAGGGGATTGTCCCACTCTGCTCTGCACTGGGGCGGCCTCACCTCGAGTGCTGGGGGCAGTTTTGGGTGCCACAATGTAAGACAGACATTAAACTATTGGAGAGTGTCCAAAGGAGGGTGAAGGGTCTGGAGGGGAAGCTGTATGAGAAGTGGCTGAGGTCACTTAGTTTGTTCAACCTGGAGGAGACTGAGGGGAGACCTCACTGCAGTCTTTCTCATGAGGGGAAGAGGAGGAGCAGACACTGATCTCTTCAGTCGTGTGACCTATGACAGGAGTCAAGAAAAAGTCATGAAGCTGAGTCGGGGGGTTTAGGTTGGATATCAGGAAAAGGTTCTTCACCCAGAGGGTGGTTGGGCACTGGAACAGGCTCCTCAGGAAAGTGGTCCCAACACAGAGCTCAAGAAGCGTTTGGACAACACTTTCAGGCAGATGGTGTGACTCTTGTGGGTGTCCTGTGCAGGGCCAGGAGTTGGACTCTATGATCAGGATGGGTCCCTTCCAACTCAGCATATTCTATGATTCTGTGGTTTTCTGAATATAGAAACTCTGATGAAGATGTGACTGTTTCTTGCCAAGATAGTTTGAAATATAAGTACTCTATCATTTCATCTATGTGAAGAAAGAGCTACAGCTCTTAAAAGCATCTTCAAGGTTCCCACTAAGTATGATCTCAATTTTCATTGACACACAGACCTCCTGAGTTTTTTTCTTAAATGAAGGAACTGAAAAGAAAAAAAGAGAATAGGATAATTCTTAGATACCCTCTCTTTTTGTCTGAAAGCAAGAGCATTTTCACCAAGGGAGTGACAGAACAAGGCTTTAAAAAGCATTGGAAGATTTCAGGTTAGGAGGAAAGGTGTCAAAGTTAATCAACTGCAAACAGTGTTTAAGAAATCCTTCTTCCCCTGAAACATCAACAAAGAAGATAAGCTGAGGGCAGACCTAATTCCAGACAATTTATAGGAATGCCTGAGTACCTGACCCTCACAATTTGAGCTCACAATTGTAAATTGTGCATTGAACCACTTGAATGGAACCCAGAATTTAGAACCTGTGAAAAACCTAGTATAAAAATACCCTTTGCAATAGTGCCCTGAAGGGAAATTCACAGAAGTGATTCAGAAAATACAGCTAAGATAAATGCTTTGGGATATTTTCAGACTAGTTGTTACATGCATATTCCTGAACTGCGGAGGTTGTGTAACTTCAGCTTGAGCTCTCTGAATATGGGACAATCTGGGGACATTTTTTATACAGTTTAAGCAGGAATTTAACATAATTTGCTGAAGGTAAAGGATAAGATTGTGCTCTCTGGGTAGATTGTTCTTTCAGGCTTTCTCAACGGGTGGTCTGACTTGTTCACAAAGGAGTGCTCTGAGAATGGTCCACGAGGTGAGGCTGCCAACCAGAACTGTGGGCCACCACCCAGGAAGTGTTCCAGAGCAGAAGGTTTTACACTGGATCTTCTCCAGAGCCAGAGGGGATTGCAAAAAATGGATTGCATGGGATAGAATGGCTTGGTGGGCACCTGGTGTTCAACCAAAGTCAGCCCACCACAGGGTGGCTCAGTGCATATCCCTGGGGACGTGCAATATTCATTCACCTGCTTGGCTCAAGCATCTTCTGAGGTTCTTTGTACCCATGAAAAGGAATTCAAGAAACTTAGAAATGGCCATGGCCATCAATTGCTGTTGTTTTCTTTTTGATATCACAAGTGGCCTAAAATCAGAGGGGAAGATTTCTGCAGAAAAATGTCCTCACCCATATGCACTGAGAATATGCAGATAACTTGTTTCTTTAGTATATACACAAAGATATAAGAAATCAGAGGCAATTTCTGAACTATGAACTCATTCTCAGTCTGGGAAGCCAAGTGTCAGGACCAACATATTATTTAAGGAATTTGAAAAACCTGTTCTTTAGGAGAAAGCTAACAAGAGGCCATTTTCATCATGATTAAAATCTTTCTAATAGTATTATTCTATGAGCCAGATATTTCTTTTTTTTCCCCTTGAAAGTGTAAAGTAAGTAGGATAGAACATAATTATAAGTAACTTCTATTAGCATTTGGTAACAAAGGTTTCCTGCCATGCTTGCTTGAGAGCTGAAATGTTATCCCAATGAAGGTCAGCTGGACAATTTCTGATTCTAATATTTACAATTAAAGCCATGCATCTGATACAGGGATGTGGAGTCTATCACAAGCCACAGCAGTGGAGGAATCTTCAAAAGTGTAATTGTCTATCAGCCCTGGAGCATTTCATTGTAACCAAGTTGCAATTCACAAAACAAGTGAAAATAAGATGGGTAATTAATGTCTTGCATTTCTTTTCTATGAGGAAATAGTGTAAAATATCAACTAATCTTAGTGCCAGCCCTGACCTGAATAAAAGAATATAGATATGATATATTTTACAGTTTTGGATTTGTGTAACTGTCATTAAAATTACATGATGTTAGACTCTGATAAGGAAATCACTGATTTTTAGGAAGGCTGGATGCTCCATAGTGAATAGTCAGTGTGGGGAAGAGTGGCTACAGTGAAAGCTTATAGATATAGCTCAGAAAGTTCTAAGATTTCAGCTGTTAATGTGCAGAAATCTGGTTTGGGAAGCTGTGAAGAGTTATTTCAGTATATTAAGGCTGTAGTTTGGAAATACAAAATATTTACTGCAAACATTGCAGAGATAAAAAGAGAGAAGCTTCTCTGTAGAGGCCTCCACAAACACTCATGCAATTTAGAAAAGATTGCAGTATTTTGATCATAAAATTGACAATCTGGACTTTTAAGTACACACTAAAGATCTCCACGAAGTTCAAAGGTAAAACTTTGTTTGATTTATAACTAAGTGGTTATTTAAAAGCTGGAAAGAAAATGCCTTTATATTTCAATGAGCTCACACAGATTGTCTCATGCAAAACCCATGAAAAGTACTCAGTGAAGGAAGTGCCATTGCATATACTGATAATCCTGCAAAATTCTCCTGGCAACGGGATTCATTCATTCATTTACTTTCCAGAAATCAACTTTACAGACATTAAATAAACTACCTATTACAAAATTACACTGAAACTTATAAAGTTCTTCCCAATTATGTTTTTGAACTTCAAACTGATTGAGAGAAAGAATAAATATCGTTGGAGGGAAAAGAGGAAGAATGCTTTTGTATATCCAACTGTGCTCAGAATTTACCACTGTCTCAAAACTGCTCTTTTCAATGCTGCAAGGGATTGAATACCACTAACTTAATTTACATAAGTAATTGGAAACAAAAAGAAAATGTATAGAGTTATTTCCTTTATTTTACACGTTCAGCTAGTTCTAGGGATGATACTTGATAAAGATGCCCTAAATGTTCAGGTCTAACCAGGCAGAGATTTCTGCATCATGGCTAAGGTGGCAAATGGCAGAAGGCAGTATAGTCCGGGCTGTGGTGTTGTACCACCTGAGCAGGCATGCCAGGAGGTGGCTTCATGGCTCCAGGGAACCTGGATCCCTTTTTGACCCAACCAAATAGCTTAGATTAAACCTATGGGTACTTTGATGAATAGTGTCAGACTTGCTTCTGGTGTTGAAGCTGGATTTGCTGTATTTGAACCCAATTTATGAAATACATGACTACGGAGTGTGAGAAGGGCACAAACTGACCTCCCTGCTTTTATCTGTGAGAGCTCCCAAGCACTGCTGCCTTCCAGTGGGAAACCTGCTGGTAGCCGTCACTCTGAAATGTTAATTTTTGCCCAACTGACCAGACTGAAGTGTTCTAATTAAGCCAAATGATTTGTTCTGGACAATGACTGTTACGAATTTGGTTCTCCTTCTGGTACATTACTTTCTGAATGCTGACACTAATTTTCAGAGAATATTTTTTTGAGCCATTCCTTCAGCTGATCTCTGTCAACAGAGCTCCTTGAAGTTAATGATGATAAGTTCCTATATATCAGCTGAGGATCCTGACTTAGAATTTCTTTACATGTTACTCATTTAGTGTTAACTCATTTTTTACTTGGTTGCACATAGGATCCACCTCTTCCAAAGAGACATTTCTGGAATGTGTTTTACAGTGTTTTATATCCCTCTGTTTTGTTTTTCTCTAGGCTTTTGAAAAAGGAAGAAAATTTTATTTTTATCCCTCGTTCCCGTGAAGAGCTTCCAGAAAACTTTCCAAAGGAAATTCCTGGGATCTGTTACTTCCTGGAGGTCAGAAGTGGTCAGAAGCCACCAAAACCCTCCATCACATCTGCCAGAGTGAGAAAGGTGTCTTACAACATTGGCACCATGTTCCTCCGGGAGACTAGCCTATGAGGCCTGCTGCAGATCAAAGACTCGTCAAAAAAGCACAAGCCCAGAACTGGGTCATGACAGGGGAGTTGGAGGTTCTTTGTATTTCACTGCCTTCTTCTGAACAGGCAGTAAAAAGCTCCATGTAATGTCAGGCAATAATCATTTTAAAAGGTGGGTAACTGCTGTCAGTAAACAAAGTGGAGATAGGGAAAAAATATTAAACAATGTACTTCCGCTTCCAGAGGAATTTCTTTCATAAACTTCAGTCTGGCCCCTCTATGGCAAACAAAACAACAAAACAAAACCCCAACTCTCAGATTAGAGGTTGGTCTTGTTTTGTGCAGAAAGGATGATGGTTCTCTGTAGATTTGCACCAGCTAAGCAGAATTGAGAGTCAGTTCTGATTATGCATTCCTACATTTAATGTGTTCTTCAGTAAGGTAATGATGTTTTTTAACTTTATGAACAAGCATTTCATACATATACTGTAGAGCTATTGTAACCTTCCTGGCAGGAGGAATTATGAGTCAATACAAATATTGTAGGAATTTTACCTATTTTTATACATACTTCACTTTCTGGATAATTACATTCCACATACTGTAAGCTGAGTGAGCTTAGATAGCTTTTCAGAAGAAGTTACTGTATATTTCATACATTCTGCCTATCAAACCTTATTGTTATACAAGTGGGAAGAAGGCATTTCTTGACTTTTTTGGCAACAAAATTATCAATATTTACAGAATAAAAACCCCACTTTGGTAAATCACTTTATCTGATTTTTATGCTAAAGCTTTAGATGAGCACTGTCTTCTTATATAAAATAATGTTCAGTATTTGTCCTACAGTGTTGTATGTCCAGTCCTTCCAGGACAATGCAAACAAAGTGCAGAAGATCAATGTGTGGACAAAAAAAAGTTCTCTTCAGCGGAACTTGTTTCCCCTCTAAATTATCAGCCAAACTGATTTTTGGTAGAAGCCTGAACTTTTCTAAAAATTTGGTCTTGTGAAACCTTATTCTGAGGAATTCCAGCAGACGCTGGAAGCTCTCTGGATGCTGGTTTTCCACATCTTTTAATAGGACTTGTGCTCCTAGTCCAGACTGATTATTGAAAATCCATTCTGTTAATAACAACTGGTCATTTGGAAACTTCCTCTATTGTTGGATTGGCTGAAGGTCCTCTGCTTTATCTAGTGAAGATCAAAAAAAACACCAAAAAGGGGAAGGCAGTACTTTTCCAGGTTTAATGCAAATGGCAGTTCAAGATTTTTGTTGGTCAAAGACGATTAAAAAAAAAAAGGCCAATTCTTTGCTGTTGAAAATTAATATAGTATTACTGCCTTCAATTAATCCACTTCAAGCAAGATGTATATCTGGCACATTTTCAGGCATTGTTTACTTCTCAGGTTTTCCTTTTCAAAAGTAATGGTGGTCAGTTTCCCTGTGCGGGTGTGCTGCCTTTGGATCATACTGGAGTGGGTGATGTTGTTCTGAGCTTGTAGATTTTTAGTTTAAATCTGTGCCGTGATTGCGAAGTGGCTTAGCTGTACATGGGCTTCTAATCATTTTAATCAAAGATAACACTCAGCAGCAACTAGGAGGCATGAGAAACTCTGCATTTCTCTAATCCAGAACAGAAATGAGTTTGCTTATGGATTTAGTAGTCATAACATGAGGCACCTCTTGAAAATAAGTAAGTAATTTTCACCACATTTCGAGATTATCCAGTTGGATCTTTCTGTGAAGGGAATGACAGTTCTGTATTCCTCCCCTTTGACCAGTAGCCCCTGTGAGTACGAGATTAAGTCAGCGTGGCACTGCTAGCTTGTGCTGAATATGTTTCAGGCTTCCTTTCCTTGAAGCCTTTCTGGATGGGAAAGGACCGTCTTGAACCTTTACAGACTTCAGCATACAGAGGACATCTGAATTTACTATGCAGAGGTGATTTTTTCCTTGCCTGAGGAGGGTAGATGCATGGGAATTAGCCCAGAAACCTATTTTAATGCAAATTCCCTCACTTTCTGGTAGAATACTGATGTTAAAGATTTCTTCTATCGGTATTAGAGCATTCTTGGGATTAGAGGAGTTACTTTTTTATCTACCTTGATAAACAGCATATGGAGTTCTATGGCCTATCTGAAAAATGACTTTCAAAAACTGTCCAAGCTTGAGGTTGTAGAATTTCTATCCAAACTACAGATCTGAGAATTTCCTGCACAGGATGACAAGTTTTAGCCTATAGCCGTTAGTTTGCACATACACAGGATGTAGCATGCATTTTTTACCCTGGGAACACCAGTGAGATGTATAAGAATCATAAATGGATCAAAGTTCATGTTTCACCACTGAAAGAGGAATGACACTTTGCAGCTAATAAATCCATAGTTCTGATGTCATTACTTGGTTCCCTAGAGTGAAATTTTTGCAAATAGCCATTAGTGGATTTAGATTTCAGTCTGACTTCTCTGGCACATCTTCATTGTTCAGTAGGTCAAAGTACCAGCTTTTCTGGCCAAGCTCTTCTTCTCTTCTCACCTCCCACAGTACTATGTGAAGAGTACAAATGTAGAGGTTTAGACCAAAAGCTTGTAGTTCATTCACTTGTCTCTTACAGTTGCCAGTAAGAAATGTCTGGGTTAATTCTGCACCTCATCTTGATCAATGAAAACATTTTCATAGCAAATGATGAGTAAATGCTAGTTCTACTAGCAAATTGGAGAAACAGTCAAAAGCAGTTTGTATCACCATCCTCATCCTTTCAGAGACTGTTTGTTGTATAAGGAAATTTAAAATCAGAGAGATCAGTGTGAAAACTGAAAATTGGTATCAGTATCACCATGAATACATTGATAGTGTTTGCAAATAAATCATCTAGCCCCAAATTAGAGTAGACCGACTGTATAAAAATATACAGTCTTTGTTTTTAATAAGCTTATGTAAAGGTAGCATATCTAGAACTACAGCACAGATGCTAAGTATTGTGTTGTGTTATGATGAGGGAAGTTAATGAAACTAAGTGTGGGCTCTCTGGGGACATTTTTCTATGTCAATGTGAGGAAAGTGTAAAACAAATTCTCAGCACTTTCTAAATTAGTAGTTGCATCTGCTGCCTTTCATATTAGGTTGCAAGGTTATTTCATTGGACACCTTTACAAAGTTAAATGAAACTTATTATAAAGATTGATGTTGTCATGTCAATTAGGTGGTATTCAGACTCAACATTTCTTCAACAACACTTATTTTAGTGATAGGGAAAAGGTTCTCATTTTCCTGGCATTGTCTTCATAAATAATGTTCTCAGAATTTTATACCTTGAGATGATGAGGTGGAGAGGTTAGAGGTGCTGAAATGGTTGCAGAAATCCGATACTCTAGTTGGAATTTTCTTTCAGCATTTTCCTTCCTATAAAACAGATGATCTTTTGTTCCTCTGGGCAAGAATTTACATGCTTATGTTTCTTCACACAGCTGCCAGTAGCCACATCTTCTATCTTGAGCTTCTGTGCGGAACAAATCCACCCTCTCTGAAGAGAGAGGGAGGAGATCTATTTCTTACTGCCTGTACAAGGCAAAGGGGAGGTAATGTGAGGACCTCCCTAGCTGGGTTCATTCTCCTCTTTGTAGTCCGTTTCTTGTACAAAAATCACGAGGCCAAAGTAAAGAGAGTCATTTCCCCACAACACATTTTACAGATCTTGTGTCAGATTTTTCCGTCTACTTGAAGCTCCCCATCACGCAGGCTTTTCTGTGATGCAGTGCATAAGGTCATGAACTCAGAGCAAAAGGAAATAGTGATGCAGTGCTAGGGTGGTGGATAAATTTTGTTCTGCATCCCTCTGGTAAAATTTGCCATTCAAAGACAAAAGCCTCTGCATGGGAGAATTGCTGCTGAGCCAGGACTCTCAAAATGTGGTTTTCTTGCAGGATCCCAAAGGATATTTCATTTTTAATTCCAGAGAGCCAATAGTCATTAACTGTGATTGTGGTTTTAGCTTCTCTGTTCATTCCCACATACAGTTTCAGATCCGAGTCTGTTTTGAAGCCTGGAAACATGCCTCTGCAAACAGAAAACCAAAGCTCTTAAAACCTTGGAAATCTTGTATGGGAATTGCCTGTTTTGAAGAAATCCTAGTGATTGAGTCAGTAACAGTCCATGGCAGTTCATGTGTGTGCACATGCCATTTCACACTGCTATCTCCTCCTGTGCTTACAGTGTTCCCTACCAAGCCCGACAGCAGGATCAGGCATATTGGACATCCCTCTTCCATTTTTTCCTGTGTAACTGGGATTAAAGGGCTGATCTTACTCTTCTTGCAGCAAAGACAAAACTGCTACAGTGACACAGCAGGCCCTCACATCCTTATAGAGGGAAAAAACCTCAGTGCAAGTTACCACTGATGTATTTGGGTGAAGTCAGTGCATTAACAGCCCATGGCATGTTTTTAGCTTCCACAAGCACCAAATTTATCTGTGCAGATAGGATTTACTCCTTAACAATGTTATTAATTTGCAATGCATGAGCAGGCTTACAACAAAAATCTGTGAAGTGTTTAACCTCATATACATGATTGATCTTTTGTGGCTTGGCTGTTAATCATGCATGAAAGCAAGAGGAACAGTGAAACTGAGGAATGCAACAATTCAGTCACAGGCAACAGATCATTCACCTCTGCAGATGCTAACTTGTTCTTGTGGCTTAGGTTGACCTCCAGTTATCTGTGGTCCAGGTCAGTATCACTGTGTCACTATAGTAACAAAATGGCCTCTAAAAACAGCATGAGGCATCTCAGTCTGCTTCCCTCTGGACTGGGGTTCACATGAGAGAGCCCAAAACAACATGTGATGCAAAGTGGCAACTTTGCTGGCAGCCTTAACAAAAGGATCAGTGGAGGCAGATGTTAAACCAGCTGTTTGCTCCAGGGATTTTAGTTTCCAAAGGCAGAGTGAGGCCTTTTAATTCAGACATTTTAATTCAGATAAAAAGAGAAGAGAGGATTTCAGAGAAACAAGTGTCTTCCCTGGCTAGCAAGGAGGGAGTGGAATTAACATGAATTAAGAGGGACACACTGATTACCTTGGCTGCAGCAGGGCCTTCAGTGTCTGGCTCTCTTTGGCATTCCAACAATCAAGTTTCTTCTAAAAACTGGACGACAGGTAAGCACTTCAGGCACTTGTCCCCTCTGCTTTACACCGAGTGTGAGGCTGCCTAAATCCTCGAGTGTGCTTAACTTTCTCAGTGACCACAGATGGCAAACTTAGACTAGACATCTGTTTCTTAAGATGGCCAAGATAAGTGAGACTGATCCCACTGAATTACATTCTTTTCAGCCCAAGTGCTGTGTCTCAGATCTTCTGTTGTGCTGCTTTTCAGCATTTTGCATTGGCCAAAATCAATTGAATCAAACTAAGTGTCAGAGGGATAGATAAGCATATTCCAGGATAAATAAAAGGTTACCACCGTAGCCATGGTGACTGTCACGAACATGGACTATTGCAGTTCTGCAAATCTCTCCTAGTGTCTGAACCCTTTGCATATAATACCAGCACTGCCAATCACAACTCTGGGATGCCATTAGGAGTGTGATTTAGAAAAGGTTTTGAGCTTTGAGCCCCTAGCCCAGTTACGCAAAACCTCTGTGCCACGTTCACCTTAACTGTATGCCAGAATGCCTGGATAAATCTTATCCCAAGATGATAATAACATATATAGATTCTAAAGAACAGAGAGATAGTTGGTAGGTTATTATTAACACACATTTTTTTGTGCTTTTGTGAATTTGTAGGCCCAAAATTAGCCTTCCATTAGCAGAAGGTCTCACATTGAGCTACTTGTTTTCTAGGCAATTATTCCTTAGCAATACTCTCTAATGACTACTCTTGAAGCAATAAATAAAGCCATGCTAATCTCTTCTGTGTAGGCTCCTGTACAACACCTATCACCTTAACAAATCGCTTTCCAGCAGGACATTAAATGGCAGAATAACACCCTGGCATGTACTGTTTGTCTTTTCATCCTCTTCCTCAGAGAAGAAGAGCATGTAATGGAATAATTTGATCTTATGAGGTGGTGTTTTTTCGTTAGTTTTCTAAAAGTGTATGTTGCTACTTACTTAAATAAGGAAGAGCAAAATCAGAACTATAGACCAGAATTAGAAAAGATTTTTGGATGTAAACAGTATTTTAAAAGACTGCCCACAGAGTAAGACTAGTCTCACATCCTAAAAACAGCAGTACAGGTAATAGATGTAAGATATACCCAGGAATGATAAACAGGAATAATTAACCAGGCAGGTGTATAGAGTGGATGACCTCTGTTTTATACACAACAGTAAATAGATGCTAAAACTGATTAATACCCCCAGAGGGCAAATACTGTTAAATCCATTTTGGCTTTGTTTATTACCAGTACATCTCTAAGGTATTATTTTTTCCTTCCCTAATGAGATTGGAACATACTGTTAAATCAATATCACAGTTTCTGAGCTTACTGCAAAAGAACAAGCTTAGGAATAAATAACCATCAAGGAGAGATTTTTTTAGATGTGAGCCATTGCATGAGGGAACGGATCATGTGGAAAAGAAAAAGGAGGTACTGACAGGTATATTTATTTTAGAAGTTTCTATGGCACTTCTGGTTGATTGAAATCATTCTGAAACTGTACACTGAAAGCATGGCTGCCCAGTTCAGATTATTTGCATTTGCTAAGGAGGTAGCATTTTTAAAGTCACATTAAGGGGTATACTTCTCAATCCCATTTTCTCTGCTTAAACACAGCCTCTTTCTGAACATTGAATCTTACTTTGCTGAATGATCCTGAGGTTTTAAATGCCTAAATAAGTTTTGGATATGTGGGTCAGAAATCCTCCCTCCAAGTTAAGTCCCATAGGCTTGTCAGTGTGTAAGTGTGTAAACATTCCTCTCTGGAAACTTCTTGTAGGTCCTTCAAGTATATAAATAAGAAGCATCTGAAGAAAGTGAAGTCTGTGTGTAGGAGAGGGCAGCTGTACATAGATGTGCTGTTGATGCTAGCTCTCATCTGTTTGGAAGCTGGATGACGCATAGATTATTCATAAAAAATGCAAGAAAGTATTGTACATAATGTCATGAACTCTGAGGGCATAAGGTTGAATTTTAGAGTCTATAATCCTTAAACTTTTAGTGGAATTGCATGAGAAATGCATGATTTTTGAGTTTTTTATTTTAAATAAGAGTTGAATCTCTAGTTACAGAGAAGAATTGTGGGGGAAAAAGAAAGTCTAAAAAGTCTAAATGCAAAATGCAAAGTGTCCTGCTTTTTTGTATTATTTGGCTTTTCTGTAGGACTAAGAATTCCTCGCTGAGTTTCAATACTGAATGCAAAACTAGATGTGAAACAGAGCAAGTGAGGTACTTTGCCAACTGGAAATTTGGAGGTGGTAGTTAGAATGTCTTTTAAAAAGTGTATAGGGATAAATGTTAGCACTTCTTAAAAAAATGGAGACTCCTTTGCTCTGTAAGTAAATATTGTTTAAAAATACCTAAACAGAAAGAAAGCCTGGAATAGTGTTGCACCATAATAAAAAGGTACAAAGTCTATGACATAATCCACAGTTCACACCATTCCTTCAGAAACAGACCTATGTATGGAGTTTTCAAATGCACATTCAGCCAAGAGTTGTCTGTAGTCAGTGTCCAAGGAGGTAGTATTTCACCCAGCAGCTTCTGCAAAAATGCCATGCAGATCATGTTGGGTAAGGCTAAGATTTAACTCAGTTGTTTAGAGCTTATTAAGAGATAGAGAGCATCCCAAAGCCAAGCGTTAAATGTGCTTACTGACAGGACAGCATTGTGCCTTTTACTGAAATCTAAAAAAAAACCCCATTCTAGACAAAATTACCATCCTAATACATGACATTTATACTGCCTTGCTGGAAAATTATCACTTCACTAAGTTGCAGCCATTAATGTCTTTGATGCTAGAATATTCCTTATTATTCCTTTGTCTCACTGTGCCCGAGTTGCACTGGGGTCCGCTATTGCACTGGGATCCTCTAGAGGACCAAGGGTTTGGGGAATTGCTGTAAATATGAGTGAAATTCAGCTGATCTGTATTTAGGTATCTAAAACTTATGTCTGGTCTGAGCTAGTCTGGTGGGTTCCCTCTACAGTCAGTGCAGACATCCTGGTGTTTCAAAGATTGAGCTTTCCTGAAGAAAATCTTAGGGATGAGATAAACCACTGCCTTAGATATGCTCTTCACTTTTCTCCCCAGTGACCACTGTGTGGAGGTGGAGGACTAGTTCAGATTAGCTGCTGTGCTGTGGGTGAGATGAATTCCACTGCTGTTAAGAATTAGAGGATGTAAAGAATAGAACATCAAGTACTTATGGAGACAAATACACTGGGGCAAGGGCCAGGCTTCAGCCAGGGATTCAAAGGGATGTGACAGTAAAATTATTAATATTTAAGATTTTAGAAGTCTGGCTAGGGGGTTTATCCTAGTTATAAGAACATTCCTTTCAACTTAAAACTAACAATCTGTGATTATTGCTAATTCCCCACTTTTTCTCTAAGATAACACTAGTGTATTATATGTTATATCCACCAAGAGCCATCTCTCAAAACCATCATGTTATTTACTGCTCTGTTCTTTCTTGGAATAGCTTCTTAATAAATCTATCCATCCCAGAACTGGATATATATTTTTTAAACATTGAAAAGATAATTTTTCCTCACCAATTTTTTTTTCTTGAAACAGTATAAACGGTGTCTGCCATCACTTGGGAAAGAAAGGGGAGCAGAGGGTGAAGTGCTGGCTGGACATTCTCTCACTATGATCATAGTTACTAATGCTTCTATCTGACCTGTCCTAAATTGTACTTGTGTTGTTGTGCACTTGGAGAACCCAGATTCTCCGACAGGAATTTGTGTCATGCTCTGCACCAGAGAGGAGTGGGAAGAACCAGGGCTGCCACTCTGCTACACTGCTCCCATCTGTCTCTGTTCTGTCTGCAGTTGCCATTCTGATCCTTAGACATCTGTGGTGATTTTCACCGCAGTGACGGTCCGTGGGAAAGTTCCTCTCGGGAAGAATCAATAGTATGCCGTCCTCCACACTGTGAGCTGTTACTCTCCAGAGAAAAGGGATTAGAAGTAGTATTGTCCTCAAGAGCTGAGAAGACTTGCAGATTTTCCATGTACAGTAAACAGTTTCTATAATTACCAGGAAAACAAAACAGAGAAGCAGAGTTGTGCAGCAGGGCCAGCCCCTCTCATACACACTGCTGTGATAATGAAATCCAAACCCTGTGGAATTGCAGGCACATTATTCTCACTTGCTTTAAAGGTCAGCTAAGAAGCTGATTTCTCAAATGGGCTCATAGCTCTGAGACAACGTAACACTAGTCATTTCTTCCAACAAATTTCAGTTGTCAGAGAAACTGGATTAGTAGCTCATGGAGCTAAAAATAGACACTATGGGCTTGCCAGAGAAGGGTGAATTCAGTAACAGAGGTGAAGGTACATCAAAATATCATAACATCTGGAGACAAAGCAACAAAAAATGCTCAACTGAAAGCAAGTTAGCCATAACATTGCATTAAAAATAATTGGAATCACAAAGAAGAAGAATGGCAAGGTTTAGTCTTAATTCTGTTTTACTGACCTTCTAAATCCACCTTGCAGTTTCTGCATTATCTGATGAATCAGTTTGGCCACAGTCCCTTCAAAGTTTAGTACCTCAAGTTGGGCACTAAAAGTCATGTTAAAGCCATTATTTAAATACTGAAAAAGAAGTTTTTGGTTTGACATTCCCAACTTCTTTGCAGGAGGGAGGGGGAGATAATTTATTGCTGAATTTATTCAACTGAAAAACAAAAACTAAACTCCCCAAACCCAAATCTAATAACAGAGCTACAGTGAAAGCAAATTTCCAAACCTCAGCATATCTTTACTAAAAAGTGGGTATTATTTTCCATTGCCTCAAACATTTGCATTTTAAAGAATTCTCTTCTGTGCCATGATTTTGCAAGTTCGTATTGCTACTTGCTTGGATTTAACAAACAAAACAAACCACTTCTTCATTCTTCTTCAGTTACTTATTTTCTGCAGCAGAGCAATTCCACCATACTGTGTTTCACCCTGAAGGAGCACCAATCAACTGTAAAAGGGAACCTCAACCTGTTCAGTCAAGGTGAGAAATTCTGCAAGGCATAGGCTGGGTCTCAGCTGAAGACAGGGCTGGCAGTAGTTGCATGCAGTTTCTACTATGACTTAAGTAATTCTTTTTACTTATGTATTCACAAGCTGACCTATGCATAGCTCAGGAATAACCTTCACCACTTCCTTTAGAAATTCTTTCTGTAGTATGTGTCTTTTCTGCACACCTGTTACAAACTCTCTGCATTTCAGATCTGAGGCATTGACAAGTGTAGGGTATAAATAATAAATTATGTCAGCGAATCAAATCACTGTGAAAAACATTTATAAAGTATTTATGTTCATTGTCCTTTGGATATCTTGTAAACTAGAATTCTTTTTGCAAATTTTTGTTCTTGCAGAAGTCCTTATTGTAAAACAAGTCAAGAGTAATCTTGATTTTGGGGTTCAATTAGTATCAGTGCCATTTATCTGGCAGTCTGTGTACCATTATTTCCAGGGTGTTAAGGTTCAGTGGTGGAACAGAAATGTCAGGACAAGCAGCACCAGCAGTTATCTGAATCACGTCCTACACATTATGTACACATTCCATGGCATACTTTGTGTTTTATAGAACATGATATGATTGCTTAAACTTGTAGAAATATAGTTAGGGATCAATAATACAAAATATATGGACACTGTCTGATAGCTATCTTGAGATATTATGGATATATTACCACCTACCCTTGGGATTACTCTAAGCCAAATCATGCACCTTTAGCATTCATCCTTACTTCAGTGAAAAGCCCATTTTCATCCCTTTCGTTTTTAAACTTGAGTTTCTTTAGAGCCCATAGATTATTGACACAGGTATTTTTCAGCAAAGTATTTTAAGAGAATAGTAACTGTTTTGTTTGGGTTTGGTTTTTTTTTTCCTGACTGTGGTGGGCTCCACTGCTAGGACTGACTTTGCATTCTTTCTTGATATGAGTTTAACCTTTCCCTGGTTACTAGAATTCTGCTAAAGTTCTTCTTTGCAGGATCCCATAGTGTTTTGAGGAGGCTATGTATATTCTTTTTGTACAATTCACGGGTGCAACACATAAATATTAAGGCGTTTTCAGATCACCATTCTGGACAGTCCAACCAATTATTTCATAGCCACAAATAATCCCCTTATTCTCTTTGCAAGTTTGCTCTGCTTCTATGGCCAACCTTAGAGAAGGAACTGAATGGTACTAAAAATAATCTACTGGTTTATATTTATATATTTCAGTGGGATAAATTTGTAATAAGGAGAAACTTTTGCAAAACCAGCTAGTATTATTGTCATGGAATTCACAGCCTGGGCCTACCAAGTCATAGTTCAATCTCTTCCCAAAGCCTTTGAGAACAAACTTTGAATGCAATTTCTAGCCTAGAAGAAATGATAACGATTTTCCAGTTGTCTGTGACTGTGATTCTGGTTCTCCCATCTGATCAGGAGTCATGAAATTCAAGGAAGTGTGAATGGAAAGTCATTTCTGATACTTGTTTAAACAATTTTTTCAGGAACCAGCTGAAATTGGTGATTTAACTGGTGATTCATTCAGGCTCATCTTCATTTCCTCTGAAGGTAATGCCAGAGGACAATTAATTTTGATGTCTTAGAGTTGTATCTTTCAACTTTTCCCGTTAATTTCAGTATTGACAAAGTAAAATCTGAGGGCTAATTCTTATCTAAGGTGGTCACAAACATCTGTAATAATAGAACCAGACATATGTGAAGATAACTTGGATTATTGTAGGAAGATGGATTTTCACCTGAGTTCATGATGCTCAGTTCTAGAAGTGGGAATTTTAGGAAGAGTTACGAGCCACCCATTGCTGGTGTGTCATTTACTGAGAGCAGACCACAGGGACAGAACTGTTTGGTAGAGTGCAGTTTTAATCTTAGCTTTATGAATGCTGAGAATTGCTGCTTGTCTTGTTTCAAACTTCTCTGTTTTGGATGCTGGATAAAAATACTTGGTCCTCCTAAAATGTGAAGATTGACCACCTCAAAGTGTGCAGTCCTTTGGAAATGGATGAATATCCCCTGGGTGCAAATGCTTTTTGTGTAGTTCGTAATGCTG
The DNA here is from genome assembly GCF_017639235.1 of Corvus kubaryi. Classification (NCBI taxonomy): domain Eukaryota; kingdom Metazoa; phylum Chordata; class Aves; order Passeriformes; family Corvidae; genus Corvus; species Corvus kubaryi. The sequence continues at coordinate 5,022,284 of NW_024581076.1, read as the reverse complement.
TGTCCGCATTGTCCTATAAAGCTTCTCTGAAGAGACTTGTACAAGCGTTCTGCACTAACAAGATTACAACCTTGCACTATCAACAGTGGTTGCTTAGCATTAAAATAATCTTGGATGCCAGTATAGAACACTAGAGCTCTATCAGGGCTTGGAGCACTGAGACGTTTGTGAACTGAACCTATTTGTATAAAATTTCTTGCAGACAAAGGATAATCTAATTAATGTCAGTATTTCCATTTTAGTAATACGCAGAGGAGGTAAAGCAGCGTCCCTAGAGTTTTCTGTCAACTTAATGGTTAAGAGATTAATTTTAGTACTCTCTAAATCTGAACATTATTTTAAAACATCAGCCTCCAATCTATTGGGAAGGGATGGGGCAGGTTAGAGTTTTACTGTCAAATGGCATGAACAGAAGAGCTCAGAAAGTATATAAGCCAAGATCTTCCCACACTGAAATCAAGGGATTAATTGCAAAATTGCGTCTGATTACTTGTCCTTAGCTAGCTGTTCAGCAAAGGAATCCACCTGCCAATTGAAGCCGAGTCCATACAAACTATCACATGCTGCATTTCAGTTTTTGTATTGGGATTTGTTTGGCAGACTTAGTGATCTGGAAGTTCCAGTAAGTCCTCTGGTTGAAAGTTGCTATTTCAGTTATGATTGATTCCCCAAACCAACTGAATTTATTACTAACCAAAGACATACCTACTTGAAAAAAAAAAAAAAAGCAGTAAAGTTTGGTTCTGTCATTTATGTCTTTGACTGTGAGCAGTTGAAATGCATGATGTATGTACTAACCAGGCCTGTGCTGTGGCATTGAACAAGTTATTCAAGGCTGCAGCACCAGTATAACACAGCAGAATTCAGTATTAATCCCTCCATGGGAACACGAGTCTATGTAAAAACTTGATGTGCCATATGTGTAGGCCATGGGAAAATTGTGTGTGCAGTGAACTATATACGGTCTTAAAAGCTTTAACATTTGTACTGCTCTTCCTATAACAGAATGTATGTCTTGATAGCTGTTGATCCTATGAGCTTCTGAAAAAAAAAAGTAATCTAAAGCTTATTCTTCTTGTTTTAAAATTACTATTTTGAGTCTAACTGTTTACACAGACCTGCCTACAGCAAAGGGTCTTTCTTTGTACGTTGCTGGGAAATGGAAAAGCAGATGCTATTTGTAAATTTTGCAGGCTTAGAGAGATCAGTGAATGCCTTTCCTGAATCTCCTCCTGATAAGCCACTTCTATTTTCTAGCAAATGCAAACAGTGCCAATAGCCTGGGCCTTTTTAGAGGAAACAACCAACCTTATTCTGTTCCACTTCTATTGATACTTCTTAATTTTGTCTTTTTGCCTCCTTTTGAGTAGGCTTTGGTGATATGATTCTTCCAAAGTGTAACTGAGGACAAAGTTTGCCTTTTTTACCCTTCCTTTTTCAAAGCCACTGAAGGCCTCAAAACAAGAAGAAAAAACTTTACAAAACTCATGCAGGTAAGTTGTTAACAGGCAGCAGAAGGATGAAACAGCCTTCTCAGAGTACCCCAGACTGTCTTTTAACAGCATGCCTGCACTGTGTTGTGACTTGACATCATGCTTTCATAGTGTGACCTGCTACAATGGTGTTTGTTGCATTAGTTTGTCCTAAAAGATTTTACTCGTTTGTCATCATATTAGAAACATAATGTACACTCTATAAGAAAAGCAATATACAATATACTATACATCTTCTATTTCAATGCCTCTAGTTTTAGCCTAGTATTCATATAAATGTTTATAATTGAAATACAGGTTTTCTTGTTCTTCACAGGACCAAGCAAAGTTTTGCCTTGTCTAAATACTAACAGTAACATTTCTATTCAACAAATACTCTCTTCTCATGCTTCTAGTTTACTTGTGGTGGGCTCCATCCTACTGATTACCCATTAATGCATTTGAAAGGGAAAAGTAATGAGCTATTTCAGTGCATGACCTTTGCACAGTACCTGATTCATAAAGATAAATAGATCCAAAATTTCATTTATGAGTTACTAGTGATCAGCAAAAGTGACAAAAAGCCTTTGAAGTTCAGCTGAGGAAATTCCGAAGTTCTTGCTTTGCCTATTCAGTTTTGCAGTTTCTTGAGTCATTATAATGGATATAGTTGATGAAGCTTTTGCCATAGACACTGGCACCTTCATAAAAGTTGTTCTAATTTCTGCTTCCAGTTATTTGTGGAAGTGTACTGTACTGGAGAAATTATCTGGATTTAAAAAAAAAAATCATACAGGTTTTCTTCAAGACAGTTCTCACTTTCTTTGACCTCGTCCTGTGGTAGGTAGCTCACTTTAATTAATTTTTGTCATATTAGTAGCACAATATCCATAAAAAATGGTTCTCCAGAGAAACCTCACTGAAAAACATTTTGATCCTGATTGTGACCAGGATGCCTCTATTTCAGAGCTAAGGCACTGAAGAGGTGATCAAAGAAGACAGAATATTAGGACAAATCAAGAAATTCTTGTGTATATGGTTAAAAAGGTGGTACAACAGGGAAGTTACTGAGTTCTTTTTTCCCCTCATTAAAATTTGCTGATACACATAACAGCTGCTTGCAAAATATTTATTTCTTCCTTCACTGTCTTTTTTTTGAAGCCAAAAGATCTCCTAAGCACAATATGTTACCCAGTGGCTTTGTACGAATTACATGGCAAATACAATCCAGATGCCAAGTCCATCCAGACTTTAGTAGTCCCAAAAGTAGCTAATTCACTGGAAGTCATTGACAGAGCTTGTTCTTCTGAACACTGTTATAACACAGTATGAAATGCACCAGTTCAGTGATGCTGTTGGCTGCTCAAGATACCACCCAGACTGTAGTTATTATTCTTCTCCCATTGCTTAAAAAGAAAAAAAAAAATAGCTTAAGTTTGTGTCTCTGCATTACTCAAGTACGTGCAGGCTGCATCTGGTAGTATGTTGCAGACTTGCTTTCCCATGGCAGAGAAGATGGTTTATGCCTATTGTGGTACCTTTTTTTTCTGTCTGGAATTCTTTGACATCTCTTCAACCATGTCAGTAGATTTTTTTGGGCTGCTCAATGCCTGGAAATCCTGGATTAAAGGCCACACTAAACACGTGCATGGCAATTCTGCATCTCAGGTGAGAAGTTTTGTATGGATATTTTAGGTTTATTGCTAGAGGTAGACCAACTTTTCCAGTTCACCGGGCTCACCTTATGCTGCAGAGCTGATGTGTAAAGGCACAACACATGTTGACACGTTGCTCAGCTAGGGCAGACACATGGTCATGCAGTTCAGTGTGGCAAATCCTGAGGAAAAATGGAATATGCAGTAATTGGAATTTCAGATGTTGGCAGGCGTACATGATTTGTACCACTTACTCTCTCTTGTGTCATGAAAACTATCTAGAAATACAGGAAAATAAGAAGGAAGGAAAGAAAGAAACAAATGAGGGCAATTGTGAGGCAGAGCTCATTTATCAAATTTCGTGTTCCAGATGTGGAACTAAAACCATTCCAATGCTGTGGTCAACACTGATCAGCCGTCTCATAGGAGTTCCATCTCAGTTTTCATAGGTAAATTTTATGCTGAGCAGCTATAATACTGCCACGGGGCAGGAGATGTTTGACTTTTTAATAACCAGTGTTTAAAGATTGGTTGCTGAAATGGTCAATACCCAAATACCCTGCTGGGTCTTGGCAAGTAGGGTTCAGTTTGCAGCAAGGTTTTGTGGTAGGAACTTTGAATGTTATTGTGAATCAGGACTGACCAGTGGTGGTCCCACGCTTTCAGAAATAAAGCAGGTTGTTGCAGCACAGTCAAACCCCTGGTCAGTACTGCCGTGCCAGAAGCCCCGTGCTCTGAACAATTGCAGGCTTCCTACCTCCTGGTAATCCTCGCAAAACAAAACCATGTGTCTCCTGTTTTACATAGTAGGAGCCCTTGTTTGGGCTAAAAGCCTGCAAAGAGCTCTGAAACCGTATCCTACACTCCTTGCTGTGCAAAACCATCAGTGGCTGCTTTCTGCAAGCGTTCCCCGTGCTGGCTACTGCTCGCTCTGCGCCCAGAGCCGCAGTGCAGCCCGTGGGTGCGTGGCGCGTTCCATCCAGGAGCGGGGCGGCGCTTTTCCCCGAGCGGCACTGGGCTGTAAAGCTTGGCTCCGTGGGCCCCTGAGGCTGCAGCCCTGCAGGTGCTCGGGGCGGAGGGCGCAGGGCCTCAGGCAGGGCACGGAGCCTTGGCTGGGCCCTGTGCGGGCGCTACAGCGGCCGGGCCTCAGCGGGGCTCACGGGGCAGTGCCAGTGGCCAGAGCAGCAGGGCACGGCCCAGGGCCAGTCCTTACCCACATCCTACGCACACGCCTACATATTTTATGAATCAGGTCTGTGGTCAATGTTTCGAACAGTTCGTTCGCTGCAGTTTCATGGGGTTTTTCTCTCTTCGGTTTGCAATGTAAATAATATTGCACATCTGCTATTTTATGATACAAATGCCATGTGAATTGCTTATTTTTAAAATGTTATGATTTATTTGCGATGCCATCTTACAGTATTGGTTTAATATACAATGTATCTGTACGGCATGAGTGAAAATGCTTATATTTTGCAATGTCAAATATTTTGTTTTTATTTTTTTAAAATGAATACATTTCATCCTATGCAGTTCCATAAATGTTTCTTGAGTTACTCATTATGTCTGAAAATATTGCTTCCTCTCCAGTAGTGCGAGCATAAGAACTAGTATTCCTGATCAAAATCATCAGATATATCATCTAGCAAGTTCAGATTAGAAATGTATGTACAAATATGTAAGCATTTATAATTAATTGGAACATCTACGATATCTTCCTTGCTTTTCATGTAATGATAAAGTTTAACCATTTTGTATACTTTTTATTTGTAATTATTTGTGACTCATACACAGTGTAAATAACATGTTTCATTATGCAAGTTTTCTAGGTATTCAAGATTACAAAAAAGTTTGTATATGAAAAGAAATTGATAGTAGATTGGAATGACATACAATAAAGTAGTGATGACTATGTTCTATTTATACTGTTCATTTCCAAGTTGTCTGTTAAAGAAAAAACATTTCATTTGCCCTTTAATGTCCAACCAGTTATTTGAAGTATATTTACATCAATAAATCATGCAAAAGTCTATTAGAAGTTGTGAAGCCTCATTGAAATTTTCTTTTTTCTGTTTATGGCTTGCCTGTGGAGAGCAGAATTTAAATATACTAAAACCCAATACAGTGGAAACAGTCCAAAAAGTCAGCGAAGGTATTTCTGCAAAAGAACTCTTTTTCACTCCTACCTGTCCAACCTCACCTTTTAGCCCAAATCCAAATTTATTTTTAAAAAATAAACCAATAAAATATGTTATAACAAAATGCTAGATACATTTAGTGTATATCCTTTGATGTATTATCTTTGGTTTTCATGGACATGGCCATGCTAAAAGCTTACTAAAGCCTTTGTTCTTGACTGAACTTCTGGCATTTTGAGGCAGAGCTTCTTAAGAAATTTAACAGATTGTTGGAAGGAAAATGTCTGGTGTGGGTGATACTGCAACAGCTGATTTCTTTTCTGTGATTGTTCAGTTCTTGGTTCTGTAGAACAACAGAGCAGAAGCAAATTTCCTTCCTGGAGAACAGAGTGAGAGAACAGGTGACATTGCAGGGAAATCCCAGCACTAGCTGCTTTCTACCAATGCAGGAACAAAGGAAGCTGGCATGCTCTCATGTTGTCAGCTTGACAAATACTGCTCATGCTCCCTACTGTTTCATTCCTTCTTAATCTTTTCTATATCCCCAACTGAGAAAATGACTCATTCTGCCTTTTTTCAGAAGACCATTAACTAGAATTGGTTGCACTATTTTTCTGTGGAATGGAAGAAAGAGAGAAAATGGAATTTCAATTAATTCAAAATGTTGTTGGGGCTTGATTCTGACATTTTTGTTCTAAATGTGCTTGGCTTTTATGTGGCTAAAGGTAAAGCTAAGGCAAGTCTAATCTATCCTAAAATTTTAGGGATTTTTGCCCTTGCCACAGCTGGCTTTAAGCCTGGTGAACATTTTCTAGGAAGGAGAATGATAATTTGCCTATTCCTGTCTTGAAAATTACTCCAGAAAATTACTCTGCAATTTTTAGATGGGCATTTGAATAACTCTGGTATGTGGGAGTCAGTTCTTGTCCACAATATATTTGAGAATACTGTATGTCAACAAGGAAATTATGATAAAGACAATTCTCAGAGACTTACTAGCTGTGTTACTCTTTTATGAATATAAAACTACATTTTGAGATCTCATTTTCTCCAATAAAGTTCCTTTATGTGATTGTATGAATGCAAGGAATGTAAGAAATGCCTTCAGCTTAACCCCCATGTACATTAAAGATAATTCCAGGACAGAAATATATAATAGGAATAAAAATTTGTGCAGACAAGGACAACAACAATTATGAAAGCTGTTGCATATGTTCCAGAAATTATATGGGAAAAAATTGCTCAGGTTTGAAAAGACATGACTATGATAAAAATCTCTGAATACTATGTTGAAAAGGGATAGAAAATTATTATTCTGTGATTCTTATAATGGCAGAACTAGAAGGCATTTAATGAGGTTACAGGCAGCAGATTAAAAACAAATAACGCAAGAGAAAGTACTTTTTTTTTTTCTTAGAGTGTGTAATCAAATTGTGGCTGTCACTGTCAACAGAACATTTAAAAAACTAAAATAGGAGCAGTTAGGAAAGCTGATGGAGGGTTGATCATTGAGTGATTTGAAACATGTTGAACTGCATGGTATTGTCAGCTCAGAAAGCCACTAATCCTTTGTTGCAGGAATCTGGGAGAGTGTCCCAGCCAGAGGTCTTGTAATACTTTTTTATCCCCTCTTTGCATAGCATTCCCTATGGATATCATTCCAGACAAGTTGCTGGGTAGATGGAGCTTTCAAGAAAAAGTCTGTGTTTGTATTTTGGTATTGGAGACACTGGAAGAAGAGAGTCCAGGATGATCTGCTGGCTGGGGGAGGAATGGGAGGAAGAGAATTTGGAAGTCATACAGCATCTGGAGGTAGTGTAATGCACTGGAAACTTGCTGTTAATATGCAGTCTGGACATCAGAGCGGGTCTGGGGGAAAAGAGGTGGTCTTCATTGGGAGACAAATCAAAACCCAAGATTTTTGCTGAAATGTCTCAGCACAAACAAGTTTCCTGTGATCTTTCACAGCACTTTCCCTATGCCTACAAAAGAAACCCAGAAGTATAGATCAAGGCAATAAAAAAAGACCCAGCAATGGGCCAAGATCAGTGTTACAAGAAGACTTGGAGGGCTTTAATCATCTTGATGGAAAAAACACTCCATTGTGTGTTGACTCTACCTGGGGCACAAACCTTGCAGGATGAAATCTGAGACATTTTCAGTAACAGACTTAAGTGTAAAGAACTGCTTAAGTTTCCCCACATGTAATATTCCTCCTTGATTTCAGTACAGAGGCAAAGAAAATTGATAAATATACTAAATAAAGAAGCTATTCTTGTAGGTCTGCACACTCGGTATGTATGAGCAGGTCACATACTTTAATTCTGTTTTACTGGCCTCCTAAGATAGGGCATGTGTGAGATGCATAGTCTTAGTGGAACAGAAACTGGGGTTGAGGACCAATTTGATTCAGTATTTTCATTAAAGACCTTAGCACAGAGGAGAAGAAATTACCTCTGTTGATGGCACAAAACAAAGAGTTGTTATCAACACAACAAAGCCAAATGAAAGAAGCGAAGAATAGAGCAGCCTCCAGACCACAAAAAATAGAGGTAGGATGAAAGGATAAGTAATGTCTGCCAGGATTAATTGCAGGTATTCCTGTAATAACTGGAAACTCATAATTTAGAAGTGACAGTAGAAGAAAAAGAGATGGAAGGGTACTGACGAAGAAGTGTATGATTATACCCACTAGTGTCATGTGAGAAGGACAAGTGTAGCCATGAGAGAACTGTTTCTGATAGATACAGGGAGATATCAGTGGCATTGCATATGGTGCTTCTGTCATCATATGTGGAATACTGTGTGTAAATCTGATTATTCAAATTCAGGATATTTTTGTGACTGGCAGCAATGTAAAGCCTAAGGGAAGTATAATAATTTAATTAACCTGTTTCTTTTTGAGCGAACCACGCATCCTTTAAAGGGCATACACATAAAGTGTGCCTGATATAACTGTGTGTCTTTAGGCAGAGAATATAGCATCAAAAATGTTCGAAGTACTCACATTTCTTCCTGCTCAGTAGACTAAGGAGGTACAAAGTGATGCAGCTTGATATAATAGCCAAGAGACAGAGGAGGCTGAGTTACCATCTGGTGTATCTCTTGACAGATCCAGGTTGTGATCTTCTTTAAAACAGTTTTTCTTGTTTTATTTGGGGCTAGAATGAACTGATGAAGGGTCTTCAGCCGCTGCCTGCACTCCTAATTTTAAATGTGATTTTTAAATTTTAAAAATGTGAGAAAGGAAGTTAAATAGCAATTTTTCCGCAAGGCATCTTGGTTCAGCTTCCGAAACACAGACCTCTCCTGCACTTGATATGCCCTAGTTCACCTTGTTTGCCCTCTAGCTTCTACATGGCTGAAGACCTTTTGTAGGTCCTGGGCCATAGTCACCAATGCCACATTGACCTCTTAGATGCTATCAATGTATTCAGGCAGCTGAATTAATTATGTGGTGCTGAGTTTATAATTGGTTTCCCAGATAAAAACATCACACTGCTTGAAGGAAAAACTAGATAACCAGATGAACACCACAGGTCATTCTTCTATCAGCGTATGTGAAGTCAAGTCCATGGAAATAGACACAGTATTGTATAATTTGCATTTTTCCTCCCATCTCAGTTATTTCTGCAAATAGTCGTCCTTTGCTCTGCCTGCTATGTCTTGTATAATAACTGTAATCGCTTTCAGAAAAATCAATATAATCCTACAGTGCACAAATCCAGCTGGACTGCTTGTCCTATGGTAGCAATGAAAGAACAAATACAGCTTTTATTTCAGTTGTCTGCCTGGAGCTGACAGGTTATTACGCTGCACATGAAAATGGTGATACTGAGAACTTTGCAGCAGTGTGGGAAGCTGAGTGCAATGCTTTTCACCCAAAAGGACTCCCGATTGTGTAACTGGCAATCTACAATTCCCGGTCACGAAGTCCCATGGCTGGCAGGATGTGGCTGCTCAGCCCTGACTTTGTAAACCTTAGATGGTCTCTCCACAGTGGCAGTGGCCTGGTGGTGTGTCAGGTAAGAGAGACACCCGTGGTCACACACCTGAGTCATTACAGGGCAGGTCATGGAGCTTGTTACTGATATTAATTCCTTGTTCCAATACACCTATGAAAACTTCCCAGTTTTAGGACTGAATGTTATATATTTCTTTCTTTCTTTACTCTTTCTTTCCTTTCATTGCCTTGGGAAATGCTGTCTTGGATAATGAAATATGACAAAAGGCTTAGCTTCACTTTTCTCTTCTCTTTGTGTCCCAGATGCATGTACAGTTTCTGATCCTTCCAGTTCTTTCAGCTCTGAGGACACAAGAGTGTTAGAGAAGTTATTTTAAATTTTCATTTACATTACTTAACACTTTGTTATCAGAATTCCAGTAAGATATCTTGTGCTAGATATCCAAGACCTTAATAGATTCTTTCTCTAAATGGACTCAGAATTTCTCTAGCTCTCTCAGTAACACACAGAAGCATTAAAAAATGTTCAATGCATTGAGGAAATACTCTTCCTCACAAGAGGAAGCAGAGGGGCAGGCACTGATTTCTTCTCTCTCGACCAGCAGTAGGACCCGAGGGAATGGCCTGAAGCTGTGTCAGGGAAGGTTTAGGCTGAATATTAGGAAAAGGTTCTTTACCCAGAGGGTGGTTGGGCACTGGAACAGGCTCCCCAGGGAAGTGGTCACAGCACCAGCCTGGCAGAGTTCAAGAAGCATTTGGACAATGCTTTTGGGGATGGTGCTGTGCAGGGCTCAGTGGCTATTCTGTGATTCTATGATTCTCCACCAACAGAAACATAGCCAAATGAAGCAAGAGTGCCTGTTTTGGAGTGAGAGCCATGTTTTCCTCTCATCTGTCTGCTGGAAATACAATGCGGCAAAGAGGAAACTGACTGGAAGGTTCCTGGAGTATGTGTAAGAGAACTTCCTGACGTGCATGAAATCAGACTTAAGTTAGAATCTAGAACTGACCTCAAACTGAAGTGAGTACAAAACCCTCTGAAATAGCAGTCTAGGAAAATATGGAAGGTAGAAGGAGATGTAGTATAAGCTGGGTAGGACTTGCTAAGGGCAAAAGAAGAAAAGAGATGCTGCTCTCACCATTAGAAAACTTCAGAAATCTATTACAATGTGATGCTGAGCTTCTGTTTAAATAATGAAATAAAAATATTGCAGACCATTATATTATATAAATCTGCTGCTGAAAACCCATCAAAACCAGTAAGAACAATAATCTTGAATTTCAGGAAAAGTATGAGTTTAAAATTAGTTTGAACATTGAAGAGTGTAGTTTATAAGGAGAAAAGAATTATCTCTTAATGTCTGTGCTGGCATCCAAGGGAGGAAGACAATTTTTTCTTGCAATAAAGAGGAGATTATTGGTAAAGAAGGCTTATTCTTCACTTTAGGCTCAGATTTATTATGTATTAGAATCAAGCAAAATTCTTCTCTGTCTCAGAAAAAGCTATGAATTTCTCAGATACTCTGGAAAATCAAGGCCTAATCAATTTTAATTGTGTATAGCAGATTATTACATCTAGGAAGTGTAATATAGATTACTACTTGACTGAGAATTTGCTGCATGCTCCAGGTCAAAAGGAGCTTGTGTAAATGTCAGTGGCATAACTGATCTGTGACACTGGAAGTGTGTGGTAAATCAATATTGTCTTAATTACATTTTCTCGAGGCAATTATACAGTAGTCAGAGAAGGATGGCATTTTTAGTTTTAGCATAATTTACAAAAGCTTGACTAGTTCATCAGTAAATTCATTGTCTACAAATCATTAAAAAAACCCAAAAACACTAGTGGTTTTCCCATAGTACTCCTGTACCTAGGACATTCCTGGTGGAGACTGTGTCATGGGTGCTGGTAAGACCCACAGGTCACTGTGCTGAAGTGTTGCTGTGGTGCCATGTTGCCTTTTCTAGAACAGGTGATGCCAAGGCTATTCTGGCTTTGCAGCACCTGGCAGCACTGATCTGTATCTCCACCCCCGAGGACATCACAACTTCCTTGCAGAACAGTGCCTGCAAGAGAAAATGCTTGTTGAATCTTTAAAATAATCAGTCACTAACAGGAGCAGTGAAGGAGGAGCAGAGGCAGCCTGGTGGCTTACTTGCTCCTGGGCAGCACTCTGCTGTGCTGCCCCTCCTGGGTACAAAACTGTCATTTAAAATAAACACTGAGATAAAGCCAAAACTCTTCTTCCTGAAAGCCACCTCTCACTCCACTGTCCCTCCTCTCTAAGAAATGGTTCATGCCATAGCATTTATTTGATTAAAGAACTACTTCTCACAGGCCACTGCAAAAAACAGTGGTGAGTTTCTCTACTATTCACACATGAAAAGTGCAAGATATTCTTTACAACCTCCCTTCTTTAAAGAGTGCAGGCAGCTCAGCTCACTTCCCATCTCACTGCCCCATGAGAAATTCTCTGCCTTACTCATAGCAGTACCCTTGCTCATTTTCTTCCCTTATGTAAATAATTAATGTCATGAAAATGCATTCCTCCTTTAATCTGTGTGCTGCACTTTCCAATGTCACTCCCTACCATTAGGAACTTAATTCCTTAATTAGGCTCCAATGTAGTCAATTTTGAAAAATGTGGGATCTCACTCAGGAATGAATAGATGAGTGAAATGACTCACTTTAGGCATGCTTGTGATTCCTACTCCCTCCCTACATGCCTCACTAGATGGTGTGGTGTAAATGAAGAAATGGACCTAGAAGAAAATGGTCTTAGAAGAAGAAATGTGGTAAAAAGGAAATATTTATGTATAGGCTAGGAAAACAAAACAGTTCCAAAAAAAAAAAAAAAAAAAGAGGAGAAAAGGCTCCAATTAACCAAAGTTAAAATACACAGAATTATTCAGAGCTATTTTAATAGCATCTGCTGCAGAGGTTAAGGAAGCAAGCAGGTGAAAAAGACAAGTACAGACAGTAAGTGAAGAAAAGCCTGTTCCACAGAAAGACTTCCCCATAGTCACATCAGACTGAGTAAAAGTAACAGAGAGGCAGACATAAAGACAGGGAATGCTGTCCTCCTGACGAAATGTGCTGTTATCTTTTGTGCAGATTCATTATTTCTAATGCAGCTTCATTTGCCATTTCAAAAAGAAAACTGCTGTTCATAATTTAGCTTTGCTTTTCTGGATGTGGTCCTGATTTGGTTGAGCTGAATTTTCTTCAGATTTCTTTGTAGCAACTTTCATCGAATATATATGTTATTTTTATTTAAATGTTTGCTTCCTGATTATTTACTGAACATGACTCATAACTGCTTTTTTTTTTTTTTTTTTTCAGTTTTGCACACTGGTGACTATTTCTGCTATGAAGAATGTTTGCCATAGATAATTCACTTTCACAGTGGTGAAAATACAGATTAATTTCTTGGCATACCCAGGAACTGAAAAAAGAGATCAGGGGAATTACTTGGGTGAAGCAAAAAAAGAAGAACTAGAGAATAAGATTCAAAGGGATGTGGCTTCAGCCAGTGAAAAATATAGTTGTAATATGCCAAGAGCCCTCATGGATAAAGGAACATTGAGGAGCAAACCACATCAGTATGTGAAGAGAAAACAAAGGCAACAGAATTCCCATCACAACTGGCTGCTTTCAAAATGGCTTTGCAAGTTGGGAAGTGCCAAGGAGGAAATCAGTTTAAAGGTTTTGCTTGCAATCTGTAGAATTTAGTGCAGCATTTCATCAAGAAGTCTGAAGAGTTGATTTGCCTAATGGCAAAATGAGGTCCAGATTTGCCTGCTGGCAAAATAAGGTCTAAAGGACAAACTGACTTGCTAACGTATAGCAAGAGGTATCAGAAGTTTTAGTGCCTTGGGAACAGACACATTTTTCCCCTTCAGCTTTGCCTGTAGACCAGCAGGGAATTTGTCTGCTACGGAACCATATCTGGGTTGTTTGCAATTCCTTACCCTGCCTGTTCATTGCTTGCTCATCGCCAGGAGGTAGAGAAGCAGCCTTGGCTGGGTGGGTGGCTGCAGCAGCAGGTGATTTGAACACAGCCCTAAGACAGCACATGCTTTAACATCCTCGTTGGTTCTTGCCCAAGAGAATACATATCACTTATCTGGTCTTCATTCTATATAAAAATCCTTATCTAATAGTTTATCATCAACACCTGTATTTCTTTCTCAGTAGAAAATGCCTTACACAAAAAACCCCAGGTTTCATTGAAAGCCACTAGCATGGGCCTCTGCAGGTTCAAGTTCATTTTTCTAGAAAGCATATGTATAAACACGATAATCCATAACTGTATTCTGCTGGATATCTTCTGCATCAACTTAACTGCAAGATGACACTGGATCTTTGAAAAAAACGTCAAAACAACAAAAAAACCACAAAAAAATGCTGCCAGTCTGTGGTCTCAAGACAGGGCACAGAACTCAGGTCTGTCAGCTGTTAAAACTGGAACATTTGATTGCCCTTCTGCTTGGGACCAGAGTAAACTCAGGCACAGCCAGAAACCCTGAAAGGGAAATGATGTTTCAGGCTTTTTATTGCAAAGAACTAAAATAATAAACAGTGGATATTAAAATCATGTTCCAGGCACTGTTACATTAGCAGGTTTAATAACTTTCCTCAGATATTACTTTGTTGTAATTCGTAAAATGACCATGACTACATTAGCAGTGTGGGTGACTACTGTGTTGGTGAGATATAGCTATTGCCGGGCACATTTGCTGTCACCATGGGCTCACAGATAATAAACATAATTACCTCCATGGTACCAGACAGTGCTTCTGCTCACATAAATAATTTTGCAGCACTGTGACCCACCCCCATGTGGTGTGCTCTGCTGCTATTGAATGTCGTGATCCTATTTCAGCAGGGTATTAGCTGCACTGTATCAAAGACGTGGAGCTGTTGAGCACAGCTCCTAGAAGATTTTGGCCATTCATTAAATTCCAGAGAAGGGAAGATTAATTTATTAGCAGAGCTTCAAAAGTGTCCTTAGGTTTTCATCTTGAGCATGTTGGGCAATTTTTTCCCTATACCCTGTTGCAAAGGCATGCTTGTAGAATCTGATTTACACTTCTAGACTTACACATATATCTGATTTGCACTTCCACCCCCTCTCCTGGGACAGTCTAGACAGCTTTACAAGATTGATAGACAGAAAAGTATCACAAAGGCTGCACTTTTCTGTCCAAAGCTGTTTAGATATTTAACACCTTTTGGCAACAGCCCTGAATCTGGGGGAGTAAAAGCAGTTCTTTGAGATGGCACAAGCCCTTGGAGAACCAGCACTGCATCAAACGTACTCAGCTGGAAACTGTCTTGCACACAATGCATAATATCAACAAGCTGTTAGACAAATGTCAGGTTAGCTAATCCCTGCGAGCACAACTGCTTTTTGCAGTGTCCTTCCTTCCTGCTTCCTAGTATAACTTCCCTGCTTCAGACCCCTTCTTGCCTAGGGCCAACAGCAACACCATTTTCCAGAGCTGAGACAGACAGATGCACCCTGTATTCAGTCTGGAGCAAAGTGTGGTTCTAGCAACATAATCCTTATTTCTGGTAAGAGAGGTAGCAGCACGTATCTGACTTTGTATCTCCATAGTGTTAAATCTTCAGAGAGATTGCAGGGCTGCCTTGATCATTCTCTGTTAGCAATCTGTCTCTTTTCAATCTCCAGTTTGACAACTGTCTCTGTCCTGTCAGCATCACTGGGTGTCCCCCAGGACTTACTTGCCAGTGGCATGAAACACAGGGAAAGCTTTTCTTCCTGTCTCTGTTGGCTGCCTACCTGAAGAACTGCTACCAGGCTTCTTGGTAGGATTTGGTCAGGAAGGTTTGGATGTAACCCATGCTGTGCCTGACTGGGCACCACCTCTGTAGAGTGCACAGACCTGGCTAGAGGAGACATCATATTTGCCCTTGGAGGACTTCTAAGAAGAACCGTTTGCTTCAAACTGCCTGGTATTCATCACAGAACAAGCTCCCAGTGTGTGCTTCCCTAGTGAACTACAGTCTTTCTACTCTTACCACTCATGGGGTTTTATACACTTGATTTTTACTTTGAGAGTCTTATAACATTATTATTAAGAGCACAAGGCTTCTCGGCTGGCTGCAAAAAGGAAATCTCCACTGGCATAAGCAGCCCAGGAGCCTTCAGTTCAGGCTGTGAAATGGCTGTCTGCATGTTTCTCAGTGGTCTGCCTTTACTGTTTAAATTGATAAGCATAATCCTAGTTCTTCAGAAATTTTGCAGGTGTGAAATTATGCGTGAGCTACAGAACAAAAGAAACCACGCAAATAAAATTGAAGGGGGAAGAAATAGTACTTTACTATGCAGGGAAATAAATAGCATTTTACATTGTCATTAAAACAGTGAAATATTTATTTGATTTTCTTTAGCATCAATAATTTAGTAGGGTCTGCCTGACAAAAGACTCAAATACAAATCTATTTTGAAGTTCTGGTTACCAGATATATTTATCGTGGCAAGAGTTACAGGATTTAACTTGTAAGCCTGATAAAAAAATGAAAACTGGAGCTTGCACTGTAGTTGAGTGATGTGTGCACACCCAGTGTGCTTAGTCACTTGTTCCCTGGGGACTCCAGGGACTCCCTAGCATAGATGAGGCACAGGACTGGTTTGGTTCAGTGCACTAATGTGTGACTAAGTGCTCAGCTGAACTACTGGCTTCACTATGAAGCATTTGACCAGTTTTGACAGCTGCTCTCCAGGGAAGTTTGAACAGCCCTGCAGACTCCCCTGGGCAGCTGCTTCTATGCACAGACCAATGGACAGACAATGCTGCAGTCCCAAAGATGTCCTGAGTCCAGTCCTGCAGCAGAATTGACCAAACTGTACACAAACAGGACACCTGTATGGTCAGTAGAAATTGCTTCTGCAGATGCAGGAATGGCCACATAGAAAAGTCCTTTGTACACACTGGAGATAGGAAAAGCTTTTCCACAGTTGAAGAAAATCAGTGTCAGTGGACCTTTCTTGTGTGGGTGTTGTTGTGTAGGACCATGGTCCATCTGGATATGAAAAAATCCCCATGAGTACAGTTTGGATGATGTTGCTGCAATGATCCTCATAGAGTCCCATCACCAACCAGGCAGCAACTGGTCATCTCTCTGAGAGATTCAATTTCCCTGCTATTATCCTGCATAGAGATCTCAATAAATCAGTCTATCTAATAAACATTCTCTGCACCACTGTGGCAGAAGCCTTATCTTCACGTTTAGAAAACTAATGAAGCCTTTATAAATAAATATAAAAACAACAGGTATCTCTCAGAAATACAGTAATAACCTTAAAATAACTAATTTTAAAAGCCTTAGTAAACAATAGTGGATTCTTTACTTCCTCCCAGGTTCTTAAGCAATGCTGAAGAATGTTATAGGACAGACAGTTCCTTAGTAAGTATAACAATTAATGATACTTCTTTATGATTTCTTCTCACATTAAATGTCACAGTATCTTCTCATGAAGTTGGGGTGAAATTCATATGCTCAGCTCTCAGGAAACTGCTACTTGCTACTTTAAAATTTATCACCCCTCCAGCTGAAGAAAGGGAGCTTGACCATAATGGATAAAATGAGTTTGTATGAAAATAGTACCATAGATGTTAGCAGTTGTGCCACAGACATAAATTGGCTTGGTTTAGTTCTGTATTAGCAATAAAGGTTGGCATACTGCAACAATGTCCTAGAATCTCACCAGCTGGAACAATGCTAAGAGATTTAAAAATACACAATCATACAGGTTTTAATTTGGAAGAAGGAAATGAGAGAGAGAGAATTGGCAGTGATTCTCATTGGAAGAGAATCAATGTGAAAATTTTCTTATCTGATACACTTGTATAATTTTAATGTATGAACAACCTTATAGATATGAAGAAGCTTTACAGGCTTTTTTCTGTGAAAAGCACCTCCCAACAGCCCATAGTTCTGTGCTGCCATTTCCTCTGCTGACAGGGAGAACTGGAGACACATCTCTGTGTTAGTCCAGGTTATCCACAACTGCTGTGGAATTTGTCAGGAATTTCAATGAACTTTAATGTCATCAGGAAAAGACATTCAAAGCTTTTTTAAGTTTTTCTTTAAAGTTATGAGTTTGCTGCCAGCTTTCTTCTGTTTCTCCCACAGCTTCTTGTGGCTTGGTGAGAAATACAGTGTTGGTTGCCAAGTCAGCCTTTTATTTACAGAGTCACCATTGCATTTCAGCTGCCTCAGAGGCCTTCTCAATCAAAAAGAAAATTCCTGTAATAACATGTTAAGACAAAATACTATTTAGCCATACAACATACACTATTTCCCCCCAACTCCCTGACTTAACCTGATGAGCTCAAACACTGTGGCTGATCAGTGTCCTGTAAGTGTGATTTTTGCCTACAGGGGTCAAATCTGTAGCCCGAGGAAAAGCATTACAGAGAGGCAGAGCCTTCTTGTGATGCCTAGGTAAAAAATACACGATTTTTCTCAAATAGTCCAAGGCAAATGGTTGGATCCCAATCAGGTTGGATGCAACTTTGAGAGAACTGGTCTAGTAGAAGGTGTCCCTGCTCATGGCAGCATGGAACTAGGTGATGTTTAAGGTCCCTTCCAAAACAAACCATTCTGTGACTCTATGATGCTATGAAATTTTCAATCTGTGAGCAAGCCTGAATCACTGGTGCTGACTGTAGGCAACACAGTCATGTAAAAGATTTTAGTAATGGACACTGGTTTTTCTTCTTCTGGCACATTTTGGTGAGTTATAGTAATAATTCAGGAGATGAGAGGAAGTTTGCATTACTAGAATTTGGGATCTGGGGATTTGGCTTGCCCTTCAGTGCATGCACACAGGTTTGCTGTGTATTGCTCCCTGTCCAGCCTGCTGTGCCCAGGTGTTTTGATACAGCACTCCACTTCCGGTCAAATCATCCAGCGCTTGATGCACCACCCAAGGAGAGCCTGTGCATGCCACAGGTGCAGCAGCAGTGGGAATGTGAGAGGTGTGCCAGGAACTACTGACAGAGCCCTTCACCTACCCTCTTTTGCTCTTTGGGTGACATGCCAAATCCAGCACTCTACTTCCCACAAAGCACCATGATGCAGCTTGTCTTGTCCTTTCTCTCATTCCATGCCCTGTACAATGTGCTTATTAAAAATCATTTCCACATACAAGCAGCAGGTACAGCCGTTTCAGTCTCTTCCAACTGCACGTGATGGTATAGATAAAACTTGATGGTACAGCCTGGTGTGGGAAGACAGCCTGTGTGCTTGTCCTCATCTGAGCAAAATATGCACAAGAGCACAGATTTGGAAAAGCCACCCACAAAGGACATATTTACGACCAGATGAACCAGCAAAGCCAGAGCTGGAAATGCATCACAGGTTTCTGACGGCTGAAACAACAGAAAGGGATGTATGTCTTTTCCTATCCCTGGTTTTTGGCTTGGCAGTCATCCTTGCTGCTGTGAAATCTGTGTGGGTTTTAAAACATTGTGGTACTAAGGATATTTGCTATCTAACATATTACTCAACTTGACAGAGGTATCTATTGTTGGACAAATAAAATAAAGAAGCCTCAGGGGCCAGCAGAGTAGGACTACCAGAATTAGCTGTAAATGCGGAAGTATGGGGTTTAGCAACAGCAATGGATAACCTTTTCTCTACAAGTGAGGATTAACTTTTGTTAATTCAGGGTCTTTCCTATTTTCTGTTGAGTGAATGTAGATGGAGAACTGTCTGTTTGCCGATTAGGATGAACTGACGCCTCTCAAGGTTTAAGATTCGTTACCTGAGTCTGAGAGATCCTGCTTTATGCAAAGTGGAGAGACCCCTCATTCTTAACAGATGCTCAGTAAGTGACAGATAACATGCTTATACTAATGGGATCTGTGTAGTTATTGCCTTTAGATAATGAACTCTCATCAAGTTTGCTGATGTCACTATATTTGGGGGACAAGTCATTTTGTGTGAGGTCAGGGCTTCTATCCAGAGGGTCATGGACAGCCTGGAGGAACAGGCCAATGGGAATCTTCATGAAATGCACCAGAGGTGAGTGCCAGCCCTGCTCCAGAGTAGGAGGAGTCTGCTGCAGTAATGCAGGACATGAGCCCATAACAAGACACAGAAAAACTGTATGGTTGAGGTCAAAGGGACCTCTGGAGGTCGTCTGGTCCAACCCCCATGAACAAGCAGGGCCACCTAGAGCCAACTGCTCACAACCATATCCAGATGGCCTTTGAGTATCTCCAAGGCAGGTGACCCTGACACATACTGATGAGATCCCCCTGAGCCTTCTCTTCAGGCTGAACATTCCTGACTTTTCTCTCAGACTTTTCCCATATTTCAGATGCTACTCTTCCTTAATCATCTTAGAGGCTCTTCATTGAACTC
The DNA here is from genome assembly GCF_017639235.1 of Corvus kubaryi. Classification (NCBI taxonomy): domain Eukaryota; kingdom Metazoa; phylum Chordata; class Aves; order Passeriformes; family Corvidae; genus Corvus; species Corvus kubaryi. The sequence continues at coordinate 5,002,653 of NW_024581076.1, read as the reverse complement.
TCTCCAGTACATCCATGTCTCTCTTGTACTAAAAAGTCCAGTTCTACAGGTATGGCCTCACCAGTGCTGAATAAAAGGGGAAGGATCACCCATTTCTCCACCCTGTTGAGGTCTCTCTCCAAGACAGCACAACCCTCTGGTGTATCAGCAAATTCTCCCACCTTTGTGTCACCAGAGACTTGCTGGTGGTACATTTTGCCCCATCTTTAGTGAAGTTACTGAATCATCTTGTGATTCTGTGGTCTTCTATGAACTCTGGCTGACCACTGCATGCCTGCTCTCTCCAGGGAACACTTTTCACATTCCTTCACTTACCAACCTGTACTTTCTATATTCCCTTTACCACAGTCCAGTGTGCAAGTGCAGTACCCATTTGGGTACTTTGAATCACACTTGCTTGAAGAGCACTTGCTAAATTGGAGAGTGGTTAAGAGTGGGCTGAAACCTGCCTTTTATCAATACAGAGAAGGACTCTGCTGCAATTTTTTTAAAAATTTTTCCACTGTGAGGATATACATACAAGTCTGTAGAGCTTGATGTTCATACAAATACATTTACCTGTGGGAGGGGAATGACTCATCTCTGGATTTTGAAAATGGAAGTGATGACTGAATTGTTTTTTGGAGACGGGCTTTTACACCATCTGCAATGCTGTCATGTTACTGCGAACAGACCCAAAATGCAATCGGAACACTGTAAAATAGAGTGATGTGAGAAATTCCATTGGCCATACTGTGGGAATCTTACTAATAGCAGTGAGAAATGCAGTTTATATGAAACATAAAGAAGCCTGGTACTGAGAGCCTTCTACCTGTTCCTAGAAGTTAGAGACTGGGTTTAGATCTGAAAACTGAGGCTTTATCTTCTTTCTGATATTCTTTCTGGCATTACTTCATGTAACCATTCAAATTTCATTCAGCCTTGCAGAATCCTTGACCTCAACTGCACCTCTATCAATGCATTTGCTCCACACTCATAATTGTCTCCTGTAGGGAATGGATTTTATCAGTTTTCATTCTGCCAGCTTTCAGGTTTGCTAGCATATCTCCATAGTCTTGCATCACAAGCCAGAGGAAACAGAAATTGTCCATCTACCTTTTCTGTCACATTCTTTTATTTAGTACAGTTATTTCTCATCTCCTCTTATTAATCTCCTTTCTAAAAGAAACAACTGCACTCTTTTCAATCCCCCCTTAAGTGTTTTCCTGTGTTCTTAATAATTATGCCCTTCTCTCAAGCCCTCTATAATTCTGTGCTATTTTTCTCAAGAAATGGTGGCTGGGGTTGTATAACTAGCAACATAATCGCATTAGTTTTGCACTATTCTCCTCAATCCCTTTTTGTGTGCATTTTGACATATCATTTGCTTTTTTCTGTCACTGTGATGCGTTAAGTAGGTGTTTCAGTGATTTACCTGTAATGATACATGGCTTTCTTTCCTCAGGTGGCAAAACCAACAGATTTCTAATTCAACTGTTGAAGAACAAGTAGTTTAGGGGGATTTTTTGTACTTACCAACTTCACATTTCACTTGCCCATATAATCTGTCCTGCAGTCTAAAGTTCTTTGTTCTATTGTCATGTTCTGAATAGAATAAATAACTTTTTCAGGTTTCATATTTTGTGGACAGATTTTGTAGGTAGGATTCTGTCCGTTCTTTTGTATCATTCTTGTTCTGTGATAACGCTTTTTTCTTGTGCGTAGTGAAACTTCAGTTTTTGGTTTTCTTGTGCTGGGAATGTTATATTTCTCCTTAAGTAAGCAGATCTACCAACTTCATCCATTTCCTATTTTCCACTGGCTCACCCACAAGTAATACAACTCACAGATGGAGAAAGGAATAAATGAAAAGCAGTTAAATGGATTTCCAACTTCGTCTCCTGCATTTTCAGATTATCATATAGAAAACATTAATTCAGGAGTTGTTTATATAAGCATCTGATCTCCATTCCATCTCCCATCCCACCACACAGAAAACCAGAAAAGACCATGTGTAAGTTTGTAAAGCTTTTTAAAATTTGGAATTTTACCTTTAGTGTGAATAAAAATTCTGAGAAACGTATGAACATCATATGAAGAGTAGCCCCATTCAAAGGGTCTTGCACTTAGTGCAGAAAATTTCTCAAGAATCATGTTCAACCATTTATGAATTGATCATCCATGGTACAGCATAAGCCCATCAATATGACCTTAAGAGAAGGAGGGGAAAAAAAAAATTAAAGTATTGAATAGAAACAGTTATGAGGGTTTTGTAGTAGTAATATGTAGTATTTTAAGAACATAAAGCTCCAGTCGTAAATATTTTAGGAAAAAATCATGGAAAGTTTTTGAAATTACCCCTTGGAGGTTAACTGTGGAGCAGATATCCACCTGCAGCCCATGAAGGATGCCATGCTGGAGCAGGTTCCTGGCAGGACCTGTGGCCCTGTGGAGTTAGGGAGCCCATGCTGGAGCAGGCTTGCTGACAGGACTAGTAACCTGTTATTAAATGGTAATAAATTAATTTTGTCAAATTGAGTCTGTTTTGTCTATGACAGTAGTAAGTACGGGATTTCCCTCTCTTTATGAAATCTCTTTATATCAACCCACAAGATTTTTTTCATCTATTTCCTCTTGCTGTCCTGATGAGGAAGGGGAGAATCTGAGTGGGGCTGTGGTAGCCAAAAAATGTCAAGCCCACCACAGCGCCCTCTCTGTAACCTCAATCAAACATATTCTTGCCAATAGAAAATATTTTTCACACCAAGCATGGTCTCCAGTTCGCTCAGTTATTATAATCAAAGGCAAAATCACCATGCATTAACTCTTCCACAACTAAAGGCATAATCTTCCAAATATTGTTCTTTAACATTTGTAACACCTTCTAGAAGCACCCTTTAAAAGCAGTTTTTTGTTTGTTTGTTTATTTAAAATTTTGGTTTGGTTTGGTGGTTTTGTTTGTTGTTTTGGTGGTTTTGTTGGTTGGTTTGGTTTTTTTGTTTGGGATTTTTTTTGTTTTTCTCACCATGTTCAAGCTGTTTAGAATTTCCAGATACAGAACAGGTCAGGGAGCTGGGAACGCTGATCGAGGAATACAGGAAAGTGTCTTTGCTTTGCCCTCATTCATGTAGACAAGCTGACTGAGCTGAAAGCCTACTTTCAATAACAAATTTTAAAACTGGAGCAGGCAGTCTTGATTCTCCTATTAGAAGCAGAGGCTTCATCTCTTTCTCCTTAAAATGATATGAATCAGCAATTTGGCGTCCAAATATTTGGAAGCCCTGACTTCCTCTATTGCAATTTTTACTCATATCAGTTTCTTCAAAACCCCTTGAAAGCAGCCCAACAGAATTGATTTAGCACCAAGAAACCTGATGTTAGATTAGACCAGCTACAGAGAAGAGTGGTGAAGCAGAGGAAATCGAATCACAGAGATCCATCAGAGGAAGAGGCAATGTGTGCTGTGAAGCACAACAGCTAACAGAATAAAAAGGGATTCCAGCTGAAAACAAAACAGCCATGTAGAACTGTGATTGTTTCTGAAGCAGCTATGTTATACTGGTACTGAGATAAGGAGATAAGAAAAGCAGTAAAACAACTAAGTCTGATGGCAGTAAGCAATGAACAGGAATATCCCTTTCTCTGCTATGAGTTGCTGAGGAAAATCTGAAAGCAAGGCCAGGGATAGAAGGAAAGGTTTAGATTAGTTTCCTAGAAAGTATTTCTTTCTAAGTGAAATGTTAACAGTGGAACAGATGCATAAATTACCTTGCAATGGCTATTTGTATTGAAAAAAAACCTAGTGTGTAGATTTTATTGGGTTGTATAATATAATATGTAATAATATAACATTATTTTTTCTCTTTTGTGTGCATTGCATAAATTAGATTCCAGCCACTGAGCCATGAGAAGCAAAATCCTGTTTAATATCATATTCAATCTGAGAGGAGCAAGCCTCCTGCCATATTGTATAGCAAGAAGGAGACTAGTGGAATGTATAATAACAGGGATGAAATCTGGGGTTAACTGAGAAGTTTCCCACATGAGAGGAATATACCTTAATATCCACTCTAGGTATACTTCTTCTCTGGAGGAACTTTAAACCCATTCATTTTCCACTCAGCACCCCACATTTTATAGAGATCGATTTTGTTGCACAGAGACATCCCTCACAATCTCTTTCCTCACTCTCAGGAATAATTTATCTTTCTGTACTAGAGACCAAAAGTCACTCTCACTATGCCAGAAAGTATCCAGGAGTATTAAAAGTAGAGATGACTTTAGACAACAAAGAATGCAGAAGCTCTACACATTTTTCCTATTTGGAGGAGAAATCTGGCTTTAGATCTGTACATACCAGGTTTCCAACATGCCTACACACATGACCATCTGTTGGGTGGCACTGTGCCTGTTCTTGACAACGTAATAGAAGCTCCAAAGAGGAGCAGGCACCAGCCAAAGTGGAGCTGACAAGGATAGCCTTCACATCAGAAGCACAGCCCTCACAACAAGCTGTATTGATTAGCACCGTACAGCTCTGCAAGGTGCTACCGCTGTGATCCATCAAGACTCTTTTCCTTGGGTTGGGGGTAGAGGCTGACAGAAGTTACTGGAGGCACTACTGGGCACCTCCCTCCAAAGTCTTCTGATGATGCCTTCTGAACTAGTCTCTCTGGTGCCCCATTATGCCCTATTTTCTCTTGGATACTTGTAAACAGCAGGGAATCAGTGAAAACATCTCTTGCTGCTAATAAGGAAGTTGCAGCCCACTTTGTTGTAGTTCTTTGCTCTTCAGATACTTCTGAGCTCCTCCTAAGACTCCCTACCAAGGAAGCAACCTATGGAAATGTTTGAAGCAGGGATTAGAAGGTACTGTTTTTTGCACAGGGAAAGGCAACAAAAAAAAAATTAGAGAAAAAAATTTTCCCTAAAAATTGGAAAAAGGAACTAATGAGTCATGCTTTTGGAATCTTCTGAGTTGGCTGCCAGACAGAGCTGCTTTCCATGTACCTCACACACTGGAGACATGAGCTGCGCACTTGTGAGGCTGCTTGGCTGAGGGTTTACTGGGAGGAAAATGCCAGCTGACCGGACCCTGAGGCTACCCCAGAGTAACGTGTGTGGATCGTTTTGAAAATGGCAAACTCTGTGTTGTGGAAAGGCCATTGGGAGATAGAGGTCCAGCTACACTAGCTGAGAAATCAGTTTTTCTTTAATAATTTAGCATTTTTTATTAATATACCTATTTTTTCACTGAAAGTGTTGCTTTATGCTAAGTTGGGTATTGACATTGACATTATTTAGACTGGATAAGGAAGCCATGAAGATGAAATATATAAAGTATGCCAGTGGTTCAGTAACATGAAGGTCAGGAACCTTATCCATTTGGGTTTGGATGTTGATGTCTTCACAGTGATTACTCCGGTGGTTTGAAACTTATGGGTCTTCTGAGCTGGGAGGACTTTTTCCCTTTGTCTCCAAGGATATTCTGGTTCTGTCTTACTTGAAAATTATGTGAAAACTTTTTCTTGATTTATGAGATTTCTTCCATAATTGGGAGAACACAGAAGACAGACATACAAAGAAAGACACAGCAAAATCCCCTTTGGATTGAGTTTTTATGAAAACAGTTATGCTTGTAATTCAATTCTGCTTAATGTGGATTTTTCCAAAGTATTTCCTCTGAATTTTGAAGTAGGGTATCCTTAGATCCAGAAGTATCAATCAGGAAGGCCAAATATTTCTGCAATTCTCTTTGATTCTGATTTGCTGCATGAAATCAGGAAGGAAACCCCTTTCAGGGAATAATTTATTGGTATTGGCTCTTATGGAATAAACCATAAAATACAATAGACAGATTTATTTCTGAGCAGAGATACTTATGCCACAATACTGACTTTCAAACCTTTGGTATGCAAGCTGGACCTTGATCTCACCATCTTCTTATTAAAACAAAAACCTTAAATAAATAAATAATTTTCTGGCTCGCTACAGTTTTGTTGCAAGACTGAGTTTAAAATCCTTATTCAGAGTGTAAAGGTATCATTTTTTTTGTACTGTCAATGAAACCTTGCTTCCCAGATGAGTGGCTGCCTCATCTATCTATGTAAGAAATAATCTTCTGAATCCTCTTTGGGTATGTATTCAGCTGAAAAGAAGAAAGTATTCTGGTTGGTGAAAACAACTTCACACAATTCAGCTTGAGGTCCTTTCCCTCAAATAACATTTCCTCTGTTAGTATTCCATTTGACATGACTATGGTTATGTCACAGCTGTGATGTACCATGTTCACCATCATATAGTATCCCATCATCTGATTTAATTCCCATACCTGGTCACTCATCTCTCCGTGACAACGCCCCGATGACCAGCAGGTCTTTTAGTGAAGCTGGCCTGGCTCAAACAGCACCCAGTTTGTGATGGGCCAGGGAGAAGACTGACACAGCTTTGTGTTTTCACATCAGTTATAAACACCTAGAGCTTGCCACACTCATATATTTTCTTTTTTGACAAATTAATATTCTCAATTGCTCACACCTAGTTAACATGAAGTGCCTACTGGAGCACTAACCCTTTCAGGGAAAAAAAATCATGAGCTGCCAGAACTAACAAAGCACTTATGAGTTTATAATTGAAATTACAAAAGGCATAAAAAAAAGTTCAATTATTTACTAATTGTTTCAGCTAGAAAAAGAATTATAGCAATTTATTGAAGGTTCTTTAAAGCAGAGATTGCTTTAAAAGGTCTTCCAGTTGACTCAGAGTAACTTGAAAGAAATTCACTGCAGTCTTTGCATGACAATTAAGAAGGAGGCACTACAGCATGGTAAAATGGACTGTTCTGAATTTCTTTAGTAGCTCTTCTGAAGTGATCTGTGGCTGAACTGGAAATGTATGTGTTTTTTGTGTCTGCCTTAAAAGTGTGCTTTTCTTGAGCTCTAATCAAACTATGTGCCAGTCAAACCCGTGGCTAACTGACAAAATCATGCCAGGTACTAGAATCTTGTAGTACTGACAGCTTTGTATCAGGTAGTCGTTAGGAGATACATATAAAAATGGATAAAACTGAAGAATCAACACCCTTCCTCCCCCAAAATCCACTTAGAAGGATGATTTTGCCTTACCATTTCTGATAATAACTTTGGATCAGAAAGGCCTTTCCTTTTCACAGTTCATTTTCCCTTTCCCCTTCTCCTTTCTCCAGAAGTCAATACTGTAAGTCATGGCCATAATGAATTGGAGGTGTGGTGTGATTTATTTTTGAAATTCTTAAATAATTTTTTTTTTAACAGAGTATTGAGCATTCTGGATTTAAGGGTAGGATTTAGGTAAAGGTTCAGACATCTACAGATATGTGACACAAAGTCTATTTTAGAAAAGCCATCAAAGCAACTGAGGATTTTCCAGTTCTGCCACATGAGTGCTGCTCTCTCTCTAATTATAATGCAAAGACTTATTAACACATTTAACCTCCGAGCCAGGCATATAAGCTCCCATTAAAATCAAGGGAGATTTAGTCAAGTCAACCAATGGAGTGTAGAGAGCTATTTACCTGTCCAGATGTAGGTGTTTGGTTTTAGAGGAGATAAATGGCTCTCCAGAGCCCATATTTGCACCAGCCAGATCCCCATTTAAGCATCAAAGGTTAGATTTCTGGCTCATATAGACACCTAAATTTAAGTGCCTAAATATTCAGATAGTGTCTGAATCTGTTAACCTGCAAAGTGTCAGACATTTATTTACACAATGCTGACATAAATCACTCAAAAAATCACTTTTCCCTGCAATGTATACCATTTTTTCTGAGCAAAAGCTAAGGGGGGTGGGAGTGGGGGGTGGTTGGTAGCATTGGAAAGTCCCAGGCAGAGAATGGTCATTGTTGTGCTCAGCAATGTCTGCAGACTTTACAGAAGATAGCTTCAAGCAGCTATCATTATATAAACCAGAGATATAAGTAGATCTGTATATATGAAAAAAACAAAGAATGAACAAAAAGCAATACAAAAAAAAAAGGGGGGGAGGAACAAATCTTAAATATTTCTTTCACACTTGCAAGATTGTATTAATTCTTTTCACTTGCATTTATCTGAACACTCTGCTGTCTTGTTACTTTTAAAAGCTGGCAAGGTGTACATTTATAGAAATATCCTGCTTTGCATCTCTTCTTCCCCAGAGCTCTTCTTCCACAGGTGAATAAATTATGTCCTTACTTGATAAGTAAGGACTTACTTGTCCTTACTTATTTTCACCCTTTCTGCCTTTCACCTGTAGAGCATTCAGTCACATTTTTTGCTTCCTTTTTAACCTAATTCTTACTGGTCTGTCCCTAGGTCTCTTTCTTCCCCATCTACCCACAAGACTCACTTTTATTATCCCAAAAGCAGAAGCACATCAGTTTGAATTCCAACTTTGCTTATAGATCTAACTTTCCCTTTCAGATCTCTGTTACATCTAATTTATTTTTCTAAGAGAACTAGAAATTTCCGCTGCATAAAAGCAATACGGGGTTTTTTTCCTAGGCTGCCACCTTGTATTTTCAACTCCATGTTGTAGCACTTCGTTTCTACTGGGTTGCAGTGTAATTCTTCCTCACTGGTACAGTGAAAAGTGAAAGTATAATCATCCTGCTGACATTTCTCTCTTGGCTTCTTATTAAGTAGTAATGTGAAATGTTGGTAAATATGATGCAACATGTCTATTATACTTAAGGATGCTTAAATACATGACAACAAAAAGAAAAAGTGAAACTTTTTAAAAATCTGAAGAACACTGTAAAGGATATTATTGCTCAAATGCCTGAAAAAGCACATTGTATTACACATCTGCAGAAATAACATTGTCAAATATGCTATTTGACTTCCCCTGAAACACTGGAACATTTTCCTATGTATTACACAAGTACAGGGTGAGATTTATGTATTTGTTTTTCAAAGAGCTCAATAAACCTGATCATACATGACTGGATTGCTAAAAGCCTAGGAAATGATGACTCCCTGTGCTCAGTTTTTTGCTCAGCTACATATAACACAGGGAAGAACTACTGTGTCCCTGCGCCTTTCTCTAGCAGAAGGAATAGAGGCTGAGGAGGAATTACATTACACTGAGCATCAAGCTAGACAAGTCTAGCTTGTCTTAGGAAACTTGGATGCAGTGTCTCCATCCCAATGTGTACAAAGTCAAGCAAAGACAGCAGCAGTTCTGCCCTCATGAGCAGGGCTCTCTAGACAAAACTCAAGCACAAAAAAAAAAAGTATGTAGGATTTGGAAGCAGGAAGAGGTGACTCAAAAGGGATATAGAGGCACTGTTCAAGAGTGCACAGTTAGGAAAGCCCCAGCCCACCTGGAATTGAAACTGTAAGGGACATGAAGATCAATGAGAAATTTTTCTACAGGTACCTCAGGAGAAAAAGGAATATGAGGGAAAATGTGAGCCTGATGCTGAAAGGGACAGAAGACCTGATGCCAGAGGACATGGAAAATGCCAAGACACTCAACACCTTGTTTGCTTTGGTCTTTATTGGTAATATTTGCCTTCAGGAATCCCAGACCCCTGAAATCAATGGGGAAGGCTGAAGGAAGAAATTCGGTTGGGGAAGATTTAAACAAAATCTGACATAAGCGAGTTATTGGGATCTGATGGAATACACCCAAAAGTGTTGTGAGAGCTGGCTGATGTGAGGCTGCTCTCAATTACCTTTGAAAGATTGTAGTGATCACAGGAGGAGTTTTGGAATGGGCAGAAAGCAAATGCCACTCCGACATTCAAGAAAGGCAAGGAAGACTATTCTGGGAACTACAGACTGGCTAGCCTCACCTTAATCCTGGGACATTCCTGGAGACTGTGTCCAGACTTATGAAAGACAGGGAAGTGATTGGGAGTAGTCAGCACAGAGACACAGGATAAATTGGGCCTTAGGAACACCATCATCTCCTACAGTGAAAATAGTAAATTGGTAGACGAGGGCAAAGCAGTGGACACTGCTTGACAAAAGCAAGGCTTTTGGTCTTTACCGTAACATCCTCACAGACCAACTGACTCTGTGATATGTATGGAGCAGATAGTTTTTGGCATTTAGTGAATAGAATTTGGTTTATGTACTTCTTATTGAATGTGTTCCCACTTAGTGGTTCACAGGCTAGTAAAAGATCTAAGACTCTTCTCTCTCACCTGATGAAGAGCAAAGGGGTGACACCTGGGTTATATGTATCAACACCCACCAAATCATCTCAAGAAAGGTTTCTGATCCCATATCAGATTGCTTTCCTTGCACTAAATTTGCAGATGAGATGATCAGGAGTAGTTTGGATTTCCCAGCTCTTTTGAAAACATTCATTTGAGAAAATGATTAGTTAGACTTTTCAGAGCCTAAATGTAGGCAGCCATCATTTTAGTCTGGGCCATGGATTAGGCTTCTACTTATGCTTAGTTCTCTTTATTCTCTTATCGTATTTTAAAGCATATGGCTGAAGTTATTTTGTGTCTTGCTAAATGTGTCATCCAAGCAACTCTGACACTTAAAATGTTAATCAGATGGTAGTTTTCTATTTGACAAATCAGGATATGACATTGTGAAGCTCTTGGTTTCTTAGATGCTGCTAAGTATATGCAAAATATTGTCATTTGATGGGAATTTCAATTTGCCATAACCATGCATTGCATCAGAAAATATAAACAGATGGGTCACCTTGTGATAACTAGGAATAAAATAACAAATGGGGGAGTTATTCTACTTTTATAGCTCTATAACTGAGGGCAGAAACTGGCTATTAGAGCGTTTGCTGTCCAATCGCACTCCAGTTCCTGACTGCATGAGGTACTGTGTGGATTAAGAGCTACTGAAACTCACTTCTCATATAAGATTAAGTCTTATATCCATCCCCCCATTGCTCCCTCTGCAGTATCCCCAGGTTCTCTGTGTTCCCTGAATTCCCATGATACCATCTAGACTATCACATGCCCAATATCTCTCTTGCTTCCCCTACTCCCAAATCTTTCCCTTGCTACTGTGTTCCCTGTATGTTTTCTGTTTTCAAGGCAAGAAAAAAACAGGTCCTGTAGCTAGGTTGGAATTACAAGTGCACTAACTGGCCATCTGGTACTCATGTCAGGTCCATAGGCTATTAATTCTCAAAATAGATGAGCACTCAATCCTACTCTCCTTTTCATCATTATCAACCATTCGTTAATTTTCACAAGACTTGTTGGCTCTGGACTCTCATGTGGTGCCTTTCCCAGTTTAACAGTAGATGAAGTTAACCAGCAGGTTTAGAGGTTACAACTGGAATGGGATAAGGTATTGTATTATTCCTCTAGCACAATGGATCCCATAAGTATGGTTTCCATCAGCAGACAGGGTAAGCAAAGCATAGCAGAGCAAAGAAGACAACCAAATAGCTGTGTCTTTTAAATCCTAGCTACTGGAAATGATTGTTTTCAAAGCAGAGAAGTACAGTTCTTTTGCCTTTTTTTCTTTTTTTTTTTTTTTCTTTTGGCTGAGTTCTTTCTTTTGTTTCATTTTTGACTTTGTGTGGTTCTATGGAAGAACTTACCATGGGTAGGATTCATGTCTTGTGTGGTTAAGCTTATCTGTCTATATCATTCCATAATAGGTGAAAAGATGGATTTTGAAAGAAGATTAATTTTATTCAATCACAGGTCATGACATCTTATGACATTACATGAATTTTAATCAATATTCACCTCTCACAGCCAAAAATTAGTTAACAAGAATCCCATCAAGTGAGACTAAAAATAGTTCAATCGTTTTTAATTTAAACTTAAGAAAAAAAGCTTTTTCTTACTCTGAGTGATCAAGCAGTGGAACAGGCTTTCCAGAGAGGTGTGGAGTCTCCATCCTTGAACACATTCAAAATGCAGCTGGACCTAGCCCTGAGCAGCCTGCTCTAAGTGACCTTCATTTGAGCAGGGTGACTGGACTGGATCACCTGCAGAGGCACCTTTCGATTTCCACCATTCTGTGATTCTCTGATGCTGATTTCTTGTGCTACAAAATGCATGCCTAAGAAAATAGATTATATTGACAGATGTGCCTGCACCTTGCAAAACTTCTTTCAAACTCATTATCTATTCTCCTGCCAGACTTACTGCTTAGGAAGTGAAAGATCTTTGTGATTTGTATGCATGAACTAATGTCATGCAAAGTTGATTGTCTTGAAAATATGATGTTTACTGAAGATATCCCGACTGTTTTCACAACTAACAGCAGTGGAACACACAACATCCTTTCAGTACCTGTTTAAACAACATTTTAAATCTGAAACACTCATTGTTTTCTTTCCCTTAGCTTATCTGAGTTCTCCTGTGAAGGGGTTCAGGGAGGAGGAGTATGACCAGCAGTAAACAAAGACTGGGAATGCTTGCACGGACTTGACCTGCATGGGTTCATTTGACTCAGGCTGCATCCAAGGCTGCTGAGAGAGCTAATAAATTCCTTGCAGATCTGCTCTCTATCATCTCTAAAAGTCATGTCTGTAGGAGAAGGGCCTCCAATGACTGGAGGAAAGTGTGCATTGCATTCCTATCCCAAATGAGCCAACAGATCACCCTCAGGAACTACAGGTTGTTCTGCCTTGCTTCAGTCCATGGGAAAATCAGAGTGAGACCTCCTGGAAGACATGCTGGGCACATGGAGGACAAGAAGATACTGGGAAGAGTTCAACATAGATTTGCCAAGGATAAATCATGCCTAACCAGTCCGATTGTGAGGATGGCAAGACACTGAAACAGGCTGGCTAGAGAGTTGTGGATACTTCATCCCTGGAAGTGTTCAAGACTAGTTTGGATGGAGCCCTGAGCAAGTGGGTCTAGTGGAAGGTGTCCTTGCCCATGGCAGTGGGGATTGGAACTAAATGGTCTTTGAGGTCCGTTCCAACCCAAACAATTCTAGGATTACCACAATAACATGATTCTGTGATCTGAAGAGATGACAGGACAGCCTGCTCTGTCAGTGGTAATAAAACTGAGGTTCTGATAATTCATTTGGATGACTAGGAACTGAAATAAAGAGGAAGCTGCTGAAGAGCTTGTTGTCTATGAGGAAACATTTGTCGGAGCACATCTATGTTTCATTACGGAACCTAAATCTTCACATAACCATGACTTGAGGCAGTCTGGTAAAGATATACTATGGGGTTTTTTTGGTTTGTATTTTGGTTTTTTGTTTTTGTGGGTTTGTTTTGGTTTTTTTGTTTGTTTGTTTGTTGAGGTTTTTTTGCTTTGGGTTTGGTTTTTTTTTTATAGTAGAAAGTTTTTGGGTTCTTTTGTGCTTAATTCTAAGTATGCTGGTATAACTTGAATACCACCTTTTTTTTTTTTTTGCAGGTAGTAGAAAGTGCTGAAACTTGAGTTGATAATCAGTCAGTGCTAGGAACAACAGTTGAGGAGCAAATTGCCATTATCTAAGCCAGTAGATCTGCTGCTCTTCCTAGCTGCTCCTGACATGCCCACACAGTCTGGGCTCTCACCTGTCCAGGTCAAAGGCTTGGAAGCAGAAACAAAACTTTTCTACTCATCCTCTCTTCTTCCACCTCATATAAATTAACATACCTAACCACCTAAACCCAGATAAATTGCTTATCTACATTTTCCATTCTCTGTGTCTTATGATTGAGATGTACATATACAGTAAACACTTTCCATTCCTTCAGGAAAATGGACAGAATGGGATAATTTTTTTTCCATAAGCAGATTGGATTGACTTGCATGTAAAAGGGCTTGAAGCCTTTCTCTAGTTCTCAAATGAAAGCACTGATTTAAGCCTCTGATCTTTGCTCATCACATTAAGTTCATGGATTCATCAAAACTGGACCAACCAATTTGTTCTTAATTCAATTATATTTCCCCCCTAGATCTTTCTACAAGATCCATTACTCCATTTTTACTTTAATATTATTTTCAGTGGGACCTAATATGAAAGAAATTATTCTGAAATTAAAACCTCTGCAGAAGAATTCTTTCCCAATGCAACTCTTTCACTGGCAAATTTGTTCCCACTTCAAAAACTCTTCCATTATTCAGGTATTCATTTTATATCTGTACATATGTTCAATGCCATGGAAGTAAAAAACCCCAAACAATTGGATCAATGGAAAAAAACAGTTAAAAAATTAACAGCTGAAGTAGAGAACAGTGCAATTATCTGAAATGTCAAATGAATAGAAGCTCAGAGACCCATCCTGAAGTCACAGCATGATTGTCTCATCTCTACTCCCATGGATTTTTAATATAGTATTTCCATTACTAGAAATAGGTCACAGGGTGTGTACTGATTTGACAAGGTTTTTTTAAATTTTTTTGACCAGCCTGGGGTTTTGTTCTCATTTAATCACAACCCCAATTTTTCTGATGATCAGCCAGTCATGCCTAGCTTGTTTTACTCTTGCTTATCTGTACATGATTAAACTATATTTTTTTATATAGATGGTAGTAGCAAGTAGACGTTCCCTGTAGAATGAACTATTTATGACTGTGACTTAATAATGGGGTGTGGAGAAATTCCAGTCCGTCAGATAGCAGAGACCTGGAAAAATGGGTTTGCAGATTGCAGTGGAGAAGATTGCAAGCAAGAAATGATTAGAGCTGGGGTACAGGCCTTGCACTACCCCATGGTTCTAGTGCAATGGGGTCTCTTACCAGTAGTTACCTAAAGAAATGCAGATGTAGATTAATGAAGACAAAACTGTGTTTAGGAATAATGAAGAGTGGAAAAAAGTGAGATATCTAAAATACACCATGTACAGTAATTTCACATGTAACATGGTATAGTAGACCAATGAAGAAAAAGGAAGTGTATAGGTGAGCTAACAATCATGAAAATTACCCCACCTGGATCCTAGGGCGAAGAAAGAGAAACCATCATCCCTCCTCCTGGTGAAGGACTCTGGATGCTGACAGCATGCTGAACCTTCTCCACCCCACCAGACTGACACCATCCACCTGTGAGGCAGAGGGACCATGGCAGCATGACCATAGCACCAACTAAAGGGGTGCTGTACAGGGAAATATGTGATAACAACTGCAACTGTATTATTATTGTGGCTGAGATGTTTTTCTTGTATAATGAAACTACTTTTTTTAAAAAAAAAAATTCTATATTTGTCTTTTTTTTGGAACTTGCAGCCTATCTCTTCACTAGTTTATATTAAGACAGAACAGCTCATGTAAACTCTCTTCTGCAAAAACAGGAGACTAAATGCAGTGGTCCCCAAAGTCTAATCTAGTTCTCCTTTGTTTAATTTAATATAATAGTATGAAAGGGGTTTTTAAGTGGCAATGGTTCATATCACTCAAAGTCTTTTATGTAGAAAGTGAGTTTTAGTCAAACTCATTTGAATAAATCTCAGTGTTGTGAGGCAAACTGCAGCAAACATAAAGGTGGCCTTCCTCAGCCGTAATACCTGCATTTGAATTGCCACTGTTTAATTATTGCTTTAGCACTGTTTTAAACCATTACCATTCCAGCAAAAGAATGTAACTCTAACAAACTAACTAATCAATGTTAGGAACTAACTTCAGTGCACTCCCTTTGGTCCAGATAGAACTTAGTCTGCTCCCAAATCTTAGCATGCTCCCAAATACAGACGAATGAATCCTTGTTACCTGCAATAACAATCATTCTCTTCCCAATCATACAAACCAAGTAGCCCTTTGGCAAGCACTTCTAGGGCTATAAAAGAAAGGATTCAGGATTGTCTTGTTTACCTGACAGCCGTGTAATAATGTGATGGAGGTAGGTGAGATATCTGGTGGTCAAACTGAGCACAGTTGTCCCAGACAAACTCCATCATAGTACTTAGTTCTGTCCACATTGATGGATCATGCAGAACTAAGGTTTTTCTTTTGTTTCTCAGAGAATATGTGGGTGCTTGGACAAAGTTTCTGTCCCCACAGCAACTGAACCACACCTCTGGACTCTGGAGGAGGCTGTACAGAGATTATACACATGCTTGAGCCCCTGATTTTTCCTGCAGCTGGACACTAACAGTTCAGGCCATGCTATCTGCTGTGGGATGTCAGGAACAGCCTTCCCTTTCAGCAAAGCTTTTTTTACTTTGATTTCAGGAAAGGAGGTCAGAAGCCTTGGGGGACATTTCTGTATATGCTTGCTCATTTGCATTTCTTTGTTGCTTTTGTCAGTTTTGCAGCTAAAACGACCTTGGGAAAACGCTTGGGTCTTTCCTTGCATGGAGTCAACTTTGTACTTTCACACTGAAGAAATGAAAATAATTTTGTGTGTGAGAGTGGGATAGAAGTAGGGATGAAAGCTGCATGGTTTTAATGAAGGAAGACTCATCAGAACAACATCTTTTGTGAAATAATGAGCAGTTTCTTCTAGCATTTCCTTGAGTCTACAGGCCAATGGTACCACCAAAAGGGGGGACTCTCCAGCGTGAAGGAGCATGATTTCCTAGAGGGAAGCAATGTGACATCTGTAGAACTTGACATTGTACTCTGTGTTGCAACTGATATGTGCAAGTCTTCCCACCTTCTGTCCAACATTTATCTATTTCTTTCTCCCTGCACCTTCCAGCAGCATATATGGCAGGACTCACTGTGGCTTTTTCCCTCCTGGTATCTAGCACAGTAGCTCTTGTTTGCGTAGTGAAGTAGTCATTGTTTAAAATTCCTGGCTACCACTAAGAATAGAGTAATGTGTTATTTATAATAGGTTGGAATCTTGAGTAGTAGTAGTATTTCATTTTGGCCAGCCACTGAGCTAAACACTTCATGCCCTGACAAGTTACAATGTGGAGACACAGGCATTCAAGTGGGAGAAAAAAAAGGTTCTGAATATTTGTTGGAGCAGTACATAAACAACAAGTCTAAAGCTGGTGGGGTTTTTTTCACTGCTGTTGAGGTATAGAGATATGTTTTTCATGGGAGAAATTCATCGCATGAATTACTCTTCCGTCCTGGATCACAGTGTTATGAATGTGCCAGGCAGGTCTGGGACAGACTTAAATAGTAAATAAATTACTATTTCCTTATGCTGATCAGTACAACCAGGGCTGAGGGATCAGCATATGATGCCTAGGAGATGGTGTGTGATATCTAGAAAGTGGGCATTGCAGGACCTATGTTTCTGTGAGAGTGCTCTGCTCAGAGGCATGCCTCTAGCTTTGTGTGTCTCATTCTAGGTCAAATTTCCTCCTGTCTTTTATGGGTCATGATAATATTTCACACATTCACTGGTATCATGGTCAGACTTCCAGAATAAATGTTTTTTTAACAACCTGCAAGCCCTTGGCTTTTCATTCTCTTTTACTCCCATCTGAAAAGAAATCTGACTTCTCCAGTCCTCAGCTTTTCTGGGGAATTCCTAAAAGCCTGCTTTCTGCTATCTAGCATAGGTGCTTTCGAAAGGATCCAGCTCTTCAGCTAGAATAAGTTTGTAGCTTACTAGAAGCACCTGAGATGACTCTCCTTTGATTGCCCTTTTCCTTTTCCCTGCACTTCTCTTGTAGTGAAACTGAAGGGACTGTGGAAACTAACCTATTATCTCCAGTTGCTGAATTCAAGCAGAAACTTGTAGAAGTGAAACTCTAAGGCAATGAACACTTGGTGTGTTTTGAAACAGAAAGCATCTTGCTGGCCTGGAGAAAAGAAAAGGAAAAAAAAAGATCTTCCAAGATTCCAGCTCACAAATATTTTTGGATGAGCTGGAGCTAAAAGCATGGGTCAAACAATAGATATGTGTCTAATCCAAGGGTAGAGCTTGGTGATTCACACCGTAACTTCAACTTCAGTCACCCAGGAACAGCTATCATTTATATGCTGGTGGTAGATAAATCTTTTCTTCTTTCTGGTCTGTTCTTCTCTTGACACTGAAAAGTTTCTCATATAGACATCTGGCAACTAAAGCTGTATTGTAAAGCTACACTGAAACAAGATATTAGGAGGCAGATGGTTTCCATGGCAACTTCAAAGCAAAGTTTAGAGCAATTTCTCCCCACTCTGGTACATTTCAGTATAACACTTAGCACCCACTGGCTGGAAAACTCTATTTGTGGCCACTTGAGCTGACCAGGTGTGATGAGAAATAAAAATAAAGGTGATCCAAACTGACTTCAGTCAACAATTTCCTGCATGGAGGTATCCCGGACATGACCCAAAGCTCTGCTGATCTCCAGGTTTCTGATGTTCCCTGATGAAGCAGTTGCCAGACTAAAGGAATGACAAACCCCTCTGCCATGTCCTCAGTCACATCTGCCATGGAAGAAGTTTCTGACCAGGATTTTGTGTTTGTTCATCTACTTTCTGGTTTAAAGTCCAAAGGAATTTAAAGGCAGCAAAAGATTCATCCCCTTCTGTGTATATATCATGGTTAAAACATTAAAGTAAGCTAATCTAACAGCATTACAGGAAAGATGTGAAGTCAAGGGAGATGATCAAACCTTCATCTGCACCTTTACAGGTAAAATGAAAGAATCATCTGGACTTTGAGGAGCTTTAATGAAGCCTGCGATTCCAAAACTGCCCATACAGCCTGGAGATAAAATATGCTCTGTCTTTTTTTGCTTGTTTGTAGGAAAAATTTGGAAGCATAACCACTACATGAGTTTAAATCGATGTGCCTGCAGGCATATTAGCAAACCCAACTTCTCAGACATGGATTAGTACAATAGCATAAAATTATGCTTGTCATGGTTCTAGATAAAGTCAATAAATTCTGTATACATAAAAGGCACAAGCTACCCTTGCCAAGATAAATGAGATCAACAAAAAATCTTTGTATGGAAATTCCCTGCACAATGTTGCATTTGGTATTATAAAATGACTTCTGAAGCCAGGAAATCCTTAGGAAAGACACTTGTAAGGGACTAACAACTTTCCTTCTTTAAAGTGTACAGCTAAATAATAAGATGTCATAATCACAGACATCTATTTTAGTTAAAAATTTTAATTAACAAGAATTAACTATGTATAATATAATTTATGCAACAAATGTAATAATATTTAAATAAGATTTATTCTTTCCATTTTTACTTGATTAAAAACTGTAAACCTGTGTAGTGTCAAGCTTTCCTGTTTACATTTAAGAGAGGAATAGTCTGTATTATCTAGAATAGGAAATGAAGCTCATAGATTAAGATCTGCTTTGTCTCTCTGCATAAAATAACCTTGTAACGACTCTCACTGTTGAAAACAATATTTATGAATTCAGTGAAATATTAACTCAGATTTTATTGGTGCTTTCTCCTCAGGATTTCACTCTTTCTGATTACCAGAATTTGACAGAATTGCATTGGAGAAAAAAAGCATGCAGTGCTGCCAGGACCGGAGTACTGAGCTAAGCTAAATGTATGTTGTGAGGTGCTAAAGAGAGGATTATTTTTTTCAAAGTACAAACAAACATTGCTGGAAACCCTGGGTATGGTGTGCCAACAGCTGGATTTCTAAGTGACATATCCAAACATGAACACATGTGGCTCTGAAATTTTAATTAATCCACTCCAGAGTACGCTTGTTCTCACTTGGAAGATTCAGAGAACAAAAGGCAAAGCAGTGATGAAGATTTGAATTTGACTCTTCAGTCTAATGTGACATCCAGAGCTCTCTGTTCTTTTCTGTATTCTATACAATGATGAAGATGTGTACAAGTAGCTCTCACAACCTCTGTTAGCAAGATGATGTTGAGGGAGTGGGATAAAATATTAGCTCTGGAACAAACTCTTCAGAGAAAACTGCCTGTACCAGACACTCCTGTTTTGATATATTTTGTAGAAAAAGTAATTTTATTCTTCTCTTCTGTATAGGAAAATACTACATTGGAACGCAGACATGAGCCAGTATGTGTTTTCTAAGGACACTAGCAAATTACTGTTGAATAAGGACAGGTCAGCAGTTGAGGTAAAAAAGGAATTTTATATGGAGTATATTAAGTAGTTGAAAGTTGTACCTTGAAAGAGAAGATGAAGAAAAGGTGGATGGGAGAAAGGTGTAACTTGATAAAGATCACCTATTTCTTTTTTAATAATCAAGTGATTGCACAGGACACATGTAATTCTCTGACTACATACGGTAATCTTTATTCAAGGATTTATACCCTGATCTTCTGTAGGATAACAGCCCCCTTATCTTACTTGGCTCAATTCCTTTTGTTCAGTCCTGCCATTTTGCTTCTCTAACATGCCATTTCTATCAAAACACATCTGACACTCTTTTGGACTGATTTACAGTATAATTTGCAGCACTTATGAATATTGACCTTACAGTTGACAATATAACAACCATTGTTTTTGTTGCCAACAAAGACTGAACAGGAATGTCCAGAGAGGAGCACAAACCTCTGCAAGGAAAAGATAATTCCCTGGGCTAGATCTGCAGCAGGCTGCTCCTGTCTGTGGAAGAGTCATACATCCCACAGCGATGGTTAGATCTCATTGGGCTAAGGAGATTGTGCTGCATTATGAAAGCCCTCAAGGACTCCTTGGGGGTGTAATTTATTCAAGGGTGAGTTCCCCATTCTCAATGACATCAGAGCAGCACCAATAACATCAGCAGTGTTTGAATGCCTTCAGTAGGCTGACATGGAACTGCTGCTGGTACTTAACAACAAGCCAAATACCTACTTGCAAAACATAGTTAATCACTACTGACAACACATTCACACTTGGCTAACTGTAGTGAAATGTTAATATGCCGGTGTCAGTGGGAAATGCACACATGTCCTCAAGAGGCTGTGTCTTTCTGACAGTGTGCCTAAAGGCTATGTGTGTCCTGCTGTGGTGGTGCACCCAGTCAAACAAACAGGGTGCTGTGTACAAGTGCACTGCTGCTATCCTTTGGCCTGGTAGGTGTATCTAATGATGATATCTAATGACATGAATGATGGCTGTCATCAAAGCACACAGTCACAGAGAGATGGGAATTGCTCCATGCCCTCTCAGATTTGAGTTAGCTATTAGAGAACCATTCCTGACAATGCCTAAGTGGCAAAATTAGAATAGGTCTTGGAGGCAATCTATTCCCCTTAGTTTGAAACTTTTCTTCCCTCCCTTCTAAGAGTACTCCTTCAAGCTTTTTAAGTTGTCAAATACCAAGCTGAGGCTAGAAAGTAGTGCAGAATAATGGCAACCCTGTGGAGAAGCAAACAGATTTGAGAGCCCAAAGTCTCTGCTTCCAAGGTAGTTTCACCTGGACTAACTGGATCTTGTCTGGCCCTGTGAGTTCAGGGCCCACTACTGGCTGGAGGACCAAGGTGGGGTCCTCTTCTGGTTTAGCTTCATCTAGAAGAACCCATTTGTGTTCTGTGAGGTCACCACATGAAGCTATTTGCTTCCAGACCACACTCTTGATCCAAACTACAATGCACTTTTAAAGTTAAAAAGTATTTCAGAGTCCTACTTGGGGTAACCTAGAAGTAAATTAATTATCATTCTGAGACAATCAGATCTCTTTGAAGCATTTCTGGTGAGAGAGTTAAATGTGGATTGTATCTAGTATCATCAGACACATATGCCAGCTGTGACTGCAAGCTAGGAGAAATTTAGACAATGGCGAGGAAGAGTCAATCCTTTTTTGCCCTTCTTCTCCAGGGAAATATAACTCACCAACAATAATGTGTGCAGCTATCTAGTCAGAGTAATATTCTTCAAGAAAACAGAGTGTGTTTTCAATTTTATATTTTTTCAGTTTTTCAATTTTTATGGCTAATGTAAACTTGAGACATAAAGGAGCCTTGTGAATAAAATCAAAACTATAATAAGTCAGATGCCAGAAAGCTGAATGTTAATAAATGCCTGAGGTTTAAGTAAACACCAGAAAAATGCTGCAACTGCCTATAGTGAGGAAGAATTAATAAAATGGTCATTCCCTGCAGGGAAGTATTTACTAGGTCAAATAAAGTGCTGCACATTTCAGGCTGTTGGTAGGCTGCTCCTGATCCAGTTCTTAAAAGGAATGTCCCTTTTATTCTTGTGGTTATCAGGGTCCCATGACTACTTCCATCTCTGGGGATATATCTGTTGTGCTTTTGAATGCTAGGGTCAGAAGAGGTGGTGGTTTGGTGGTGAGGAAGAAAGGGATCCAGTGAATGTCAGGGAATATATATAAAGAAGAATTTCCTCTCTTCTGTTTTATTGATCTTTTGGCTGTTGTGGTGGGTTAACCCGGGCTGGAAGATGCCAGGTACTCACCACGCAGCCCAATCACTCACCTCCTCAGCTGGGTGGTGAGAGAGAAAATAAGATGGAAAACCCCTTCATGGGTCAAGATAAAGGTGGTGTAACAAAGCAAAAGCTAGGCTGTGTGCAGAAGAAGAAGAAAACAAAAGGTTTATTCTCCCCTCCCCATCAGCATTGTTATGTCCAGCCACTTTCCTGGAGGTGGGACCCCAGTACATGTAGGGGTTGCTCCAGGAGACAAATGTAATGATAACCAATCCCGCCTTCTCCTCCTCCTTTCTCTTTGCTTTTATTTCTGAACAGATGTCATATGATACAGAATATCCCTTCAGTCAGTTTTGGTCAGCTTTCCCAACCGTGTCCCCTCCCAAGACCTTGACCCTCCCAAGTCTGCTGGTGAGGGGGGATGTTGCAGAGACCACCCTGATGCTGTGGCAGCACTGCTCAGCAGCAGCCAGAACGCTGTCTGTGTTATCAACACCTTTCTAGCCACCAGTGCAAAGCACAGCACTGTGGGGGGCCGCTTTGGGGAAAATACAGTCCGTATCAGCCAGACCCAATACAACTGTATATAGGTACAGCAAGATTGATCAGTGTCCAACTTTTCTGAATTAGCATTTATGATCTTTCCAGTTTCCATCTACACCCAGGTTTCAACTGCAGTTCATGTAAAATTGCTATTTTCAGGCGGTCTCCTGTTCTCCATGATCTTAAATACTCATTTAATTGATTCAGTTGACTTGTCACGATCCTTGCCGTTTAGTCCATTTTCATACAAGGGCTCCTGATAGTGCTTCCACTGCAGCTGAGCCATTAGCTGTGGGAGAAATTAAATCTAACATATTTAATCCATTGCAATCATCTGATGTAGGCAATGCTTTCACATCCACTGTCACCAGCCTGATATACTCTCTGATTCTTCTGCTAGCTGGAGCTACTGCTGAAGGAATGGAAGTAATGAAAAAATGTGATAAGGTTTTCAATAACCTACATCTTATGTATGGGGAATATAAGGTGTGTCAGCAAGTATGGAATTACAGAAAATAAGTCTTATTGAGCAAACTGTTTACCTATTTTTTGCTGCATTTTCTGTTTTAGTCAGTAAAACCTGAGCAAATATAGCAAACTTATTGGAGTTTTCATTGACATAATGCAAGATTTTAAAAATGCTTAGTATCATAAACCAGGTATTAAACATCCAGAAATATTAATGAGAAAATACCAAAAGATGGAAGTTTATGAAAAATGAAACTTTTTACATTGAATGGAGGTTTACTTCTAGTGAAGGTGTGCAACGCGAAAGATAAAGTCTCATGATGCTCAGCATTTTTACCAGTAAAAATTAGGAAGTAAATATGCATTATGTGTAAAATCTCAGATGGGAAACATTTATGAGAAGAGCCCAGTCAGGGGGTAAACTAGGGAAAGCAAAGGATCTGAAAGGGCTAAGACACCATAATGGAAAAGCCTTGTACAACGGCATGGGTAATGGTGGAGGGAAAGCCTTCAAGCAGAACTGGTTAGAGAGAGAATTTTCTGTTGGCATGGAAACATCTGCTGGAAGGAAAACACTATGGTGCATAAGCATTCCAGGAGCCTTCAGGCATGAGCTGACAGCAACTGGAAGCTGTTTCCAGACATATAGATAAAAAGTTTGTTGGGAAGAGTCAGCATGGATGTTCAAGAGGAAAATCATGCTTAAACAACATAGCTGCCTGCAATGAGACAATTGGCTTATTGATGAAGGGAGAACAGGAAAAGTTGTTTGGTTTGACGCTTGTGTAACAACATCATCAACAAAATAATGAAGTGCACCCTAGTTTAGTGAACAGTGAGTGGACTGAAATACTGAACTGCCTGGTTCAAAGGGTTGTGATCCTTTTCCGGTCAGTAGGAACTTCACTGGACTACCATGACTTCTCAAATATGGATGATGGCTTATCCACTTCATCTGCAAGTTCCCTCAGTATCCATGGATATATCTCATTAGTTCCCATGGACCCTTGCAATTTCAGGTTCCTTAGATGGTCTTGAACCTGATTTTCTCTTGTATGTGGCATTGGCCATATGCTACTATCTTTGCATATGATATATCTCTCTGTGGCTAAGTATGCCTAGCAGTGGATATATTGTGTCTAGTTATGGTGTTCATACTTTAAAGTGTATTTTAGAAGGCAGAAGGAGTGTGAGCGACGCTCATGCCCAGAAGGATGTGACAAGCTGTCTGTGACTGCAGGTTTTTGTTATTCTGTGCTCCATCAAAGGACTCTATCTGCAGGAGATATGCGAGGTGTCCTCAAAGTAACACCAGTATGTGGACACTAGTCATACACAGATTTACGGCGCACAGAGGGCTTCAGTGCCTGGATGTCTCTGAGCTGTCAGTAGGAGGCACCCCAGCCAACTTCTGTCACCCTTCCTCCTCCCCATGAAATCGAGGAGATGTCTCACAATCAGGAACAGGCTGAGGGACAGCAAGCTCTGACCTTGCCTGCTGATGCTGCATTTTGCAAAAAGAGGTTCAGTGGAGATACTCCGTAATTTCTAATTATGTTACTCCACAGTGTTCCCTAGAGGCCAAACCTGCTTAGTTTATGCTATCAGAGCAGAAAAATGATGTTTACATGCAATAGCCTTTCCTCCTGCCTGCAATTTTTGTGCAAAGTCTTGGATGATGCTAGAGATTAAAGAAACTGAGGAACCACCCTCCCAGCTAAGAGCTCTAGCATATTCTTTCTGGTCAGGCAGAGGGGACAGAAATACTCCTTTTCTGGTAAGTTATAGCTATGCCTTTTTGATGTGATTTCTGGAGGTGATTCGGCTGAAATCTATAATCTCATTCCTAGTTTAGCTTTAAGACAAAGATTAAAAGCAGTTTAATATTGGTTTGATTTTTTTCCCCCTTTTAAGCCAAATGGATACCTGGTTATTGAGACAGGCTAAATATAGTTTGGTGACATGATAATGTGTCAGATGGTAAAAAGACACAGTCATTCCTTGCCCCTCCATTTTTCCAGATATGAGCTGTTTACAGAGGAGGGAAGAATGTGGTATAAGAACAGTTCTGTTGATTGTTTACTGCACTGGAACATGGGAGAGCAGGGAGTCCTTAGGAAGCAAAAGTAGAGTTGTTCATTTTTTTAAGATTGATTTTGAATTACACTGAGGTTTGTAACAATTCTGTTACAACACTTATGAGAAATATTTGTACCTGAAATGGTATTCATAAGCACGAGCAGCAACGTTAATACTTCCATGTTGTCCATATAAGACTGGCTCCACGTGAATTCTAGTGGAACAATAGCAACTTCTTAATCACAAGGAACACTTTTAACTACCATTAAATCTGTGGTATAAAGTAATAGGTGTGAACATTGCATCCAAATGCTGAACCTGTCAATCTTGAATTGACCCAGTGCATTATGCAAGGCTGATGCAATCTCAGCCAATGAGACTTAGCTGTGTGTCCCTGAGGTCTGATTTCAAGCCCTTGTGGTCCAGAAGAAATGGTCCTACTCTCCTGATGTGAGGGACTTCTCTGAATTACCAACCTTACCAGGGGTTAAACTAGTAGATTGCGTGAACATGGTGGTAAATTGAGTAGTTCTCACCAATGTACTAGATCAGGGCAGGATATTTGCAATTAGTAGATCACTAGCACGGTGAATATTTTCACTTGAAAAATAGGCTGTTGCTTTCAAATACCCAGTCTTAAAGACAGGTTTCTCTCCCATTTTGCAGCATTCATACAGGATTAATCTAATACAAAAGGGTCAAAGGTTTTTATCTTTGGTAGATTCCCTGTCAACACAGGTTATGGATGATCTTCCTAAACTCTTCTTCTAAAATTATTAATTTAAATATTTGCATTTATCCTGTTTTGGTACTTGAAAAAACTAATACGTGCCAGTCCACAAGAAAAAGCATATCCCCAGAAGGACCAGCTTCTCTCCAAGAAGTTGGGAGGCCAAAAACTGCCTGCAGGAGAAATGAACAAAAAGATTTGGCTGAACTGTTAAACTGCTAAGAGTTCTTTTTAAAGGGCCTTAATTAACTTTTGTCTCATTAAGAATTCTTTTGAAAGTTCTTAAACAACTTTTCCCAGTTATTAAGCTAGCACCAGTAATGGTATAACATTATTAGTTTCAGTAAGCCATTTTTTAATTTTCGTATGAAGAAGCATCATTTGGATACACTGCTTCAGAGATTCCTGATTATTTTAAAATAAGCTTTATATCAATTATTGTACAGTGGAGATTAGTGATGTCAAAAAATCTTTCTCTGCTTGAAATATGCTTTTTCTCTTTGTGAATAAATTCTACTATATCTTGCATACTTTGTAAAATAATTTAATCACTGGTAAGATGTAAAAGAGCATAGAAAAGCTCCTGTGCTACTGTACCTGGATCACTATTTTCCTGTTGAAAAATAAAAGGAGTTTGTCCACAGCAATCAGAGAGTCACAAAAAGGATGACTTCATATGGTTCTTAGGAAGACATGCCTTTCAGTTTGAGAAATGTATTTTTCTGTATCTCACTGGACAGGGACAGATGGGATTTTCTGTAGAAACTCAGCCCTTCTCCAGGTCACCAAATGGAAAGCAGAATAGATGCTTTTGTGAAGCTTTAAGCATGGCTTTCTTAAGGACTGGGACAGCCCACTGGACAGCTGGGACCTAACAAAGTGTGAGATCTCTGACTTTCTCCAACATTATATGAAATCAATTGCCAGACTGGAATGCACCAATCCTGACTGGATTCTATCATCATTACATACACTGAGCTGGAGTTTGCTGCTGACAGTGTCCACAGGGTGAGTGCAGGAAATGTTCCTACTCCCTGTAAATTCTGGGAGCTGTATCTGGTCCTTGTACTCTGAACAATAAATTGATATCAATATAATTGTCAAATACTCTATAGTATGCTTCCACAGAGAAAGCAAAATGCCTGTGTCTTTCAGAATGTCCTCTCCTCTCCTCTCCTCTCCTCTCCTCTCCTCTCCTCACAGTCTATTCTATTCACAAATGTGAAAACAACCATGGTTTGTACTGTGCAGGGAAATCGCAATGTGACTGTGTCACACATTTGAGATGAGACCATTTCAGAAAGATGTTGAAGGATCCTTTTCTCCCTGACCTAAATAACAGACTTAGGAGCAAAACTGTTAAGAGGATTGTATAAAAGAAGCACTTCATAAATTTCCCTTGGAAGACAGATGCTGTAGCCCTAATACAGGACAATTTTGGTAATCCTTTCTCTTTTCCTGTTTTCTGAGGTCACTCACCATCTGCTTGAACTAAGTGCCTGTGTGGCTTTACAAGTCAGCTCATTTCTCTGTTCAGGAGGAAAAAAGTATCTTTGGAAGTTACCAGAGCAACCAGCTCTGAATTACAGAACAATGTCTAGGCAAGAGAGACAGTCTTTATTTATATTCTATCTATTTTTAGAAAACATTGTGTCTTGTAAACTGTGGATCTATTTTCTCTCATTAATTATGTGAAATTATAAATTAATTTTAACTCCTATTAAAAAAAATAAAGACAAGTGAGACCATTGGCACCAAAAAAAGCAGTGTCCAGAATATCCAAACGTACACTCTGTGGAAGGGGTAGGACTGCAACTTGCATTAGTTAAACTGGCGTCTATGGCTGCCTTGTCAGCAAGTCTTGGTCCCCCCTATTCTTGCTGACACTGTCAGTATATTGCTCTTTTCAGCTCCATAGCTCTTCCCAGCTCATCACTTTTGCTGTGCAGCCCTCCCACCATTGCACCCCTACCCTTTCCTCCTGTCCCAGGTGTTCCCCAGTCCCTCCACCATCTCTGGATTCTTACTCAAGATACAGCTCCTTGTCCATTCCTTTTCTCAGTCAGCCTCCCCCTTTCCAGCATGGTAAATCTCCTCCCTAGTCCTATTCCTTCCTTTCTTCCCACAGTGGAAAAACTCACTTTTACCCTTTTCCCATCTCACTTATTCCCTTGAGTTGCCTTTGCCCCAAAGCCTATTTGTATCTGAGCTGACAATTAAAATCCAATCTTCTGGGCAATTTTTTACTTTAATTTCTTCCTAATCTCTCTTTCCATTCATGATCCCAGCACCCCTTGTCCTTTACTTCTCTTTCCATTTCCGTTATTTCCACTCTGCCTCTGAAAATCTACTCTCTTTCCTCCTTCCAGCCTTTTTATAAAATTCCTAATGGTCTAAAAAAGGAGACACCTTTCCTCTAAGTAATATTCTCAGATAGTTTCAGCAAGAAGGGAAGGCTGAAGATGTGTAGGTCATCAAAATATGGTGGAAAGAAAAGAGATAAAGGAAACAAACCAGCAAGATTCTGGAAAGATGTTCACCTTGTGTATATATTTTTATGCAGCTTTGAATGATGTTTCTGTTGAAAGGTACAATGTGTCATAAAATAGAACAAAGTTTATAACTTAAGGATGTGAAAAAGTCTGGCAACAACCAACCATGTCTGAGTCTGCCCAGTATGGATTGTCATCTTTGCCCAAAGCAGCAATTTGCAGTCTTGTAGTACAAAAGTCATAAACAGTAAGTGGAAAGAGACAGTTTAACCAAGCACTGTTTGCTTTATCTTAAATATGTGTGAAGCTTTATATTGTTTTTTGTGTTACATGTTGTTTCTTTTTCAGTGCATAAGTGTGAAAAACTGAAGCATATTATCGGTAGTATAATAATAGAGTAGTGTGATGGCAACAGGAGGAAAATCCAGCAGCCAATTCTGCTCAGACAGAGCAGAACTAGAGGGCAGGACAAGACCTAGTGCACCAAGGACTCTTGGATGCCTCAAGAAAGCAGCCTTTCCTCCAAAACCTCCTCCCTTTATTTGGATGCCAAATGTGAGTACACCAGTGTTTCAGATCGCACATCAGACAAGCCCTGGTAAGATGTTCCTCCTCACAGTGCTGAAGCAGGTGTGTCCCCTGACACACTCTGAAGCAGAATGAACAAGACACAAATCCAAATGTCAGTTTTTTTCAGTGGCTGCAAGGTGTTTTGAATCTGGTCCTGAGGCAGCATTTGATGAAGTGGCAAAATGAAAGGGTGGGGAACACATTTCATTGTTCTTTCTTTCTGTATCACCCAGTAGTCACATATGCCAGAGGGATGTGTCTTAGAAGGTGTTTCTCCTTGTCAAACTCACAGAAACTGTGGCTCTGCATAGAGGATATTTTAGCAAATGAGCAGGGTTGGCATCACAGAATAATTAGGCTGGAAAGGAGCCCAGGTAGTCTCTGGTCCAATCTCCTGCTCACTGCAGGTTCAGCTTCAGGTTGAACCTGACAGCTCAGGGCTTCACCCATTCAGGGCTTGAAAACCTCCATGGAGATTATGCAGCCTCCTTAAGCAGTCTTCTCCATTGCTTAGCTTACTGTGCATATAAATCTCCTTACTGGAGCACTTTGAGAGGAAACTTTTCTATCTATGCAGAAGGGGCATCAGCCACCAAGTGATGCTACTGTCACCTGAGGACATATAAAACTAGAACAATGACTCTTGGATTGGATATGAGCAGCACTTCTGCCACCTGGCACCAAGCTGATTAGCAGCATTTTTCACACATCTAAATAATCCCCCAATTTAGGCAACAAGCACATTATAATGTCCAGCTAAACTACAGAAGAATAGCATTAAATATTAGAAATGTGTAAACTTGAGCAGAAAATATTCTGTTTCAGTGCCTTCCACATTATTTTGCCATATCTCTTGGCTTGAATTTTTAAATGATAGGTAAGTTCTGAACTTTCCCTTTCAACCCCATCCAGGCACAATAAAAGGTAATGAAGGCAAATATGTTGTGCATGTTGTTGAAAATCCTAGTGAAACACCTTGGAGAAGAGGCTAAAATAGCAGAGCAATACACATGAAAATGATATTGAGGGCTGCTAGGAAAACTGGTCTTGACAGGATCATAGGAAAATCTGGGTTCAAAGGGACCTGGTTATTGTATGGTTCACCCCCCTGGTCAGGATTGTCTTTAGATTAAGATAAGGTTGTTCAAGACAACCTTAAAAGGACATTGAAATCCTTGGAGCTTTCAGCAGGGTTTTGAAATGGGTGATGTTTATCAATGCTTCAAGTAGTCATTGATTTCAGTGCTTCTGTGTGACAAGAGAAGGAAAACCCTGGAGTAAATGAGGGTGTTGGGTAGGATTTGAGAAGTATAGACTCAGAGTCTACACACTGGGAGAAACTCACAGTCAAAGGCTGCCTTCTTATCTCCGTGAGGGCGTGTACAGACACAGGGCTAGACAAAGACTGTCTTACATCATGAAGGAAGCAATTGAAGTTTCTAACAGACCATGCCTCCTCTGGACATCCATCTCTTTTTTTGAAGGTAATGAGACTCAGAGTTTAAGGAACAGGAATCACTGATGTGTCTGTGCAAAACACAGTTTCAACTCTTTACTGTGGAAGACACAGTAAATGAGAACCAACTTATTTAATCTAAAATTTGTGGGCTCCATGTGGCACAGCCTGGCTGCCAAAAGGAGAAGAGAGGAAGAACCCCAATGTAAGATTCCCAAGGAAGACAATTTGACCTCTGTCCTTGCCCAAGTAGCATCTTGCTCTAGAAGCCAAACTGAGCATCCTATGAACTCTGAATCCCCATGAAAAACCCCACACGTGGTGAATGAGCTTTCCATGACTCTTCAGTCTTGGTTAGAAAGGTCTCTATGAGGAGGGAACAGCCTGGTCCATGCATGCCACAACACGTGGCAGCATGTTATAAAATGACGAGGATGTTTAGGCAGCAAGCTGTGCACAAGAGCTTGTCACAACAGTGTTTGCTATAAACATCAGGTGGTATTTTGATAAAGAGATGTGGTGTGGTATGATCTGCCACAACATGAGGATAGGCTGGAGTGTATGGGGCAAATCCTACAGCAGTCAACCCTGATCTCACAGCAGAACTCACTACCCTTCTGAGCCTGGGTTTGCACCCCAGAGCTTTCTGCACTGCAATCAGATTTTATCCCCTTCTCACCTGCAGTAGTTTTCTCTGAGGGAGGATCTGGTCATTCTATTACATTTGATTTTCTTATTCACAGATATATTTCCTTAAATTTCTTGCTTTTTCCACATCTAGAGGAATAGTGACTACTTGCTGCCTGCTCATTGTATTTCACTCTCTGAATTGCATGGAATTTCTGCTTATGATTGGTGACTTGCATTTAAAAGATGAGACTAGTGCATGAAAGACAGTGAATTACTTCCAGCCCTATCTCAGTGTAAGTAACTGCTAAACTTCATGAATGTTTAGTAGTCATACAAACAATTATAAAGGAATTTGTGGTCATCTGACCACTAAGAAAAAAAAAATATTATTACACCATGAAAAACTATGCATTGAACTCAGTATGCTCAGTTAAAAGGACATTAGAACATCTATATTTGTTTTGTCTGATTTCCTCTAAATATTTTTTCCATAAATTTGAAGTATGCATTTCCAAAATTATGTTTTCCATCATCTTTCTTTCATGTATGTCCATACAGTGGGTGGCCTTTTAATTTCAATATCATGTTTTGACAAGCAATTTCAAGGAAGGCATATTTTATAAATGCTTTTTGCAAACAAGTGATATTAAACAAGGTTCTATAGTTTGGCTGAGTGTTAGAAATGCTTTGTCAAAATACTCCTTCCTCCAAATCTAAGGTTTTATTTTAAGGTGACACTGAAATATTTAAGCAAACATGTAGGCTGCTATTCTAAGAAATGCATCTACTGGTTGGCAGAGCACTATTCATTATCCCTGATATATTCATTGCATTTATTTATTAGCCGGCTCTATTGAATTTCATAGCATGATGCCCTTTTATTTTAAAGGCATATGTGAGTTACAGCAACCCTTAATTTATTAGTCTTTCACAATCCAAAAGTCCTATTTTTTTTTGGTGAAACAAAGCTGTAATCCTGCTAAACTTTGTCATTTTATTGTTGTTCACTGGATGCCTTGTGTCTTCAATGCAATGTTATCATTAACCTTATTAATGAATCAGACCAACCTATAGCTTGGAATAGTATTCTCAAATTTGAAGGGATATCTTTCTTATTTCACTTCTGCAAATAAAAATTACTGTAACACCAAGCAGTGTTTGTTGTTTTGCAGGTAAATTGCTCTGCTGAAAACTTTATCAGTTGATGGGTATTCAGAAGTTTAAAACACTGTGTGTGTGTGTTTTGAGGAAAGGTATCTATATGTGACTTTTATCCAAATATCTTGATTTCTTACCACTTTTAATAAGCTACATCAAAAAACAACTTGTGAATAACTTAAGAAAATATGGTTCTCACTCAATCTCCTCTAAGATATCCTTGGGAATTCCAAGGGCCAGAAAAGCAGATTAAAAATTCCTTTACAGATCATATGAGCTATTGCTTATTAAAGCACAGATTAATTACTTCTCTGTTGATAAATTACTTCTGACACATGTAATTAAAGCAGAAGATTCAATCATTAACTTCAATCACTGTGAAAGTACACTTAAAAGGAGCAAATTGTGATGCAGAAAGGGCAATAGCCTAACAGTATGCTGCTTTTATATATATAGATAGACAGATATCTTTTACAGGAAAATGTTTATAAAAATGTGATTGTGTATATTTGATTTTTCATACTTGTAAAACCTTAAATCACTGAAACAACATGAAAGAAAAAAATGCTTGAAAACGTTTTTAAAAGAAAGCTTTAGAGGAATAATTGTTTGATGTGGTATGGTACCTATATGTTGCACACATCTCTGATGCTCCCTACATGCAAACAAGCTGGTGTCTGACATTGCTAGCTATTGTACCATCATGGAGAGAAAGGCAGTCTCTGGCTCAGAGAGGTTTGGGACTTTAGTAACTGCATCACTGTGTGACTGCCTCACACTGCAAGGAGAAGAATGCTGCATTGAACTCAGAGACAGGGTGGTGCCAATCAGCCTGGCTAAAAGCCTGCTAATGAAAAAACATGCAGTGATTTTCAGTGACATGACTGCCTTGGAGTATCTCATGCACTAATCCTGGTCAAGTGGTTCTACTTTGATGTGGCTGGTAGGAACTGACCTTGTGTCTTTTCCAACCCAGATTTCAACCGTGTCAGTACATTTCTCCAGGTATCATCTGAATACTGTGCCATTGGCTAACACCAAGCTCAACAGCTATCCCTTGCTTATGAGCAGGGGTCAGGTAGAGCATTACCCTGATTGTCCCCTCTGGGATTTGCATCAGGAAAGAAAAGCAGCGTCCTGTGTTGCTTGCACAATCCTGCATTTTCTGACTAGTAAATGTCCATGTTGTTGAAATCCACCCTGAGGAACAGAGACTGCCCCTGGGAAACTTCTCCAAGTGGTTCGTGGAAATGCTTCATCTACTTCATTCTTTACATGAGGGACTCCATAACAGACTCCCAACAGATTGTCTGCAGTGTTTCTTTTCCTTCTGTTATGGACTCCCAGGCTTTCAGCAGGGAAAGGAGGACATAAATTTTTTCTCCTTTGTTAACATCTGATACGGAGAAAGGGAGATAAATCTGAAGGATCTGTGGTCAGGCCTGATAAATAGCTACTTCTGTGAGAGTTTTGATGTATTTCAGAGGTGTTTTCCCATTAAATTAGGAATAGCACATATATAAAGGGGACTTAAAGATGGGGACAGACTTTTTAGCAGGGCCTGTTGTAATAGGACAAAGGGCAATGATTTTAAACTGTAGGAGGGTCAATTTAGATTGGATATAAGGCGAAGATTCTTTACTATGAGGGTGGTGGAACCCTGGAACAGTTTCCAAGAGATTTGTTAAGATGCCCTATCCCTGGAAATAATCAAGGTTGGGCTGGATAGGGCTCTGGACAACCTGATCTAGTTGAAGATATCCTCATGGCAGATGGCAGCAAGATTGGACTAGATGACCTTTAAAGATTCCTTCTAACCCAAATTACTTTTTAATTCTATGATTCTATGCTGAAATGTAAGTTCTGATTGTCATAATGTTTTGAAGTCTAAACCTATCTCTAAAATTGTCTGGAGTAAAATAACACTCTTGGAAAGGAAAATCTGGAGTTTGGGCATTAAGGGCAGGAGAATCCTTCTGGGAAGGTGACGGGAAAGCTGTTAAAACATCTTCTGTGGGCTGAGAGACAGAACAAGCTGGAAACAAATTTAATTGTTAGTGCTCAGCTTTCTTGCTGAGAACTGGAACGTCAGTGTAGGGAACAACTGGCAGTGAGGCCAGGTCAGCCAAGAACTGGAGTGGGAGTGTCTGGTGGAAGGAGGTCAGACTTGAGGGTCCACGGCAGCTTGCTTGAGTCCTTGCTGCTCCCCAGCAGTCCCAGAGTTACATTCTACTGCAGGAGGAAAGAAAGCAATCACTCCATTTATAATCTCTGTTGTCTGTACAATGAATGCATTTTAGGACTGATACTCAACTCTATGACAGATGCCCAACTTTTAAAAGACAAAATTAGGTGAAATGAATGTCACCCTTAAAGGTGAAGTATTTGCCAAAGAACACAGAGAAAACAGGAAATAAAAAGCAGCACATTACTCTAGCATAGGCTGTAATATAGAGGGTGATTGGGAAGAGTACAGCTCTGGCTTCATTTATGGAAATGAAATTGCATCCACTTACACAAAAATGATTATAGTTCCCTCTGTCCTAGATTAAACAACCCCCAGGTCTCATTTACCTAGTGTGCCCAAAGTTCAGATTCACCCAGCCTTTTTCGACATTTGAAATAGCAATTTGAGGCTTCAATTCTTTCTGTCCTTCTTCATTCACAGTTGCTAAATTCTAATTACATTTTTTTTATGCAAGCAGCAGGCCAGCGACTCTCTTGCCTGAGAGATTTTTCCCTTTTTTTTTTTTTTTTTTTTAAAGAGGAAGTAAAGAGGTGTCATAAAAGCTTAAAAATTCTGAGTAAAGGTATCAGAAGAAGAGTGTATTTCTTCTATCTACTTCTCAGCCACTGGTAACATGATCATCAGACATTTTATTCATGTAGGCCTTTTATCTGTACCTGTTGCTACTCAAACAGTTTGGAAGCAATGCATATAATTATTTTCTTGAGAGAAATAAAAAATATTCTTAATATTCTCTAGGTATTCTTACTAACACAGTTTCTTAGGGTAAATAGCAAGCACCTGGCAGGATGTGTAAGAAAACCATATTACAACAATTAACTTTTGTTTTGGGACCGCGTAGAAAAGTGATTAACCCAAAGATACATTTCATTATTATATTGTTATATTTTTCTGCATTTTGGTAGAATTCTATGGAATAAGATACATGGATCAGGGAACCAAAAAGGAGAAGAAATTACTTTAAAGAACCTACCTTTGTCCTTAATTTTTCTTCATCATTTGTTAGTGAAGAATAGTGGAATGATGATGCCAAGTCAGAGAAAAAGTCCTTTTAGATTTGCTCTGTATGTCAAACAGTGGAGGATGATGGGATCACAGGATAACTCAGGCACAGAGGGACCTCAGGAGGCCCCTGGTCCAACCTCCTGCTTGCAGCAGGTTCATCTCTGGGACCAGTCCAAGCTGCTCAGAGCTTCTCCTAGTCAGTGCTTGAAAAGAACAAAGGCTACAAAACCTGTGCCTTTGCCTGACTCTCCTCTCATGGAAAAAGTTTCTCCTTCTAGCGAGGGTGAGGCTCTCCTGCTACAGTTACTGCTCACTGTTCCTTGTCCTCCCACCCTGCAAGGCTGCGATGAGCCCAGCTGCACATCCTTGATGACCTCCACACAGGCACTGGTGCCTGATGTTAAGTTTTTCCCAAATCCACAGCTCCAAGCTGTTAAAGTCCAGCTCCCCCAGCCTCTCCTCAGAGAGATACTATTTCAGCCGCACCTCCATGACTCAGTAGGAAAAAAAGGGAAGACCTGAAAAAACCCCACTATTTCTCCCCTAGATTTTGTTGCAGTGTGTGCAGAGATTTATTTCACCTTTGATTAGCTTGCTTATCCAGTTTCTTACCCTTATAGTTACCCACCTAGCTTGACTGTGGTGTCCAGACATGAACACTGGAACACTGTGGGAGATCTTTCCAAAAATCTTGCTGAAGTTCACGTGAATGATATCCCTGCTCTCTCCTCGTTCACAAACCCAGCCACATTACTGTAGAAGACAAACAAGCTGGTCTGACATGATTTATCCTGGCAAACACATGTTCTTTCAGTCACTTTCCTCTCCTCTCTGTTGTCAGAAATGTACTTCAAGGGAATAGAAACTTGTACTCAGGGAAAAATGCAGAGCTGGGGAATGCAGGAAGTCATAACTACCCTTGTATGCATTTCCAGTTTTCAGCATACTTCAGGATAGAGGATTACTGAATCAAAACTGGTATCTTTGTATTAGTGAACATCAAGGTACATTATCTCCCAATAATACCTCTAATTCCAACCTAATTAGACAGGTAGCATCTCCAACAACCTACAAATGTGTCACACTTTAATTTCATGCTCTGTGAAGATGTAGATACCTCAGCTTTGGGGTTCAAAGACTTCTGATCATCAGTCTTCTCTTTATATTCAGTGGAGAGTAGTAGGTTCCTAAGTAGGAGGAACAGGCAGGTTTGTTTTGTTTTATTTTGCTTTTCAACAGACTTATTTATTTTAAAGTGGTTGCTTGGAAAAGTAAATGAAACTCTCTTATGTAAAGTAAATAAACAAACTCTCTTTATTTGAAGTGAATAAACAATTTTTTTCACAGATAGAGGCCACATAGGATCAAAGACTTGTATAGAATGAAAAAGTTGTTCCTTCCTCTGCCCAGTGACATTTGTCTGGATTTATCAACATACTCAGAAATCATAATGATTTTTACTTTCATTTGGGGTTTTTCTTCACTATGATTACTTCACTTATAGATACAGTTTGCCCAGGGAGAGGTCAGGGAGTTGGAAGTGCAGTCTGACTGTCTGGCTAAGCATGATAAATGCAGTTACTGATCAGGTTCCACAAGATCCCCAAACCACAGTTAGATAATGACTCTCCCTATCCTAACTGGGATTCATCTGCTTTATTGAAGGATACCTTCTTTCCAAGGATTTTACAAATACTAAATGCAACCTGCTGAATTCAGCTGCCGTCACTCAAGCTGAGATCCATAATGTGGTCATAACCACTTGATGACAATTATTGGTGTGATCTGCCCCAGGGTTGATATGCAGAATTTCACTTGAGACCACATCAGCTTTAGCCACTTAACCTTAGACTTCAGAGCATAAACCACAGCCAGCATTTGTGTGTACCTTACAATAACTCCTTGAATAACCATTAATTTATACACAGCTGTCAACTTCTTTTTTTTAGCTGTAGGAAGGTACAACATACTGAAGTCTGAGTAATTCTTAACATCTTAAGGGGCAGAGAAGTGCTTTAATATGTTCATTTTTTTTTATACTTAGCTTTGATTTTACCTAGGCCCTGTGCTTTGAAATTTGCATGGGAGTTAACAGTATTTCCTCTTCACTGTTAACCATGGTCACTTCCCTAAATATTTCTGGGAATGGTCACGCTCCTCTAGCTGTTCAGTATTCATGGCTGAAACTGTATTTGTGATTAAAAATGTTTTTTTTTTCCTCAAAAAGCTGCCTCAGAAGGCAGGAAATGCCAAATATTTGTGCTATGTTGAAAAATATGATATATTGCTGTCAAAATAAAAATATTTATATGAACATCAAATGATAACATCCATTCAGGCAGTGGTGTATGTCTGTAACATGGTTGCATTTCATACATATAAAGGATAATTGAAGCACTTCTTCATTTGTTTTTAAAAGAATCCTTCTTTGTACAGAAAGAAGGTATGTGCATATGAATAAGGGTTTTAAAAAAATACTTAAATAGAAAATATCCTGCTGCTGTTTTATTAGAAAAATCAGCAGCTAGTCTTGAAGAGTCTTATGTGAAATATTTGGACACGTTTCACTTGCAAACACAAAGTTTTCATTTCTAATTTTAGAGTGTAGCCAGCAATAATAGGATTTAAGGAAAATATTGCAGTTCATATAGACATCACAGATACATTTTTAAGGTGGCAGCTAGAAACTCCAATTACTATGTCATATGTAGTTGGTTTATCTGATGTAAGAATATAAAAGATAATATACCTCAGGGAAACTGAAGATAAAGTAAACCAACTATACCTATTTGAGAAATATTAATTAATCTGGTAGCTGATGTGCCAAATAAGTGGCATCTTAAGTAGATCAGTGCCTGTAACTCAGTACACTTCAAAATATTTGTACTTTAGTGCTACATTTTCTTGTGAATTTTAAAATATGATTAATTTACTGGTGATTGTAAATTGTTTGTGACAGGGATGCTATGCTTGAATAGAACTTGCTAACAATTCCAATATGACGATGCCATTGCTGTAGAAACTTTAAACTCTTAACTGCAGAGTAGTGAAAGAAGATTGCATTATAATTCTCTTTGGGTAGTAAGTTGAATGAAGATTCTATCCTGCTTTGAGTGAAGGGAATAATAAAATTGCCATTGACTTCCTTGGGGACAGGATGGGGTCCTGCCAGGCTTAGGATGATAAATCAAAATAATATATCAGCAGCAGATGGTTGCAACAGATGATTGAATAAGCACTGTGTTTAATTTTTATGAAATAACTTTTTTTTAAATGTACAGCTTGTCAAGAAATTAAATCTGACTCAGATGAATTCTAAAATGTGCTATATTTTCATCACAGTATGTAGGGGGCAATTTTACTTGCCAAAATAATCTCTATAGAAATAATATTATAAAACAGTAACATAATGTATATACTCATTCAAATTCTGAAAAAAGTAATGTTGTGTGTAGTGTAAGAAGAACACAACAAAAATAAGGAAAGAACAAAGGGAGAGTAGGAAGAGTTTTAAAATATTAGCCACTCTCCCTCCAGACCTTTTTACTCTACAAAGGCATTTAGATATCTATTTCTTGTGAAACTGGGGGAGTCTGGCTTCTAAAAATGGTGAAGCACCTACATACCTCTGTGGATATGTCTCCTGCACACAGCTGATAGGGTGTTAAATATAAAACATAGCACTGAAACAGAGTGGATGTTTTGACTCATCCTGTCAACACACATTATGGACGGTAACAATTGCACGCATCCCTATGGCTACTGCATATACAGTATATATACTCTGCAGATTTCCGAGCCACAGAGAGGTGTGAAGCACTCTGAGCACACAGGGAGGGAGTTGGATTGGTCCTCTAGGTATGTGACAACTGCCCATTCAGTGGATCTGTGCATCTACAGCTTCCTATCAGCCATCCAACAGCTCCAGCCAGGTGTTCTGCAGCTGTTCTGGATGGGCTGCAGGTCCTCAGCCTCTTGGGGACATCAAGAGCCTCCCCTTCCTTCTGAATAAGCCTAATAGTTTTATTAATACACACCTGTAGTTTGCCACAGTCATAGAATCATAGAAAGGTTTGGGTTGGACAGGACCTTAATTATCACTCTAGCTCCAACTCTTCCCTCCATGGGCAGGGACACCTTCCACTAGACCAGGTTACTCAACGCCCCACCCAGCCTGGCCTTGGACACTTCCAGGGATGGGCCATCCACAGCTTCTTTGGCCAACCTCCTCCAGTGCCTCACCATCCTCA
Organism: Corvus kubaryi; assembly: GCF_017639235.1. Lineage (NCBI taxonomy): Eukaryota > Metazoa > Chordata > Aves > Passeriformes > Corvidae > Corvus > Corvus kubaryi. The sequence goes on along the minus strand of NW_024581076.1, from coordinate 4,962,914 downwards.
CAGTAAAGAATTTCTTCCTAATGACTTCTTCCATAATGCCTACTTAGGCTTGCATAGGAGCTGTGTTTATACTCTGTGAATAAAATAACAAGGCACTGCCTGTCCTCACACAGCTGACACCGCACACTCAGCTGGGGAGGCCTCACTGAGTGCATCTCAGGGACTTGGAAAACAAATAAGCGCTGTGGGCATCCTACTCCTGCCCGCCCTCGGATTTCTGAAATATCAATATTCCCTCATTTGTTTTGTGGGGAAATCAGTTTGCTCAAGCCAAACTCATGCCGTGGAGAGTGCTAAATATTTAACAGCACACATGGCCATGCAATGTGCTTGAGACCAAGGCCAGACTCTCTTCAGTTTACTTATAAAGACGTAGCAAAGTTGCTATAAATCTGTTCAAATATGTTAGGAAAGGAAGGAACTTTAGTCATGGACACAGGTTAATCCAGAAAAATCACATTAGCTAGAAAGATTTTTTTCAAAGTGCCAAATTCATTTAACACCAGGACTCCAAGAACACATAAATTAGAACAAAAAAGAATAGATTTATAATATCTTCCGTGGATAAAGCAAGCCAGATACCAAAAATTTATTATTGGAGCAGATTTATGCACATAAATGTGGTGTCTGAGAATTGCATACCAGTGCACTTGGCTGAAAGAAGACATTAACCAAATTTAGTGCAAGAATGAGCTGTGCCTTCTAAGAGGCAATACAATAAATTATTAGGACAATGCATCAGCCGCTGTGGGATGGGTTTTGTTACTGGAACACTTGAAAGCAATACAGAACAGCTTTCTAAAAGCAAGGCCTCAGCCAAGGACTCCAAGGTGAATATAAGAGCTATTGGATAAAATTCTGCGTCATGTAAAAGATCAGAGTTTTAATGGTGGATACTAGGCCACCCCAACAAGGATGGGCAAGCCCATCTGGGTGCATACTTTGAGATCAATTCTTTCTTGCTAGAATGTCTGGAGTGGGTAGGTGCCTTATTTCATGTTGTTGATGGACAGCAGCCGTTCTTCTATGATTTATGAGCACTTTGATTTTAAGAAATGCTCTTCCTGCTGAAGTATCTGATGTATGAAATCCTGGGAAATATATTGCAAATTTTTCAAAATGCTCAGGAGACAGAGGTATGAGGATTAAAGGCACCATTGTTTTGCCTCCCTCCAAGCACTAAGCGGTTGTCATGCCTTAGTTTGGTTGTGGCTGGATTGAAGCAGTCACTGATCTGGGTATTGCTGTTCAACCAGATGTTTGCAATGTCCTTTGGGACCTTCAGGGAGAAAAATGGAGTATAATCAACAACTGTTATAAATAGCAATGGACCCAAAGAGGCTCACAGACTCTGCACAGTATGTTCAGCATTCACAGAAATCTGTCTCTGCATTTGCTATGAGAACAGCAGAAGAAGTCCAAGAGTGGTCCATCTCCCTTACAGCTCTCTTAAGAGTCTAGGTGCCCTGAGAAGGTATGGGAATCTTTCCAGTCACCTCACAGAAATCTGGATAGGGTCCAGATAGGGTAGAAGAGGAATCTATCAGTTTTTCCTATTTGGTGTCATTCTGTGAAAGGTATTTGCCAGGAAGGGATAAACCATCTAAGCAATTTTCCATATCAATTTCAAGTAAACAGGGCTAATATGGTTACACAGAAACTATGCAATTACAACATGCAGCATTCCAAGAAAGAATGGAAAGTTAAAAAGCAAGTTAAAGGAAATATTCATGTGACATATATGAAGACAAATTTTGCTTAAAAGGGCTGTGCACTTTGGATGGAAGAGGAAAAGCTTAAACTCCACCCTCACTAGCAGCTAGTCACAGTACAAAGTCTTTAACGTTGACTGGTACTCCCTTGGGAGCTGTTATGACTTCAATATTCCCTTGATAAATTAATTTCTCCAAGATGTTCCCAGGGCTTTTGTACATTCTGCTTGTGGCTGCACTGATAGCAAAGTCACATTCCTCAGCTCTAAAAATCCAAGAAATACGTTGTGTTGTTTTGTGAGATTCGTCTGGTGTGCACTGGAGAGCCAAGAAAGAGGACATGACGTGACCTTTAGCATATAGCCTTCAGATTCTGAGAACATCTTTCCGTTTGCATGTTGGAGAAGTCCACAGCTCCTTTCAGGAAGCGTGCCTTGCACAGCCCACACAACAAGCATGACCACTTCCTTTGACCACACATGGGAAAGAGGTATCTGAAGGACAGCACACTGTGACCAGTGGTACTGGGTATTTAAATGGATACTAGCTGCATGAAACTCACCTCAGTAAAATACAGATACCTTATTCTAACAGGACAGTCTACAAACACTGCCCCTAGCCTGCTTAGGTGCCTAAGACATCACTGCTGTCTGTTTCCTCTTAAGTTCTTCTATGCAAAATCTTGCTCCTCTGCCTGATCAGAGATTTTGTTGTGTTGGGTTGATCTGTGATCACATATGTGGATGGTAGGTGAATATTTCTGTCCTCCACAAAGGGACATCTCCAACCACTCTCACCTGTTCTTTCTTCCTAGTGCAAATGCTTGGTTCAAGTTTGATTAAATCTGAAGCCCCTCGTGATGGAGCTTGTTCCCTCTGTCACTTCCCAGGGCAGTGAACCTTTTCTTGCCAGTCTGAAGATGGAGTAGGAGCCTTCTTCTGTTTGCAAGTCTCACGTCTCCAACCTCCTCCATCTCTGTCACCCACCCCTGAACCATTACAGCTTCTGGCCGTCCCTCCTTTGGTGTGGTGCAGGTTCAGTCTCTTGCCTCTGCAGGGTCTCTGTACAGATCCTGTTAATCCTCCTGGATGCAGCTAAACCTGCTCTCCTCCTCTGGCAGCTGTTCAGGTGGCAAGTCAGCTCCTCAGAGCGTGTTTCTAGCAGGTAGGACAACATAACTGCCAGTCTCAGAAGCACTAGACATTCCTTATGGCCCAAGTCTTGGCTGGCCATATCCTCACTCTGAAGATCCCTGATTGTCCAGAGACAGTTTATCCAGTTTATGAACCGGACCGTGCCCTTGGCATGTTCACTGTTGCTCAGTAGCCCCTTGCTCTCCTCAGAAGTTTTTGGGATACTTCTGCACCCCATTTTGCAGAAGGTGCTGGATCTGTTAATTTGACAACCATGTTCCTGAAGATGTGAGTCCTCCAGAAGTTCAGCAAAGGGAAATGACAAAAACTGCACCTGAGGAGGAATAACATCAGGCATCATGGTGGGCTGAAGCACTTTTATGTCTGAAGCTTATATCAGTTGAAGGAATATTTCCTATTTAAAAGAAAAATACAAGCAAACTGAAAAAAACCCCAAGCAAAAAAACCAACCAACCAAACAAACCCAAAACCCAAAAAACCCCAACCGATTATGAATAAAGGCAGTTGCAAGACTATTAATTGCAGTAGATTGGATGGTCTGAAAAAACCCCAAATGTCACATCAACATTTCTGATGATATTAAGCCCCAAAAAGATGTTCTCATGATAGTAACTGTGCCACAGACAACAAAGTGAGTCAGAAATTTGAAATACATCCAGAAATGAAGGGGGGAGGCAGGACAGTGTCCAAAAAGAAAATGAAGATAAGGGTTAGTTTTCTCCCATGAGCTCATTAAATTGGATCTTCTGGTTGCAGTTGTCTGACAGCAACTTGACAACTGGGAAAGGGACAGTTTCAGTACATTTGTCCTCAGTATTGGCCTTAGCTTCTTAGATTCCTGGAGAAACTAAGGCCAGGTCCCAGTTTTATAATGTATCTCATCCCTCAATTTAACCTCTCTGAAAATATTTTCCGTTTCAGTATTGTGATGAATGCATGTGGGTTTTTTGTTGGTTTTTTTCTTTTTTAGGTTTGTTCCAAAGGGTAGCAAACATTGCTGAATGTGAAGTTATCTCCTGGAGAAACTTCTGCAAGCCTTCTGTGAAACTATCAACCCCAATACAATGGCTTTGTTTCTAACCCACAGTGCAGGACTGAGTAGGCAAACAAATAGTTTTTACCCTCTCTCAGCTTTAAATGGACACCTAGCACTTTGCAAAACAGTGACTCTAAAAGGTGGCAATCAAATCTAAATGTCCCCCTCTATTATTCTTACCAAAGCTGTGTTTCATCAGAATGGGGTCTAGAGTAATAAAAGAAATTTTTTGCAAAATTTACTCGTATTGCAGGAACAGAAAGGGTGATGACAATTATAGTTACAGAGCACCGTGGAATTTGGCCCTTGGTTCTTATTACTGACCTTTCACATGTAATGGGAATTGTCATTATATTCCCATCACTAAGTAGAGTTTTTATCTGAACAAAAATTATAGCAGTTTCGTATGGTTTTGTTTAATGGCTAATGTTAAGTATTCCGGCTCTTTTCTCTTTGTATCTATCTATTAATTGAATCATTAATTGGCCTATAGATTCTTGAATTTCCTCTCTTTTCACTTTTGGAAGAAAATGGTTATTCTCTTTGACCTTAAATCCTCCAGCATTTCATCAGTATCCCTCTTGTTCTCTGCCAAGTGATCATCTCCAATTACAGCTCTGATTGCAGATTTTCAAAGATCACAAGAAGAAGTAGCATTCAGGGGTAGAAAGACTGGCTGGCCAGCTCAGCAAAACGGGGGAATAACACCTTCCCAAACAACATACAAATGTCATGAGGCAACCTATTAAACGAATTATATTTAAAATTCTATGGTGCTGTCTTAAATTTCAACAGAATTACACCTAAAGTATATCAAGTGACAGGCAGCCTAGTCTCTGTGAATCATTTCTGTGTATGTACTTGAACAGTGCCAAACACAGACAGTCCTTTATCTAATGATCCCCTGTTAGATCCTGTCTGCCTACCACAATAGAAGGATCATAACTTTTATGATGATGTTCTAATCTCATAGTAATGGTAAAAAAGCACAGTTCTTTCCCGGAAGTACTTGGAATCAGGTCCATTCCTTCTTCAAAGTTTGCTTTTATTTTAGATAAAGATTGTAATGCTAAGTGGTTTCAGAAGCCTGATTTGTCCAGTCCTTTTATTCTAGTCACATATACCTGGTGACTTCCAAGACCACCATCAAATGTTTATGGGATTACATGTTCAGGAAGACAGTGATGAATTATAAACACCAATTTGACTAATTTGACTTCAGAGGCAGGAACATCTCAGGTGCTAGAATTAGTGTCAAATCTAGACAGCTCCAGATTTCATGGGCACCTCCAAACAGGGGAGAAAACCAATTTAATTGGAAGCATCTTGTATGCTCAAGTTTCCCAGCAGTAAAATTAATTTTGAATAGCAGCAGAATGTCGTACATTTCCTGATCTTGGCATAAGTAGAATATTTCAAGTTGAAATACTTGGGCCTCTGTTCACAGCTAGCAACAGCAGAGCCACAAATCAGTCATGCTGGGATTCAGCTCATTTAGCTTTCAGTGCCTGCAATGGACATATTGGCACGTGTGACAGCACTATAAGCTTTTTGCACACTTCGTAGTGAGGAAGTTACACTTAAAGGACATGGGCTGTTTCCTACCCTCTTTCAGATATCTATTCAAAGAGGCAATAAATTGAACTTGCTTTTTCCCTGATCATGACAACTGGCACTCTGGCAAGTGACACTGGCCACTGGGTAACACGTATTGGCAGCCCTAGGAGAAGAGAGTGGGATATGTCCTCTAAAAGAGGCAACTCCAGTAAGATCTTGGGTCCATCTGTTGTTAAAATTTCTTTTGCAAAACAGCAGAGATCTGACAGCTAAGTCACTAAAATATAGATAAGAACTCAGGAAGCTAAGAGCAATTCCTTCTACTTAAAAGGCAAAACATGAAAAATGCAACTTTTATTTTCAGATTGTCTTCAAAGGACAGAACTCCAATGCATTTCCATCAACTGCTAAAAATGACTGACAAATCTGTAAAAAAGAATCTGAAGACTATTCAGTGTAAATAACTGCATATACAGAGAGATAGGTGAAGTTTCTAATGCTTCTTCTAAAAATTATTTTATTATATTTTCATCTATTATTTAGAAGTACTTAAGGCCTTTAGAGAAAAGAAAATCTTGTAGCAGTCCTGACACATTTAATAAAGTCATCTGTTTCCTTATTGTCATATTTCCTGCCTTCTCTCCCCTATCCACTTCCTACCAGTCACTACTCCCTCTTCTTTCCATAAATGTAAAAAAGAATTTCAGGTACTACAGTAGTAATTAAGCCATATGGATGACAGCAGGTCAGTGCTCACACCCACATTCCACCCCTATTCACTTTACTGGTGCAGCTGCAACACAGATCCTGGAGAGAAACAAGCAACACAGGAGAACAGTTCATCATATGCCTATTAACTTGCTCAGGCATTCTCCTGTAGGTACCTGTGTTTCTCCTAGAGCAGCCTTTTCTGACTAAGACAGCCAACTTACAGATGCTGAAGTGGAAGCAGATGAAAAGCAGTCTCACTTTCCAGCTGTCCAGCTTGAACACAGCTGTCAATACTAGGCAAGCAAACACAGTGGGAGCTATACCATAGGTGTTTGATTGTCAATAGTCCTAAATTAGGGACCCAAGATGTAAAAGGCATTCTGGAAAATGATTTTCAGTGAGATTTGATTCTAGAATTTTCATTAATCCAGATTGCAAGTAAAATTTTAGATAAGCATGCTGTCATTGTGTGACAGACACAAAGTGCCAGTAAGTGCATAGTAGATAATGTCAAATAACAGAATGGCAATCAATACACAAATGAAAAACATAGAGAATGTGATGAGGATTTTTTTACAACAGGCTGAAAGCAGGAACAGTATGAAAAATCCAGGAACAAATGTTGTTTTCACTGACTATGACATGTAGAGCAGCCTGGGCAAATGTGATTCTACTGTCTGCCTGATAGAAGTGCCAACACTGTGTTGAAAGAAGGTACTTTCTCTACAAAACCTTCCATAGATGTATAGATGGATTCATCAACATTCATTAAATAAATTGCCTAATTATGAGAAGAAGTGTTTGCTGACCCTTAAAAAGCACATCTGTCCTGAAGGCAGTGATGTAGGCAGCCATAGCCAATGACACCAAATGCAGTTATGTCCCCAAATTATCAGAGCTGTCTTTTAAAATAGGTGACATAGTGCCTGTTTCACAAAGAAAGGCATGAAATATGTATTATTTTTGGCTATAACTATTTGATGTTAAAAAATAAAAGTAGTTTCTGTGGTTCAACACATATTTTCAGAGTGCCTTGGGGTGACTTTACGATGTGTTTTCCTTATCATTGCTCTATGCCCAGACATGATTCCTGTGCCTTTCTGTGTCTTTAAAACTGGGTGTGAGAGAAAGAAAAACAAAAAAGGCAGATGAACTTTTCAAAGCAGTTTGTGCTCTAAGGTCATTCTGTCTCCTCTGTGTGCTTCTGCGGTGGCAAGAGCGGAGGAAGCACCTTTCCAGCTCCTTCTTCTTCTCTTCTGGAACTGTTCAGAACTTTTCACCAAGGCCCAGAGGGGGCCCAGGCCGACCCAGGTCCGAAGAGGAGAGAGAGAGAGATAGAGACCACACCCAAAGAAAGGACTCTGAGAAATTACCAGGTTCTCTCCACAGTGAGAGGTTTTATTATTTAGCATTATTCTTTTACCATTGTGCATCGTGTCTGTTAAATAAATAGGTTTTTTTTTCCTTTCACTTTGCTCCAAGGAACATTTTTCTTCTGGTGGGGGAGGGGTGGCTGAAACCTGCCTTCTAACAGAGGACTTTCATTTTGGACGTTCCTCCGAATTTGTCTGAAATCAGGACACAGATGCTTAAAAGTGGCAAGATTCTGACTGGAGTATCAATGACATTGTGCAGTGGGGCATGGAGTGCTACAGTGCAGAGCCTGGACTCAGGTGGTCCCACAGCACCAGTGTGCAACACAATGCCATGAAAATATAGGATATTGAGGGCTTCCAGGCAGTGGGCAGGGGCTGCTGAGGGGCTGCACTGGCTGCATCACTGGGTTCTAATATGGAAACAAAACCACTGAGGTCCTTCTTGCCAGGAGATGCTGAAAAAAAGTCTATAAGGTTGAACAACAAATCATACTCCAACCTTCTACAAAAAATGTGACTGGGAAGGGAAAGAAAAATGTATAACTGGTGTAATGATTAGATATCTTACTGATATTACTGTTTTGTGAAGAGATGAGGGAGCTTCGGGAAAATTACTGCTGAAGTTTGATTTGCCAACAGCGACAAAATTTAGTGCGTAGTTCTTATAACACCAAACTGGGAGCAGCTACTGCTGCAGTGGAACCACCATTAATTCTCATTTAGAAATTTTTAGCTGTAATTTACTTGAAAGCAGAATTGGAGGTGGAGACTGTCTTAATCCTCTTTTTTCATTCAAAATTAGATGTCGTTTGGATTTTGCACCAAATCTTAGAGGATTCCCTAGTGCAATGCTTGCTGCATTCTTGTTTTTAACTGTTCACAGAATCTGGTGGTACTTCTCAAAACTTTAGTGCTTGGTATAAGAGTAAGAAATTGATGTGGAACATATCTTAGTTGTTTATTTTCAGCTTAATCTTAGTTTTTCAACCTTGCACTGCAGACCCCAGGAATGACCTCTATGGCTTTCTTATTTAGATCACAAAATGTGTAGGAACTGATGTTTGGTCCAGAAGATTCATTTATTCATGCTTGTCTTGGAACATTAAGACAATAACCTTGAAAGAATATTCCCATATTTACTCCATGATTAGGACCTCAAAAGAGAAGATAGCATCTGAATGCCTCAAAACACAGGCAACTGTGGCAGCATGGCAGATGTCATGCTTCCTGTTGGAATGCTTGATAATATGCAAATCTAGCCCCACACTGTATGTATTACATGGTACTGGAGGATTGTAAATGCTAGAAGAAAAATGTCACTGTGCCACTTTCAGGGTAACTGCTAGGGAGCAAGGCTGATTTCCTTGAAATGTGGAGTCAGAGCTCTTTGATGAATGGATTGAAGAGTTCATTTTTATCTACAGTGCAAAGAATCTGGATGCTTACTCTTCATTTTCTGTGTGCCCTTCTTTTCCTCCAAAAGAATAACAACAACAACAACAAAAAAAATCCCTCTTTTGCCCGCAGAATTTGAAAGCATAAGAAGGATTTGCCAGCTTAAATAGCCCTACAAGTTTCTTGTTTCTCAAAGCACTATCCTCTGGGGGTAAAACAAAGCTGTTTCCAGAAAAGTAACTAAGTATTTAAAAATAACTAAATATTTCTCCTTTCTGTTTCAAAGCCAGCATTTTTATAAAAATTTGGAATGGACCCTGTGCAAGGATGAAATAATCCCATAAAACTGTTTCCAAAAGTGGTGTAATTTTTGATACAGCATTTTTAGCTTCAGCACAAAGAGGATGGAACAGAGATGTTCAGAGACTGAATAGAAATGTTCCGAATAAACTGAAACTCACGGATTTAATCCTCCAGGTTAATAAGCCCAAAAAGTATATAAATAATTGAACATTGTATTCACCTTCTGGCTACATTAGTTTTAAACTTGCATCTGTTACCTTGAAAGGCTAAGACTTAGTTTTTACCAGTGAAAAGAGAGCTGAAACTGTCACAAAGCAGTATACCAGCAGCTGCTACTTGTGTGAAAACACAATCAGTTTTGAAACCAAAATAAACCCAAAAAACTTCACAGATCACTTTATAGCTGGCTTTCAGATAAGAACTCAGGACTGAAGGTGTTGTCATCTTCTTGGAAGGGTTTATGAGGCCTGACACAAATACAGTCCATGTACTCAGGTGGCTGACAGCTTAGAAAAAAATCCTACCATTTATCTGCAAAGCTTCCACAAGGTCCAAAATTTAGTAAATTTACTAAATTAACAGTTCTTCTGTCCCATCAAGAAACTTTGGTTACTTCTCCCATGCTAATGAATGCTTGAATTCTGAATCAAGGCTACTCAGAGGGCAGGTATGGTTCTGCTTCCTGATGTGGGGATTCTAAGGGCAGGGAAGAGTCAATAACCAACACTTTCCACAGGAGACGAAGAGGGAGCAAAATTAGCCAAGTGCTTTATGAAAACTGTACTGTGCATATTCTCCTCTTACCTGAAGATTGTCACATTAGTCTGCTCAGAACTGCAGAGAAACAGAGAAGACAAAATATGCTGCAGCAGTTAACCTAGACTGGGTTTTCCATTAATGAATTCTTCCATGGGCCATTTAAAGCGAACTTAAATTAGCCAGATCATGAGACTGGAATTTTTTTCCCTGGAAAAGGGTAACAAAACTGACCACAGGGAAGAAGGAGGTAACTGTCCTGCATTTTCTAACCCTGGGTACTGTGGTTTTCCTTAGACACAGTACACCCTACAAACACAAACAGGCAGCTGCAGAGAATATTTTCATCTGGGCAGACAACAGTAGAGTAACTCCATGGCTGGGCAGATAACTAGAAAAGGTGTCAGAAGACATCAGATCAGTTTTATATTTACAGAATATTTTCTGAGAACAACAACAACAACAAAATAAAAGAAACACAATTTATAAAACATCCTTAGGTTTAAGTTGTCTGGGTTTTTTTGAGGAGGTGGTATTTTGTTTCGGTTCTTTTCTTCCCCACATATTTTGTTTGCAAAATGTGACTAGATCCTGAATTTTCTAAGCAGAAAGTCAAAGTTCCTTTATATATATTTTACATCTATCTATCTATCTATCTATCTATCTTTCATACATTGATAAACTGTGTGATGTTTGAATATACAGAGTAATAATAGGCTGACATTCCTGTTCTGTTGTTGTAATGGAATTTTGAGAAGTATTTCAAGACTTCCTAAGAAATTGTTGCACCTCTCTGCCTCTCCCATGCAATAGAGAATAATAGGGAATAAATAAGGATAAAACTACTTACACTGTGCTGGTGAGAGACAGCAAACCTTTCCTAATCCTTTGTGGAAAATTGAGGAAACATTCCTTTAACTCTGAACTCAGTTTCTAGTGAGAAAAATTTCCAGAAAGAATAAGGTTCCTTCAAAGGGTTACACGAGGCAAGATCCCTTAATGGGACCATGGTTGGACCTCTGGAGAGCAGCATTTCAGCTGTGATTTATTAGACAAGTTGTTTACAGACTTTGTCTGCCAGCATCTGAATTTTTTTTTTGCCACTGCAGATCCATTTGACACAAAAATAGTAAATGGTATCTATAGCTACATGTAGAAGAGCATCAGCAGTATGACCACTTCTGTTTCTGGTGCTTTCATTGACTGGGGAGGAAATGTTTTCCAGCTGAAGATGGCAAGACACCGTGACTTGACTACCCATGAGTCTGTGACAGGTTTCTTTTTGAGTGGCTTCCCTGGGACTTGTCCTTCTCTGTTCATTCCCAGCATCTGTATGCTGCATTTAGCATGCAGCAGATGCCTACTCTCTTGGGTATCTAAAGAGAATCCATTAAATAACCACTCTGCTACAGCCATGAAAAGAGTTTTTTCTGATGCCTCAGAAAGTGTGTTTGGAAGCCAGTGCTCACAATGCATGTCAGGAAAAAGCATGACTGAGTATTTAGTGTGGAAAAAGCATCCCTCGGGAGAGAGTAAACTCTGTTTTAGAAGAGCAAGGCATGGTGTGAGCTGAACTCTAGGGACATTTCCTTTTCATTCTCTCAAAACTGCTCACTCTAGTCCTTCTGCAGAAGCTTAATTACATGAACAAAACCCACACATCTTCCTTCTCTCACTCTCCTCCCCATTACCTGGCACTCAGCTTTCTGAAGTGCAGTCGGGGATGCAGAATTCTAGTTAAAATATCTTCTCCTGGCTGATGTGGAAAGACAGCACAGAACACACCTGGAAAACAGTTAGAAAGATATGGTTTCACCCAGAACTGCCTTAAGGACCTTGCATTAAGCATCAGGTTGACAAAAAGGCCAGCCTGACAAAACATAAAGGCCCCCAAGTGCCCCGCTAACAAGTGCCCCAGGTTAGCAGGGCACTTGTTGAGGGAGTCAGGAGAGGAGTGACAACAGAGTCCTGCGCCTGAGCCTGTGAGCCAAGCCAGACTGGGAACAGCAGCTGACCAGGGCTTCAGTCTTGTTAGAACCCCACTGAGGGGGAATGGTCTCAAGAGGGATGTCTGTCTTGGATTTGCTCTTTGGGACTCGTAGTTATTTAGGAGTTAGCCAGTGGCTCCTGACAGGATTGTCTAAGGAGGATTGGAGAAACCACATAAAAATATTTTTGTCCAATTGGCAGCTTAATGATATTTTGCCATGAGTCTGGAGCAATGTGGCTCATTGTGTGGGAGTCCAGACAGATATAATTCATGTTTTGTTCTGCCTGTGAGAGGAACCTTAAAAGTCTGAGGAATTAATTCCCCTTTGAGCTGAAGGATAATTGGATAACAGAGCCTGCCATTAAGATAATCACTGCAGATCTGCTGCCCATGGCATTTTTGGACAATACCTTACAGACCCTTCCTGCTTGGCAGCACTGGTCTTCAGTTCCCAATCCTTCCCATCGTCTGCACGGGGAGACAAAGAACTCAGGGGCCAACAGTTCTCAGCCTTCACAGTGGATGATTGTCGTGGAGTCCTTCAAAGACAAAGAAATGCTTTAGTTTAGCTCATTGTTTGGAAGGTTAACAATGGGCTGAAAGACCTGATCTACAGTTTTCAAAAATAACAGCCATAAAAATTGGAGTGTGAATTTTGGTTTAATACCCAAGGAAAATGATCTTTGATTAGTGTAGCTGCTGGAAGCTGGCAAGGTCACATGTGACTGGGGAAGCAGAGAAGAAGTGAAATCAGGCAAAATCACTGATTTGGAGCCAGAAGACGGGGTTCTTACTGAGCCAAAGTGGCTGAGAAGAGAACTTTGAAAAGATGTTTGGTGCCAGAAGAGCTCCACCACTGTCCTCTCCAGCTGCATCCATTGGCAATATGCTGATCCCTTGCCCTGTTTCCTGCTTACCCTCCCTAAGGGATGGGAAAGGTGGGGAATGCTGGCCTTTAAACCAGTTCAGTTTTCAAACTCCCTCTTTACTTCTCTCTCCTCAACTGTTTCCTCTGCCTTAGAGAGATGAACTTATTCCTAAATAAAACCAGCCCAGAAATGGTTTATTATCTGGGATCAATCAGAATTACATTCAACCTGAAATTGCATTTGATGTTTTCAAGTAATATGCATGTGTTAAATACAGCAAAAATATCAGAAAAATACAGTGCAAAACAAAATGTATTTGTCAACATGCAACATCAGTAAACCAGCAGATCAACGAACGATTTTAGATTATGAAGAGGCATCAACTTTCCTCATGTGTTACAGAGTTCTATTTATCATCAAACATTTTCTACTTTTTTCTTTTAAACATAGTAAAAGCCAAAGTTCTAGCAGGTAGCACATGGCCTGACTGTCCCACAGCCCAGATTTTAGGAAAAAGCACACTGAACTGATTTGCCAGACTGGTTGGAGTGGAAGCGACTTGCATGTTGCTTTCTGTGACATTGCATGACTTAGTGTAAGAACTTACAAACATCAGGAGAGGTGTTCATATTTTCCTGTCCTATGAGATTACACAGCCTGGAATAGCAGTTCCTTTTCAAGGATGCTACTTCAAGGCCTGCAACTCTTCACACCACTTTTTTGCTACATTTCCTAGTACATAGAGTTTTGCAACCCTTCAACTACTGGAACTGAAATTTTGAAGTAAGCTTCTGCCTGTCATTGAAGCTTACCTGAAATCAACAGAAATACACTTTTATTTTTAGAATTAGATTGGGATGTGGGGGTAATACGGTGCCAGCCTCTTCTAAAACAACACAGATGAGCTTGGCTTTGAAATTCTCTCAACTTGTGCTTCAAAGGAGGCGTGCCTTGTTCAGCTAAGTGCTTCACTTCATGCTGCCAGTATCAACTCACATCTGGCCATACTCTGCAGTTTTCAAACCCTGAAATACACATCTACTCAGCTGGTGCTACCAAGAGCTGGTTTCTAAGCTCTTCAGACATTTTATATAGATGGGCATATGCAGCAGAGTGCTTATCAATATCTATAGGAGAACTGGTGTGAAGTAAGAAAGCTGGTTCTGGTTTTGTGGTGTTGGGGAGACTTAAATGGACATTGCCTAATGAAAGAAGAGGGCACTGGGGAAAGGGAGGAAGAAGTGGGATATAATAAGAAGAGACAAACTGATGACTGGATTTTGGTTTAGAAACTTAAGGGCTGGCAAGAGGATATTAAGGTGAACAGATAAAGGCATCAGGAAACTGTGCTGCTGGAAGGAGGAGCTGGTCAGACAGAAGATCTGGGATAATTAGAATGATGGGACTGAAAACCAGAAATAGCTGGGGAAGGAAAGGTGAGGTCCTTTGGAGACTCAAAGAGACTCCAGAGACTGAGAGGAGACTGAAGGAGACTGGCAAGGATGAAGCTAGAGGATAAGGCAAGTACCTGGGGATGAGTTAAAAACCAAGGAATTTCGTTCTCAGATGCTGACTGCTGCTCCTTCATCTTTTGGGACAGCTCTAGGAAAAGTTTATGACTGCTAGGTCTCCACAGACTGACTTGTCCAGTGCCCAGCTTAGCCTCTGCCTGTGTGCAGCAATGTTCCCATGTCCTCCAGCACCTCAGCAAACACATGAGAGGAAGTAGATGCAGGATGGTTCCTATCCCCCCACCTTTCCTTTGATTGTAAGATTATCCAGAGAGAATCTGGCTAATATGGGATTTCTATACAGGCAGGAATAGGCTATTTAATGCAGTTATCCTTTCAGCCTGAAACGAGGGGAAACTGCTGGAAAGGTGACAAACTAACAGCTCCCTCAGCAGCACAACAAAGAAGGTACATTCAGGGCTTCTGGCAATCTCTCCAACCTTGCAATAGACCAAGTATTTCCCAGTTGTTTCCCATTTATTTCATCCATGTGCTGCTAAACATTTCAGGACAACAGCCAAGTTACAGAAGAGACATAGTTTGGGGGCTTAGAGGTTTACTTTTCAATTCATCCACAGCATGTTTTCCCTTTCTGTATTACTCAGCTATGTCCAAGAACTGCTTCTTTCTCTCACAGATGCTTTTTTCCCTTCATAATGCATGAAGAATTCCTGTTGCCCCTGCACTGTGCCTTTAGAAGACAGATTTCCTCTCTTCTATAGTAAAATGCTAAATCCACTAGAGGGGGCATCCATCCTACCCGATACTGGCCATACTGAAAGTCTCTCGAGTTTCCTTTGGCTTTTCAGACTCCTCCTTTCCCCCCCCTCGACTACCCACCCTACTCCACAGCTGGGTAAGGTCCTAACGTGGCCCTTTCATTGAAATCTTACCCTAACTAAATGTTTCCATGTGAACAAATATTTACAAAGTCCAATACCTATATAGTGTTTATCATAATTGTTTTTAAGCTCTGTGGGAAAGTTCATCTTTCGTCCAGATGCTTCCCTACCCCTGTAACAAGATTAACATTGTACAGGAAAGATATGAGCTTCCTGTAAGGTTTCTGTTACCATATATTGACTCTACCGGTCTTTCAATGTCAAGTTAAAAACCAACAAACCCAACTAAATTACCTATGATCTGATAAAGTAGAGAACTGAGTTACAGGATACAGAAATGGACTAGCATGTACCACGGTAATGGGTCTGTCTTAAGGACTGAAGACATTCATACATAAGTGTCCTTTTAAACTCTGAGGTGATGTCACTTGGCCACAAGACTGCAACAATAGCTTTGAACTGTCCTTTTGTCACAGGCTGCTCACTTTCTATTTCCTATAGCTGTGCAGAATATTGGAGGAGAATCTTTGTATGTGGCTTCCCACATCAGTGCTACAGGCTGCTGCATCTCATTGAGATGGAATTGTGGAGAATGACTATTCAAAGCTTGCACCATTCTTTAGTTTAGAAAGCACCGTGTCAACGTGAAATAATATTACTGTTTCCCACCTCAATATAAAGTGTTCAAAAAATGAAAAAGGTTGAAAGAAATACCAAACCGTATCCATCTCTCCCCACATCCATCATGTTAATTTAGAAACTCAGGAAGGCAATAAAAGAGAATTCAAAATAGAACTTGCTTATAGAGCCCCAGCAGTACGCGTGGTCGGAGGTTTATCACATCCCACAAGGCCAGAGAAGGATTGATCTACACAGTGATCTTCTAATGATTATTTGTCAAATCTGATTTCCATAATGGAGGTACTGGGACTAGTCTGCTTTCCTGACAGATTATTCCACACTTTCATAGATCATATTTTCCTGTTGTTCAGACTAATTTTTCCTCTTCTCAGTTCTGCTTCTCCATTGTGTCTCAGGTGAAACTTCACCATAATTCAAGAAAACTTTTGTTCCAGCTTTTTTGGCTGAAAATATTATGTAAATTTATCTTTAGTACATTTCTTCCCTATAAACCTAACTTTGGAAAAAAATAAATTCTGTTCAGCACATATCCTAACTTTGGTCCTTCCACCAAGAATGACAGATGTCCAAAGTTTCTAGGAAAAGCACTTTAGTATACATCAGCAAGTAGAACCCATCTGGAGCTCTCCAGTGCTAGACTTACTTGAATAGCAGTGTAAGCTGCCTACACTGAGCGCTTTCCAAAGCATGGCAGCAAGGACGGGCCTCAGGGGTGTATGGCAGAGCAGAGGGAGAGCTGAATGGCTTCAGGTGATGGTCTCAGGTGTCTGAGCAACTGCAACTCTATTACGGTTTTCTGTGAAAGGAAAGAGCTAAATTACTCCAGATTAATAAAAGTTGAACCCCAACCCTCATTACAGAAGAAACAATGAGAAGAATAGTTTAGCTTATGTGTTAAAGTGCTGCCAGCAAACTACAGATTGGACCAGAAAATTTTGTTTTTTCTTTCCTGTCCTTCTCACAGGTGCGAAGACTGACCACAATGGTGTGAACAGAAGCCAACAAGAGCAGTAACTGTTCACCTACTACTGTTCATCAGGTCTCATTATGTTCCCAGTAACATTACCATCCCCAGCACAGTCAGAAACACTGGATTCTACTCTCCTGTTCTGTTCCTTACCAAAACACAATAGGAAAATATCTGGTGTTAGAATATGAGACATTTGTTCAGCCTTTTAGCTCATATTGCATATTGAATTTCAGTAGGCATCTGCACTGAGACCAGGCTGGGAGAGACAAAGCTGAAGAGAGCTTAAGAGACTGGCTTGCAAAATACATTGCTTTATATTGAATTTTCTGAAGAAATATGAAAGTACTACATACAAGACATTGCATAGCATATGATGTTTTTAAAACAAAATATATTCAAAATTAGTTTTCGAAGAGCAGACGAGAAAACTCAGAATGTATTAGACTGAAGCACAAAATGTGATTAAAAGCAAATGGCATGTGATTAATTGAATATACAAAATTAAATGAGATGTTATGGTCAAATGGGAGAAGTCTTACTCTATGGAAAGAGGGGATACCAAATTGGAGATGATAAATACTGATCTGAGTATATGGCACTGAAACACTGACATCACTCAGCAGAGGAAAACAGGGGTGTGAGCTAAGGCAAAGGACAGAAGGGAAGCAAATACCCTTCTGATGCATACAAAGGCACAAGTTTAACATGAAGGCCTATCAGGTATGCCTTATCTATAAACTATTAAGATACTGATGGAAAAGAAGTGTGGTCTGAAAGCTGTGTATCTACCTCAGACTTCCAAAAGAGTTTTGCCTTTAAGACTTTTGAGAGGAAAAGTCTCAGAGAATGTATGCGAATGAAGCTTAAATGTGATAAACTATGAGAGACTATGATTTACTACAAAAATTTGATCCAGTCACAATGCACCAAAGAACAATGAGCAATATGGTGGCAAATTATTATCTCATTCGCTTGATTCTGATCAAAAGGCTTTTTGGAAATATTTTTCTAACATTACAAAGCATATATGAGAGTTACCTGAGAAAAGGGAGCTGTATTAGCAGCTACAGAAAATACAGAGGCAAAAGAAAAAACCCTCTTGTGATTGCTTTGAGAAATCACAATCTCGTAGTCATGAGAGCAGCATTTTCATTTCTAAATAAAACAGGAGATGAAGAAAGTTTGACACACTGCTAGCACAGCAATCAGTGCAGCCTGTGTCATACTCGTGTGCCTTTCTGCACTCACAGAGGATATTTTCCTGTTCACAAATTTTACCAAGTCTCCCCTCCTCTGAGCTGCATTACAGGCTGTAGTGCACAGACACACACATAAAGCCTTTGCAGACAGACCTGAGATCCCTTTCCTTGCAGCCTGAGAAGGTCATCTCCCCACTGAATATGCCTGGGCTGCAGCTAGGAAATCCCCACACCTCTTGGTTTGAAGATTTGCAGATCATCAATGAGGAGCAAAAATGATATAGGATTTGAAGATAGAACTTGCCAAAATTGAGTCTTCAGAAAGCTACTCCAAGTATTAAACACATGCACTGGAAGTTTTCTTGGTTTTTTGCTTTCATTGCTTTGGAACTGATAGAGTAAGGGGACACATGATGTGGCTGTAGGGCGGGTTCTCCTTGCAGTAAAAGTGTGTTTTATCCCGAGGGTCGCAGGTGCTATGACCATCAGAGGAGAGTCTGCCCCACTGGGTTTTTACTTCTCAGGCAGAAACTTTTTGAATCCCCTGCTGTCAGGGTGGTAATCTGAGCCTTACTGAACTTTGCCTGTAGTTAGATACCCATCTCCTGAGTGATGTCTCCTTTTTACAACAACCATCACCCCAGCTTTCAGTAACAGTGCAGATCAATCTGCAAACAGAAGGAAAAGTTGCAGACCCTTGCTCCCCTCGCTGGTGGAGCCTCGGCCACTGCGGGAGGCCAGCACAATGAGCCCATTAAAATGCACGAGGCCAAGCCAATCTGCAGTGCATGGGAGAGGCATAATCAGCTTTACCTTCTCATTGTAATGCTTAATAAAAATGGATAATAAAGCATTTGGAGTACTGTTGAAGCAAAATGCTTTTTAAAATGAACCTGATAATAAAAGGCTCAGTGGGCTTTCTTGAATCAAGTGGCAGCCTCAAGCAATCAAAAAGAATTTCCCCAGAGCTTACTTAATAAAGGAATAAATGGAAACATTCACTTCACACAGCTCATTCTCCTCATCTTCTGTGGTTAACTGTGTTTGTGCTTGGGACCCATAGTGATGTCTTCCAGCCCCCTGTGGAGTAATAATGTCCAACACCCCTTTTTCAGGGCAGGTTGCTCACAGGCACACAAGCTGCTTGGATTGCAAGTGCAGAAAGCACCTCTGCTTATCAGGTGTTCAGGAGAAGATTAAGAAACCTTCTAGCTAAGCAAGAAGAGACAGATAAGGATCAAGCCTTGTTTCTGTCAGGTCTAAGTGCCAGGGATGTCACCTATGGAGGGTGGTGGGCAATAATTGCAAATGCAGGGCAATGTGCACTTGGACATGCAGTGTGAGTGATGTGCATCTGAAGGACATATGGCTATGAGAAACTCAGAGTATAAAATAAGTATTTAAAAGGTCTTTATTTTCCAGATCCTTTTAGCTGTCTCTCAGGCCACAAAATTTGGAAGGCTACTGCACAATGCAAACAAGATATTTTTGTTATGATTTTATTATACTCAGCTATTTTTTTGTTTAAGATTGCATCCTTTAAGTGCTGGCCTTTTCCCAGTGCCACCTGGCTGGGAGGTGATAGTGGGTCCTGCTTGTAAATTGGGAGGTGGAACAGATCATCAGCTCAGGCCCACCAGTGAAGAGCTACCCTTCAATCAAGTACTATGCTTTGTCAGACATTGAATCCCTTCCAGCAGACACAGACTTTGGCATCAATCACCCTAGATATGATAAATTTTTCTTTCAGTGAGGGGAAAACTGTTTTAGTTAAAAAAAAAAAAAAGCCTGATCCATTAAAATAAATGGAAGTGCTTCCCTTAACTTATAAATGGAAGATGACTGGGCTTTTAATTTATGACCTCATTTCATATGTAAAATAAGTCTGGCAAAACTTCTGTTTACCTGCAGTACTGAAACTTGTCAGGAGATGTTATGTACTGCAGGGAAAAGCGTCCCAGTGCAAGGCAGCATGCTGAAGAGCCCACAGGAAGAAGAGGAACCTTCTGCACAATGATTCAGAGAAACACTGACAGACCTCGGACACTACTATAGTCATGGTGAACTGTCACTGTGGTTTACTTTTCTTTCCCCTAGATGCAGTATTTATACACATACAAGCTCTTGCTTTAAAATAATTAGTTTTCTCTTTTTCTTATTATCTTGTATCTCTGCCAACCATCAGTAACAAATTGATGAAATCCATCTTTTCCTTGAGGATTATCAGAACATGTTTGGAAGAGACAGTTGGGAAGAAAGGAAGATGCATCTGTTTATACATTCCAGTCTTGTAACAAAGTAAAATATTTAGCAGTTTGCTAATGAAGGTGGAAAATGGAATGTGTTCCACAGAACAAAGCAATCCTTTGAGAACCTGCTTAATGAGATGAAGGTTAGTTGATGACACAGTCTGTGGTTTAAAGTCCCCAACTACCTGCAAGGAGGAAAAGATACAAATAAGAAAGAAATTAAACTATCTTTTTTTTTTTCCAAACAGGGGGGAGGGGAGAAGATAAGCATGAGGTCCAAAAATAGGAGAAACATGAGATTTACACCTACATAAAGAAAGAAGCTGCTCTCATTTAATACAATGTAGGAAAAAAAAATGCACACAATTTACAACGGTGAGCTTCAAATCTGTTTGCTGCAGTTTAGTAATCTAATATATTATATTTAATAGCCTTAGAGTATGGACCCATATAACCACATAATATCCAGTATTATTCAGTTTGATCAAATTTAAATAGAAGGGCTAAATACAGACAACATTTTCTCCAATGGAATTAACTGAATAAATGTAAGTATGACAAATACGGATACAACTCACTGCCCTGACCTGCCTTCTAGATTGAATCAAGGACAGAAACAGCTTAAGCATATGTGCTACTGAGTCGAATACTTATAACCAGAACAAAATTTAGAAGCATTGCATTTACTTAGACTAAAAGTACAGGGTACAGGAGCCTAGGTTACACATTCTTCACAGGCATAGTGTCTTCTTCTTAGTGAGTGATAGATTTTGAAGCCAAGAAGTATTCAAGAATGAAAAAGTCAGTAAATCCACTATTTCTGTAAGGTTCATAAAAGACAATCTGGCACCTATTGCTCCTAAAGTGCAATTATGTATAAACAACCCCCTTGCAGAAAAATGTTACCATACAGTTCTAGAGGTCATAGCTCCTATAAGCCAACAAGACCCTTTTAAACCATCTCATAGTGTCTGTCTGGTCAGGTTTGCAGAAAACACCAATATTTACCTCATAATGAGGGATCATTAAATGGCCCTTGAAAGCTGAGTGAAATTATTGTGACATGATGCATATAGAAGGTATTTTATACCTTTAAACTCCTCATGCCTGCAACTTTCGTGACTGGGAGATGGCAACTGGTCAGTTCTGGACTTCCCAGTTATTTATTGTGTTGTGTCGTGCCCTTGGAGAGTGAATGGGACTAACAGTCCTCTGTGTATCTGGCACTGAATAATCCTAATACCTTCTGCAGTGAATACTTAATCACAAAGTGAATGCTGATTTTCAGTGCAGGATGCAGTTCATGATAAACTGGTTACTTAATAAGTACTGCTAGTTTATGACCCCAACACATCTGTGTTTGCCTCTGTCCTGGTTAGCTTCTGTCCATGTGTTCCTAGAGCATTTAATTTCTTTGTTAAGAGAGAGCAGGCATCTTAGCTTAATGTGTTTAACACTCCCTAACAAAGCTCACAGAACAGGAAAGCTGAAACCTGCCAATACCTTCTCTGCTTTTTGTCTAATTTGGGTGTGTCAGAGGGGGTGGATGCAGCATAGAGCAAGGGAGTCTGTTTTAAGGATGGTTTTTAATACATTCTACGCGTTTTGTTTATTAGAAATAATTCATATGAATTATCCACATTCAGAGCCACTGACTGCTACTTAATTATGATGCTATCAGTGCTGAACAAAGAATGACTTGATGGAAAACAAAATCCTTCATACAATTTATCAGCCTGAATAACAATCCCAAACAATGAGAACCATAGACTGCCACAGCATGCAGATGGTGCTGAAAAGCCAGCTATCTACAATCAGTCCAATCAATATGGGTTTATCTTGTCAAGGGTGTTATTCAAAGCCATACAGAAAAGCTGCCACGCTGCTGTTTTTTATGAGCTTCTCTTTCCTTAAATTATTCTTGAGAGGTCTTTTTACTTTAACCTTACCATTTTCCCTTTACCTGGCATAAATGATGTTCAGAAAAGTATGCTCACATTCTGTTATATCATATGACAAATGAACAGAAAAAAGAAAGGAAAAAGAAGACAAAACCCACAGACTAATTGATAGGACTCAAAATTCCCATTGATTTTGACACAATGAGGAGGCTAAGTTCATAATTAAAAAAAAACCAACAAAAAAACCCCATAGGTAAAGCAATGTTAAGGTTTCCTTGGCAACCTTACTTTGACTCTTTACATGACTTAAAAGATGGTCTTACATTCTTTTGTTCAGGCAATTCTTATCTGACATTTGATTTTTCCTCCCACTTTAATGTATGGTTACCATCCCCTACTTGCTGTTTAATCACTTTATTGAGGCAAATAAAGCTGGCTTTTACAAAATCAGACTGAGGAAAAGGTCAATGCTTTAATTTTCACAGAGCAATAAAAGCAACCTTTATAATATTTTGACGGCATCATTATTATTATTAATTACTATTATTTATTATCACTATTAATAATGAAATCTATATTTTTCCTCTGTTTTGTGAAGGGTCAGAAAGGTCTGCAAGTCTGCTGCATATCCCCCAGAACGCTAAATCAAGATTAAAACTACTGCTTGATCCAGTTTTTCACAAAAGCCCTTCTCACAGCTGGTCCTGCAAGGAGTTGAATGGTGATACTGTTTCATTTCCAGAGTACTCTTAAGAGTATTGATGGTCAATAACATAACATCTAATCAGCACAAAGAGGTAGGAAAGGTCTGTCAGTCTTGATGTTTGCAATTCAAGTGGAGAATTGTGGACATCTCTGGAGACAGAAGCAGCTCCTTGGTGATGGTGGGGAGGGAGACATGAACAAAATGGTGAAAGGGACTCCTTCTCATCTCCTTGTGACAGCCCTGGATCTCTGCACAGCCATAAATGCTGAGTTCAGACCTTTTCTTTCTGTACCTGCTCCTGACCAAGGGCACTGCAGCAAGGGCACTTGGTCAAGTCTGGCTGCAGGAGACAAACTGAACAAATTTGAATGCTCAGTGTAAAGGAAAAATTATGTTCCCCTTGAGTGAAATCCAGACCTGCTGTAATACAGCTGACATCAGCCAAGCTTCCTTCTAGGACTATAGCTAAATCAAACAAGAAAGGCTGAAATAAAAAAAAAAAAAAAAAAAAAAAGAAAATAAGAAAATTTTTTGTCCTTTATTGCAACTTTGGGGGAAAATGCTCTGAGGTTTGTACAAATGCCCTGTTTTTTGTATGACACAGACAGTGCTCTCTGGCTCTGTTCTTGATTAATTTTTTCTCTTTTTTAATTGTTAATAAGGAATTAGCTCAAACACGCATATATATTGACATAATTTGGGGTTGTCATGGCAATGCTGCTATACCAGAAATAAATGCAGTGTGAAAGTACAGCATAATTATAATCAGGACTGAGAATCAAAAGGAAATATTTCTGAGACAGCTTTAAGTCAATACTATGCAAGTACCTTATTTGTATGCATTTGTGGAGATCTTATTTTTATAACAGATCCTTAAGCAGAAAGGGCATTACTGAGGGCTCACTGAAGTCAGTCAGATTCTCTCTGTTGATTTTAGTGATTGCTCTTTCATAAGTGTACATTCATTTTGCATTGAGCCTATGCCTGGCAAAACACAATAAGCAAATTTATTCCTTTCAGCATTTTCATTTTCAATGCTCTCTTAGTTTCATACTTTGGCCAGTGAATATCAGGGTAGATGCAGGTGAAGGGCAGCATTCTTACAGCCAGTCTGTAAATTCCCATCTTACCTTCACCTGCACATCAGGGTATACAAAGGAAGATGAATGGAGAGGAGGAGGAAAGGGATGAAGATTAAATGAAAATGATCTACAGTCTCTGCCGTGCTGCCCTTGAAAGAACAATAAGAAACACAGACGAAGGGATGTGGGGAAATTGTGGCAGACCATGCACAAAGCATCACAGGGCAGGGGAGGAGGACATATGGCTAATATGCCCTCAGGCAGCAGATCTCATGTCATAGAATTTCTTTTAAATAGTGTCATGATTTGGAATGTAGGAGTGATTGCATCAAGGTGCTTGAATTTTCTGAGCAGTAATAAAAGGCTGACCTTGATAATACAAGTTCAGGATAGAGGATTGTCTTGCTTGTTACAGTAAGTCAGTCCCTTGCAACTATTCCTGCTGGGACGTCTGCCTGAACATCAGCGATGCTTCTGACACGCCCTTCATGGTTATGCCTCCTCCTATGGCAGGCTTACCTCAAGTGAGTGTGGCAAAGTGTCCCACAGAAGAGTCACAGAGAGAAAAAAAAGTCCGAGAGGACAGTGCAGGATGCAGAGCTCACACTCTGGTTACGTGACAACCTCAGGGAAGCAAATTCCTTGTCATCATAGATACAAGAAAAACCTAAAAAATGCAAGACCAATAATTAGGCTCTGTAAGGAAAAAAAAAGGAAAACCATTTGCCATTAATTAATATGGTGTAGTTTCTGTAGCAATTGCACTATTTTTAATGCTTCACAATTATTTTTTTGAGTGTGAAGTAGTTGATTTCTGCAGAAGGTTTTCAAAAGGGGGGAAGGGCGAGTGGGAGGGGGCGTGGGAGGGTGAGGCAAGGTGAGACGTTTCCGTTTGAAGGGACCTACAACAATCACCTAAAGCAACTGCTTCCCTTCAGGGCTGACCAAAAGATAAAGCATTAAGGCATTGAGGACATTGCCCAAAAGCCTCTAAAACACTGACAGGTTTAGGGTATCATCCTCCAGGAAGCCTTTTCTGGTATTTGACCATCCTCTTGGAAAAGGAATGCTTCCTAACATCCAGCCGGAACCTCCCCTGCTGCAGCTTTGAACCATTCCCACACACCCTGCCACTGGATAACGGGGAGAAGAGCTCAGAAGCTGTGGAGAGCAATGAGGTTGCCTCTCAGTCCCCTTTCTCCAACTAGACAAGCCCCAAGTCCTGAGCTGCTCCTCACAGGACATTCCTTCCAGGCCTTTCCCCTGCTTTGTTGCCCTCCTTTAGATGCATTCAGGTGCCTTCACATCCTTCTTAAACTGTGGGGCATGGAACTGCATATGGTCCTTGAGGTGAGGCTGCACCAGCTCTGAACACAGGGGGACAATCCCATCTTTCGCCTGGCTGGACCTACTGTGCCTGATGCACCCCAGGATGGGCTCTGCCCCAGGATGGGCTTTGCCCTCCTGGCTGCCAGGACTCACTGCTGACCCAAACTGAGCTGCAGCACCCCCAGACCCCTCTCTGAAGGGCTGCTCTCCAGCCACTCCTCTCCCAGTTTGCATTTGTACCCAGTGTTACTCTGTCCTAGGTGCAGGATCAGGCATTTCAAGCTGTTAAATTTCAGTGCTGGCACAGCAGGCACTAAACACCAAGGTTTGTCCAAACATCTCTTGTTGCACTGAACAGTTGAAGCCCTTAAGCAGTCACAGGAAAGGAGAGCTAGACTTTTGGTTTATAAGTCAGGTCAAATTTTTACATACATATAGCTGAGTGTGTGTGTGATTTTTATCACTATATACTTTTAATTTATTTATAATGCATAATAAATAAAATAATATCAAATATTACTAGCAGTCTTAAATGGCATAGACGAAACTAAGTAAGAAATACTTTGTGCTGACAAAAAGGAGACAGGAAAATAACATATTCAGTGAGTACATTATCATTTACAGGTGATTCTGATACATCAAATAGCAGAATTAGAGTAGCAGGTTGGTGTAACCAGAATAATCACTCGATGAGATAGGTTTCCTGACAATAAAAGCATGTTTTTGGTTCAGGAATTGATTTTAATGGCTAAAAGGCTGCATAGTATTTTGAAAATTGAGGGCTTGCTGTAAATGTTGTACTTTGCAGAGAGATGATTCTACCAAAGATTGGATGTCTGGTTTTCAAAGGGCAAAAGAAACTTTGAGTGTCATGGAACTTTAACTTGGAGAACAGGCACAGACTATTACCACAGTACAATTTTTAGCAAAGAGGGGAAAAAGAAAGACATTAAAAAGCTTTCAGTCAGTTTTACATGAAATTTAGGGAACTGAGACACAAAATTGTTTTTTTTCTTACACAGAACATTGCTATTTAGGGGTCACTGAGAAGCAAGAAGAACTGGAGACTTTTATGTCTGACATTAGTTGAGGAGTAAAACGGATTTGTAAAAGAGAAATTGCACCTCAGTGGCACTTGGGCAAACAAACCAGCAACTAATTAGGCCCTAAAATTAGACTCCTGAAACAGGGCAGCAGTTCTGTTTTCTTCATGAATAGTAATTAAAATTTGACTGCACTGCTTTCATAGATCACTTCTGAGTACAGAGGACTGCACTACTACACTGTTCATTCTATATATAATTTATTTGAAAGGAAAACTACTAGATCTGGTGCAGAAATTTTCACAGCCTACTCTTACTGGGTGTCTGCCACAAGATGTAATTGAGAAAAAGAAACGAATCCAGAAAAAAACTCTCAGAAAACTGAGAATGTGTACCTGTAATGTCAGGTATATGACAGGCGTCAAGAATACAGTACTTTTCCTTAAACAGTCATTATCTTTTAATGTAAAATTTAACATAATAATGTGTATGAATTTGTAACCAAGCAATTAAAAGACTTTAAGTATATCACATAAGGTTATAACAAGGAAAATGAATTGTAAATAGTAATCACAGCATTTGTCTATAAAAAGTCATTCAGTCTATTACGGTATCACAAGCACTAAAGTAAAAACAAATTTTTATTATACAGGTATTTCCAACATCACTGAAATCTGAATTAAGAATAAATTAAAGCTAGCTTAATAGCACTGCTTCCTCCACAGTGCTGGACCATCTCTTGGATGTTGCTTACAGTACCACAGTCTTGGCCGTGCTCCTGCCTTCTTCTTAAAAATTGTTAATGCAATGGAATGATTTCTTTGTATTTCTCAATTCTAAGACCAGAAATTGTTGTTCTAAGTACCTTATCTCATATCCTCTATATGTAATCTGTGTATGTATTTTTTTCCCAGAAACTAAATTAAAGAATTCTGTGTTCTGTTCAAGACATCTCATCTCATTTTAAAGACTCCAATGCAATGGAAGATGTATCTCTTCGCTATGTAATCTCTACAGTTGGACATTTCTAGAAAATTACAGCTAATTTCAAGGTTGAATATGATGACCTCAGTTTTAAGATGCTTGTCCTTGTTATTGCTTTGCACATCAGGGAAAAGGAAAAGTTAATACCATTGTCAGTTAATTTTTTCCTCAGTACTGGTACTACTATACCACAATAGAACAATTTCTTACCCTTATAATTTGCTGCCATAATATGTGAAAACTTCATAGCTCCACTGCATCTTTAGAATCCCAAGCATTGACCGCTTTATGATCCATCCCATCCTCTTCCGAACTGAGGGCAGCACTGCAGCAGTGATCTTCCCTGTAGACCTGCACAGCCATTAGGCAGCATTGGATGGACCTGTTCCCTTCCTCAGCCTGAGGGGAAAGTGACTCCGGGCAGCTTAGAGCCATTTCTGCTGCCTGGCTTTTTGACCTTGAGCTGCATTAGAATGCAAATGAAGAACCTTGGTTATCAAGCAGGGAAAAGAAACAGCAACTAAGCCCTATCTCTAAATACCTTAGTGGGCAGAAGGGGACAAAGGGTTGTGAGGGTTCCAGTCTTGGCCATATAAACATAATGAAATTAAATAGCTAGGTGCTGTAGCAAATGTATTTAGAGAAGAAATGAGATATCCATCTTAAACAGAGAGGATTACTAATGACTGGAGACACTACCCAGAAGTGCAGTAGCTTGTCCAGTGGACATTAATTACTTGAAGTCATTTAAAAAAGGAGTGACTCCATCTTTCTCAAGAATTACCCATCCTAATTAATTTGTAAAATGTTTGGAATGCCTTTATAGAAAAGCTCCAAAATCAAACTACTCCTTTCCGACATTCAAAACCATAAATGGGAGGAAAAGATCACTGATAAACCCTATCCAGTACTGGATAGGAATTAATTTACTGATGAGTTAGCAAGTAACAAGGTAGAGTTTATCTAATGCTTAACTTGTGGGAAACACTAAAGAAAAAATGAACAAGATACTTTCAAATATTACTCATAAAGTATTTTTACATGCATACAACTCCCCCCTCCCCCATCTGTAACAGGCAGTCAATATAAATTCAGATTTAAAAACTCTGTGCTGAAAGGATGTGGGACTGAGAAATTCCTGTCTTCATTAAGGGATCACAGATCACAATCACTGCTGCCATTCGTCATGAGACACAAAAAGAAAACAGACTCTACAAATCATGTGAGAAAGGTCCATGCAGCTGAGGAGAAATATCAAGTGGCTTTATTCATGTAATGTGCCACATGTTGCTCCCTGTTGAATCTGTTGCCAGCAGTGAGTGACAGCTTCAGAAGCATGAGGGACTGAAGCATGGAGGCTCTCAGGTGTGAAGGCAAGATCTGCTAAAGCATCCTGCTTAATGTGACAGAGCAGCTCCCAAAAGTCTCTCTGGGTATAACTGGTGGGTTTTAGCTCTGAATTTCACTACAGCTCAGAGACCACTAAGCTGCATAATATCCTGGCTGTAAAACTGAAGGAATGAAGTAAAGCAAGATGAGTTTTATTCTGTTACTTTCTTCTTGCTAAGTGAAGTAAGCATACAGCTGCTTTCTGGAAGTTCATGGCAATACTGTTAAATAGTAACATTAACAACACAAACAAAAAAAGTGTGAATTTACTGAGGTGAAACGGGTTAGGATTTCTTGCCTTTAGAGTGAGGAGAAATGTTTGGAATTTGTCTCTAAAATTTCATTAGGAATTTTAAAAACCATAATCTTAAAAAGCATGGATTTTTAAAACTCCCCCATGGTTTGAGGCTTTTTTCTGTTTCTTGGCAGTCAGATTTTCAACTGTTCAGGGTTAGGATTTTTTACCTCAAAACTGATGCAAATATACATAGGTTTCATTCTCTTTCTGAAAAATCAACAGGTGCTCGATGAATCCTCTAGGCATGAAATATGGTAGCTCAGTAGGTGGCCAGAACTGATGCATTTCTCCCTTTAAAAAGACATAAGCTTGATTTCAGTATGAATAGCACCCAGCTGAAGTAGTGATACAATTTTGTAAAGAGCAAGTTAGAATGGGATTATTCTTATCCCGCTAACAAGGACGTTTGGAAGATGAACCAGAAATAGAAGTACACTTTGTACACAGAGCTAAGCCTATCGTGGACTTGTGGAGGAAGCAGCAGAGGTTTGAAAGCTGTGTGTGGAGAGTGCAGATGGCAAGTATGGCAACTCCTGGCTGCATTTCCTCTGCAGCTGTGGGAGTGGGATCCTCGAGTACTGAAGGTGAGGGTATTTCTGAATTGCTTCCCCCACCTCTTTCAGCTTTCCTGAGTCCAGGAAGGTGACAGAGGAGTCCTCTTGCCCACTGTGTACTGTGTACACAGGCCACTGTCTCCAATGAGACAGTCCAAGTAGCTCTCTACTGCTCACTTTCTCTACCACCCTCCAGCATGGAGACATTAGCAAGAGTGAAAATAGGGCTTTGTTTATGGGTGGTGGGTCACTACAGCTGCCTAGCTGAAGCTGCTGAGTGAGGAGTAATCTAATCTGCATGTGACATACAGAAGGCTCACTGGAGGGGAGATGTGTATCTCCTCACAAACCACTCTGGAAAAGAAAGTGGGCAAGGACAGGAGCAATCCCTTTGTCCAGTGAAGGGTTTTACATCAACTCTTCTTTCTTACCTCCAGTGGTTTTGACTGTTGTATCACCTGTTTCCTCTTCTGTTGCATTGGATTTTTTAGTTTTCAACTCTCTCCAGCATATTTTAATAGTTCATTAAGTCACACTCTTTATTACAGGCGCAACTTTGTCTCTGGTTCCTGGGCTGACAGCTGTCACACCACATTATTTTGGAGCCCACATGCCACAGAATATGCACCAAAGCAAGCAAGGCTTTGAAAGGCCTTCAGACCTCCAAATATACACAGCTGTGATACAGAGGAAAAGGCATTTACTTTGAGTTTTTATAATTTCGAGTAACAGAACACTGGTAATGGAAAATAATTGGAATTTTGGTCAGGAATTTAAAATATGAAAATATAAAGTGAAATCCCTGACTCCTAATTTAGAGCAAATGAGCATTTTCATCTTCACACTCTGGAGGACTTTTTTGTAAACACCAGTAAAAATGCCTCATTATCCTTCCCCAAGACTCTTCTTAAAACATTTCTTGCCCTAATGTCAGGAACAAACTTATAGTGGTGAAACTGCTGCATGATACTCGTGTTGACTGATGTTGTGCCACTGATTCCTTTTTGTTTCCATCTGCCTCTTTCCATCTGTCCCTTTTCTTGGATGGTAACATCTTGAAAAACATTTTTTATTTTAAAACTTTTTTTTATTCTTTGAATAGCACTCTGCATCTCCTATCATGCCTATTCTAGGAAGAGGAAAAAGAAAAAAATTTAAACACTTTAGGACATTTGTATTGGCTCAAACCAAAGATACATCTCAGCAAGTCTGCTGCTCCAACAACAATTATCAGCACAGGGATTGCGAAAGTAGAACTAGTGTTGGCATCCAGATTTGAGCAATCTGAAGCTTTGGGACTTCCTAAACTAGAAGTGTTTTTTTTTTTTTAATAGTCCTGGATTATGACATTTCCCAACTAAGTTTGCAATGTTCATATTGTCCCATGAGAATGTTTCACATCTTAATTAGGCTTTATTTTGTTCATCTTTAAACCCTGTTGAACAATTTCGTTCATTGCCTGCTTTGAAAAACTGTGGTAGCACGAACAAGGTCCAGGGCAATATTGTCTAAGCAAGGTGCTAAGTATGCAGTGTATGCTGCTGGCCAGATCATTGCACTGACTGGAACCCCACTGATTTTGTGAAATGCCTTGCATCTGTATAACCTTCATGGCTTGTCTTTCATGACTTCTGAGGTATTCAGTGAAGCTCATAAGGGTGTTCCTGACTTCTATTCTTGAAGAAATGTCTACCCATTTTTAATTTCTCCTCACAGGAACAGGAACTGGGTATGTGAGGTAATGTCTGAGGAGCCACAGCTCAGTACTTCCATTGTTGTGCAGATTGTCTCACTGCAGAGAGCATCAGCCAGTGTCTGTGCCACTCACCTATGACCCATCACCCTCATGGATGGTTAGACATTTGTAGCCTCTCACACATGGGCATATATCCAGCCTGGCATGTCTGGGAAGGCAGAGAATTAAAAAAATCTTGAATAATCTCCTTATTTGCTGAGCTTTGGAGCTCTCAAAGCATTATAGTTATTCAGGGATGTGAGGAAAAGCACTTTCAAGGCCACGATAAAATACATCTGGATGTGTTCATGGTGTTATAATGTTCCATATCTGAGCACATGTTGGAATGACTGCATCAGGAGTAGTGGCTAAGTGTTTTAAATATGCCCCATATGCCTTTGCATGCACTCTTGTTTCTATTATTGGGATACTGAGATCTCCTGTTTCTGTTATTGAGATCTGATACCGAGTGCAAGCAGTGTAGGAGGGACACATTATGCTCTCAAATATTGTCCTAAGGAGTATCTGGGGCCTTGTGTTCCTTTCCTTGACGAGCACATTCAAAAGTATTTTTGGTGGTGAGAATACCTAAAGCTATATTCTTCTAAGAAAACCCCAAAACTGAAGTCAGAATCATCGACCTGCCCTTTGGAATACTAGAGGCAACTTCACTGATTAGATCTTGAGTAGCAGAAACTGGTAACAAAGTTGGTTTATGTCACTCTTCTGCCCAGAACAGAAGATATTTCACATGAATCAACATTATCATTGAGTCATAGAATAGCTTGGTTTGGGAGGGACCTTTAAAGATTATCCAGCCCAACCCCCCTTGCAATGAGGGTACCCAAAACTACAGCAACGCAATCTCTGTGAATGTGGGGGTCTGACAGCAATTGCTCTGCAAAAGTTATGCCCTGAGAACTGAGACTATAGCCAGCTTCTGGACCAATTAATATTGAATCATGTCTGCATTATGAAACAGTTCCAATTACAGTGCCAGTGAGAGACCATAGAAGGGGATGTTAATTTGCTCACGGAAGACATATATGAGTTAATTCTGCTAAAGCTCTGTGATGGCAAATTGTGAGCAAACTGATCCAAAACTTTTATGCTCATCCTGCTCTTACCTGCTCAAAACTAAGAGAAAGAACTGAGTAGAGCGAATTAAAAAAATAGAATTAAGTGTTGATGGGTTTCATTGGGAAAAATAATCTCAATATTCCTGTGTAGAAGAAACCAGAGACTGCAGAAGAACAAGATAAATTTGCAGAAGGCTGTTGAGAAAACAAAGTCTAAATGCATACAGTCGATTTGAAAGTTGTGGGAAACATTGTTTGACAAAATTGCTTAGGAGAATACATTGAAAGGTACCTAGATGTGATAGAAAGAACTGTGGAATTAAACAAACTGGCTTTCAGGAAAATAACAGTTGGCTGCAGGATGGTCTCAAATAAGTAAAAAAAACCCCAACCATCCTTGGAACACTCAATTTTATGTTAAAGTTGGACAAATAACAAAAATTTTTATTATTATATTAATCAAAGTATAACAAGTTTAAGTTCAAATCTGATGAAAACAAAAAAATTGTTTCCTCATTAATAGTTTCCCATTATTTTAATGAAAAATTTACATTTTCCCATCAATTAAGTTTAGGTGAACATATGAATGAAATATAACTTACATGAAAGAAAATAATACATTTTAAATTTTTTTTTAAAAACAAGTCTCAAAAAATACAAGTTCTAGAGTGCAAAATATGTAACATTCCTTTTTGTGCACACAAATGAGATTTTGTATTTATTCTTTCTATTTATCCTATTGCTGAAAACTATTTCAACTCTTAATTTCAGCCAGATTGTCTTTAGACATCTAGGCAGAGCCTTAGAATTGCTCTACCAGAGGCAATTTTCAGAGACAGGAAAATCGATAGTTGGCCTTTACTGCTCTTTTTTGTGAGGTGAATAGTGACTTTTATAGGCTACAAACACAATATTCCAGCAGTGGCTCTGGCAGAACGTGCCTGACCTGGCCCTTCCACCCTGTTGCACCCCCTTGCTGGTGTCTGTGTCACAGTCGTGTCCTGGAGTCCTCTCAGAGTTTTGCCCCAGCCTCTGCCCAGAGGTGCTGTGTGGTGATTTCTGTCCTCACAACAGGCACAACCACTCCAGACAGAAGTGTTGTTACCTCTTTCCTCAGCTTTCCTCAAATGTTTCAGAGCATGTTCACTTATTTTGACCAGTTCTATGACCAAAATGTTAAACTTGAATATTTGATTTCATACACCTGCGTCCCTGTCGTGGGGATGGACATTTATTCACTGCCACACTTTCCTGAGCTGGTTAATCCATACCAAGGGTGGTTTTGCTTCTCATTCTCTCATGCCTGGGTCTCGGTGCTCCTCACAGTCCCCCGGAAATGATTTCTGGTAGAGACCATACAGCTCATTTAATCTTCTGGGGTAAACTGCCCTTGGTACCATTGCTACCAGGTATCTTCATTTGCTGTTGTTACTGTGCTATGAAGTTACTTTTTCTGGAATAATTATTAGTAAGGAGTTGTTTAGTCACACAAGATCTCTGGGAGTTGACTAGCCTGCTTAGCTACTCCATTATGCCTGTTTTATGGAGATACGAGACACTTTTGTTTTTGTTTTTTTCAGCAGAGAAGGAACAACACAAACCTGTACAAGCCCATGATTATATGGGAATTAATTGGCACAGAAGCAGATGCAGAGCACATCCTTGTGCCCAGGGCAGCCAGACCTGCTAGCCAGACTTCAACACAACCTTCTTGAAGAACTGAGGGCACCTCTGAGGGAGGTGAGGATGAGAAATAGGCATTTCCATATGATCCTACTGCTGCACAAAGAGGGCTTTATTGTTGTCAGTGAACACCAGACTGATGGGGAAAACACATTTTTTTACTGCTTACAGAAGAGCTGTCTTTCTGAGACAGTTTGACAAAGCCCAGGATCGTGCAGGCAGGTAAGCAGCCTAAAACACCTTTATCCTCATGTAAAAGGAGTCCATGAGCTGTTTCAAACACACAGAGGAAGACCACTCAGCTGTAATTCTGGATTTTAAACAATGAGCCAAAATATGACAGACAAAGATATCTAATATGCCAGTCATAATACATAATACATTTATGACTAAACAGAGCACTTAGGAATGAAAAGGTTCTGTTCTCTCTCTCGCTGGGTTTGGGTAGGTTTGGCCTTATAGCTGTTTGTATAGATATGAAATATTAATCTAGCTAGTCATATAAACCATGATGTTTATTTTTGGGATGCCCCTTGATATTAGGGTATTAGGGTCCTGCGACACATACAGGAATACTAGTGCTCAGGGACTGACTGTGGGATGGAGTGAAAATCACTACAGGGTACATCAATGAAGAGTAAATAGCTCCATGATGGTTATTTGTGAGTTTTGGTGGGTCTGTGATGCCAAGTGAAAGGCTACAAATTTTTACAGTCAAAGAAATAAGAAGGTTTATTCTCTGCTTGAAGGTACCTGGTAAAAAAGTATAAAAATCTACTTTCCAAGAAAAATCCCTTGGCAAAAATATGGATTCTTAACAGAAGCTCCATTTATTTGTTCACAGACTTGAAGTTTTTTAGGCAGAGTTATAAATTCATAACAGTTTTCCTGAGTGCTGAGATTTTGCATTTGGGAATACGAGTGAAATGCAAGATGTTCACAGTCACAATTACCATTGTATATTTATAAGGGCTCAGAGTTGTGACAGCATTTGCATATAAAAATCCAATATATTTGTGTATTCCTTAAGAACATAATTGATTGCATGTCTCTGTTCTGCATTCAAATGCATTTTAATCTTGGCTGACAATTTCTACCACAAATTATCCCCTATGCAATTTGCTATTTCTGATCAAATTTCAAAACCAAAATTACTGACTTTGTGCTGTGTATTAATAATAGATGTGATGCAATTTAGAAACAATCAAACATTTAAGCTAATATTAAAAGAAAACAAGCAAAAAACTGGGCACAAAATCTGGATAGTATGTCACAAAAGTGCAATACATTTAAAATCATGGGGAGTGTAAAGGAAGAGCAGTGGATTAGGAGAAGAGTGGATTAAAGACATCATTCAGCTTTTCAGGGAAGGAATTGCTCTTTTTAACTGGTATTCCATGGTGTTTTTGCAACAACCTTTCAGTTCTTTCCAGTCAGTCAGGGCTGGGAGAGGCAATGTAATAACTCCCTAGAAGAGATTTCCTGATGATAATTGCCTTACACTACTTCCATATGCTCTGAAGCCAGAGGACCACAGGCACTGGAAAAAGCCATATGAAAAAAAGAGTGTGAATGTGTGAAGTGAAAGAGAGAGAATGACTCAGGCCGTTTCCTCTCAGTGAGTCATTTTGAGTCCCAAAATCTACCACTTTCCTGGACTTTCCATAACCCTAACCCAGGATGAATAAGTTTCTGGTGTGAGTGCCATGGCATAGAGTGCCTTGTCAATGCTGTTACAAAGCCAAAGAAATGGATAATTAATGCAACTAAAAATCCAGCAATTGTCCAGATAAGACTGTTGAAAGGTAAAGTAACATTACTGAAATTACTTTATTAGTAGTTCTCTTGCTTTATTCATATCAAAGAATTAATGCAGTTAAAAATACAGAATTTTTTGTGATATAATCCAGCCGTCCTGTGTCAGTAATATACATACTATATATATCATGTCCCAGAGCTGTAAAGATAATTTAAAAACCTCAGGCTGCAGATCAGTGCTTTGTTATATTTGTAAACATTTTGTTCATATTCAGTAAAATGCATTATTTTTTTAAAGTTGTAAGTCTTTCAAGTGTGAGAGCCAATGAGCAGTATCTAATACACACATACCCTACTGAATGATTTCTGGCATCTTCTTGCTAAAAATGTAGAAAAGTAATTTATTACAAAGTTCTATTTTTTTGGGTAAACAGAAATACTTTTATGTAAGTCTGTGACTGAAAATGAAGAAACAGTCAATTGGAATGAACACAGCTTTGAAAACAGAGATGAAATGGAATTAGAGGCAATTACAATCCAGCTAATCTGAATAGACAGCACATCTACACAACAAAGTCAGAGTAAATAACTTCTGTTCATCTTGTGACTGGTGTTTCCTTTCTTCACTGTTAGTCTAGCATGCTAAAGCAAACTTTTGAAAAGTTGGCATTAGAACAGATTGTTTGAATAATCCAAATTCATCCTGCAAGAAAAAGTCAGGTTGATAAAAGTAAGTGTCATCATGGTCTGGGATGATCTTAAGGCTGTGTTTACACATCCATAGCCCCATCCATGCTGTCTCTAGACCTGGACATCTGGGGATCTCCAGGGCAGACACCCCCATACCAGACGTGAGTCAGCTAGGAGCAAGACACAAAGTTCCTTGGTTTGTGCATGGGCAGGACCACACTAAACACGACCCAAGTCTGAAAGAGAGTTAGCTGATGGACTACACTTTCCTGTGGGAATTGAGGAACACAGAGCTCTTTAAATTTATTGCTCTCCAAACAACACTCTGTTTCACACCTGGAGGCATACCCAAATGCAAAAATGCACAGTTTTCTAGGAAACAGCCCTACTCTTTTATGACCATCTCCAAAAGGAAAATTGCCATGGTATGTATTTGTTTCTAATTATAAGCTTGATTGCTTACAAATTTTTAACAGAAAAAACCCTCATTTCACACTCATTTCCAGAAGTAGGAAGTTATACAGGAATTAAAGAACCTTATTCTATCTTCTACAAACCTGGTGGGTAACTAAGGAAAGACATTTTACCTTCGTATGCCTCATTTTATTTCTCCACAAATGGAAATAAAGACACTCTTCTTTTCCTTGTAGAATCTTCTAAAGTCTTGTAATAAAATGTTCTAGAAAAGAGCCTGTTACTCCTGAACTGGTTGTTCTGCACTGTTTTCTGTCGGTAATGCATGTGTTTGTGACAGACAACTGGAAGCTTGCTCTTAAATCAGTGAGTCCAGTCTTCTGCTTGAATTGTATCATCACTGTATCATTTTTTCCATAAGACAATTGAGCTCTATCATGAAAGTACTTGGACGCCTTCTATTGAAAGTCTCATTAATTGCATATAATGATGACAAGGAAGTTTTTAATTTTTATTATTTTGACCCTAAACACATTCCTGCTCACTATATATCCATTTTGGAGTATATCAAGGGTTGGGTTTTGGCATTCTCCCTCCTGCTGTAATACTGTGCTTTGGTTTAAATATCTGTTCATGAAATGTGTTTATCCCTTATTATATGCCACATCTTCCTTTGGCACTGCCAAGGGGAGTACACAGCGGTGAACGCAGGTTTGCAGAATGGCAGAGGAAGTCTCACAAAAGCCACAAAAAGCATTAATATTTCTGGAAAAAACCATTAGTATTTTTTTACCTGCATTGAAATTCAGTCTGCCATGCAGGTAAAACAGACATGCAGCCTCTGCTGGAAATACCTCTCCCAATGTGTTTTAGGAACACTCTTACTTTTTCATGCCCACTTCCCCACGGTGTCTCAGAAGATACCTGTGCTCACACAGCACCATTTCTCTGCCTCATTCAGTTTCAGCTGATGCATTCCTTATTACTGCAGAAAGTCTTTTTAACCACATGGTCTTTCATTTTATACACCATTAAGTTTAATCCCACTGCAATACCCAACCTCATGCTGTTCTTGTCGACCTGCCTGTCTACTGGCAAAGTCATGAGATCAGAGAGTTTTATCATCACATACTAGTTTTTGAGCTCAGATAATTAATGAAAACACTAGTAAATTAATCTTACAAGCAATTTTTGAGGATCCTCACTTTTCCTTTCCCTGGTGACTTACCCTCTGGAGAACACCATTTTCATTTTGTCTTTGAGCGGCTCCCTACCTATGTTAAAGTAGTTACACTAATACATTACCCACATCACAATTAGCCCTCTTCTTCTTCAGCGTCA
This sequence comes from Corvus kubaryi, assembly GCF_017639235.1. Lineage (NCBI taxonomy): Eukaryota > Metazoa > Chordata > Aves > Passeriformes > Corvidae > Corvus > Corvus kubaryi. The sequence goes on along the minus strand of NW_024581076.1, from coordinate 4,924,656 downwards.
CTGATTTTCTCAATGTAAAATGCCTACTATATTTAATTTCTTTAAAAATTTTAATTTTTAAAGAAAATTCATAATTTTTTGACAGAATGTAGCTTTGACAAAAACTTCTTGCCTTTATTTATTTATCTCTGTGTCTTTTGTAATTTTTTCTATCAAAATTTGTTTTGAAGCTGTGCAATCAAATTCATTCTTCAAATTTAGACACTTGAGTTGGGCTTCCATATTTTAATAAATTAGTTTTCTTAAATTTGCCTAGATTCCCCACATGCAAGAGTAAAAAGCAGACATTTTAGAAATTCTTCAGAGGAGAAGCCTGTCTGAATTACTAGAGTATTAAAACACAGACTAAAAGTCTTCAAATGCCATTTAAAAACTGCACAAAACTTTTTATGTAATTTTATATCTTTGACTTGTTTTTCTTCTTTCCATCATTCTTAAATCTGTATAGGCTTTTTTTTCCCTATAATTTCCCCCCATGTGAGAGTGAAATTCATCTCAAAAAATCTTAATTGTCCATTATGTCTAGTATAAGGTAGTGGTTCCGAATTCCCTTACAGTGAAAAGAGAGACCAGATCTTCTCAAAGTAGCCACGCTAAAGATTGCTCGAGATAGGTGAGATGAATGAAATTTGGCTGTAACATATTTCTTTCCACTGACTACACAAGAAACTAGACAATTATAATGAAATGCTTAAAGTTTAAACAGTTAACATTTCAAATGGTTTAGATTAGGCAAGATTAATCCCACCCTAAAAGATTGTTTTTGATTTTTATATTACCTAGTGTTTCATCAGATTGACTTTTTTTTAAAAAAATTTTTACTACCATGGCTGTCTGTTACGTTCCTTTGTATTAGGTGTTTCTCCTACCTATTTTATAATTTTTCTATTTATTGCTATTCAAGTAGTTGTTATTCATCCATGCTTTTGCATTGTTCTTCATAAAAATAATATGGGAGAATCCCTAATATTAACACACATAATATCTGTGTTCATACTGGCTCTTCCCTTGATCTCTGCTTTGACTAATTCTCATTTTTGTTTGTTAATGTTTGAATTGTTTGTGTGAAAATAGATTTGAGTGGTTTAGTACATTTCTCCTGTACTCCAGTGCTCTATAGTTTCCTTCAGAATTACAAAAAGAAAAGGTCAGATCCACAAAAAGGTATTTTAAGTATTCAAAAATCATGATCCTGGCTCAAAATATCAACCACCTTCAATTTAAATTGAAGAGATTAATAAAAGAAATGTTGCAAGGTCTATTTGCCTTGTGGTTTTTAAGTCTTTAGGAATTACAATCCAATGATTTTTCTCCCCAGCCATACAGAAAATGTGAAATAGCCATAAATGCCAAAAAGAAAAAGAGGGAGAGATAAAGCAGTGGAGGTGTTACAGAATAGCATGACTTCCAAAGCTAAAGCTTTGAATTTCTTGTTTCACGTTCAAACACTGAGTGATGGCTGTGTTTGAGAATGTTGTTGCTTGGTTTTCCCTACTTCTTTCTGTGGATGATAATGCTGTCAAATAATCCTCTATATATTTCTGTGAGTTCTTAAAATCTCCACTGATCTCATCTTGACTGGTTTAAGGCATACTACATTTCAGAGCACCTTAGTACAGCTGCTAGATACTTCCCCACACATAAGCCTGTTTTCAGTTATATTCCGAAGTAAATCTATTTTGTTGAGCTCCAGGTCCACTTGTCTGTTAGAGAGTTTGACACATTGACATCACCTCCGAAAAATCCCACTGAAGTTTATGTTTCATGCAATTTTCATACATGCCTCAATCTCCTAAACCTTTTCAGAATGCTGGAAGCGTGAGTGTACCTAGGCTGGGTAATGAAGCAAGCCTTACTAAATCCCCTGTAAGTGTCTGTCTTAATCCAGGTGATTGCTAAGAAAAGAACAGCAACTAATTGTTTGAAAAATGAGATACAATCATGGGTTCTCTAAGAATGCAAGAAAAAGATACCCTGACAGGTGAGTTAAGAGGCACACGTCTGTTCAGACAGGCACACAGGGGTGGGTGAGCCTGGCACCCTCCCAATGCCTTCAATGAGATGTCTCATTAGAGATGTTGGCTATTATTATTATTTGTGCTACATAGCACCAGGAGCCTTCTGCTGAGACCTCAGCAAGACAACACTGGTGGTCTCAACACATTTCCATGGCCAGAGGAGTGCAAATAACTGCATTATTTGTGGGCAGGCACCCTAAGATGGAACAACTTGCTCTGCAATTTGTAAATGTGCTTCAGGGGGGGTCATGCTGTATGACTCCTGATAGCCAGACCAGTTTGGGTATTCTTTCCCAACGTTGCAGTTTTGCTGTGATCTTGTTGTGTTGTGGTTGTGCTGTTGCATTCTCAAAGACTCTCCAATGAGAGAGAGAATTTCCATGACTTTTCTTTAAATTCTGAACTCAGTTATCAGAGATATGTGGTGTACACAGCAACTGTGCCCAGAATAGGTATCTCAGATTTTCAGCTAATGAAAAGACCTGTCTTTCTTCCTGGCATTTTCACTTATATTTGTCTCTCCTTTTAGCCTACTCTTAGAGACTTGTGGAGAAAAGGAATGCTTCCCAAAGAAAGATAAATGAGATAAGCTATCAAATTAGTTCATTTCATCTGCTTTTGTTCAAGTGACAGCTCAAAAGGACAGCAGGCTAAATGACTCAGAAGTGTGAGAAAAATTTGAGTACAGTTTATTATCTTGACACCCGTTACATAATCTTTGTTTTGTGCTGTACTTCAGAAACTGTCTCATTAAATAAATTTCCAGACATTTTATTATTTTCTTTACTTAAATCTATTTTTAAGCAATTCCTTTTTCAACACGCAAAGATTCATTTTTGGTAGACATCTGAGGGTAGTTCAAAGGATTTTTATATACCTCTACATCACATGCTGCACACAGAGCAGAGGCACCTGTTTTAGAACTTCTGTCTTAATGGTTTTCGTCGACTTTCGGCCCCTACCTTTTTTTAGATTTGAGCTCTGCTGGCAAGTCCATATGCATTGTATTCTCTCACATCCTTGTCTTTTATCTAGGTATCTAGAATCAATTTATCTAGGTATTTGTGACAGGGATATTTTGGTATAATTTTTAGTTTTCCTTTTCTCTCCCTGTCAAGGTCAGACTTTAGGAGCCAGAGTGGCAGAGCTGAGCAGCAGAATGCTAATTCCCTGTGCCTTTGAAGATTGCAGGAGGTACAGGCAGAAATAAACCACATGAAAGCCGCTTATGAATGACAGACCCAGATGTGAGATTCCTGACAACTTTTATCTGTGCTGTTTGAACTGAATCAGATTGGGCATCAACTTTATCCACAATTAAACAAGAAGCTGAGTTTAATAACAGCACAAACGGAGACTGCAATGATAGTCTGGCATAAGAAGGTGCAGAATAAGCCACTGCAAATCTTGACAATAGTAACACAGACCAAAAACCTAAATATCCTCATGGTCTACACCATCTATTCTGTAAGTGTTGTATAGATGTTTCCTTTTTAGTCTAATTATTACACCATTGTTAAAAAGTTCATGGGAAAGAAACGTATATGTAAGTATATGATTCACCATTTATCAGGTTTTTGCTTATCTTGCGTAAGAATTCCTACAGTGGGTCAAAAGATCTCTTTTCCAAAGTAGCGGCCAAGAAGCTTGGGGCACCGTGTGGGATCAGGACAAATATATATGGCCTTTTACTGATGTTTCTCCCAGCCCATTACTATCTGCCCTTCAGGCACCTCCTGAGATGGGAAGTGTTTCTATGAAATTAGCAGCTCCTGGTGTATTTCTCTTCTGTGGACTTCTCCAGTCTCTCCAGGAAAGCCATGGAAGCTTTTGCCATCCATGACTTGGGGTGAGGAGTTCTGCCTCTCAACTGCAGCACTGCCTGCAAGAAGAATCTCTTTTTTTCTTTGAGATTAATTTCTGGAAACTTCATTCGATGTACCTACTACCATACTATGGTGTCTTCAGGAGCTGCTCTGGGCAAAACTCTGGTAATGGAATGCAGCACTTTTTAGGAGGGTGTAAGTGTTTTATAAAGTCAGGTCCCACGTGAGAGCAAGTGAGAGCTCCACCTCTTCACAAAATGTCTGAAGAGCATGGAAGAGCAGCCAATGCAGTAAGGGGAAGAAGGTTTGCCTCCTGTGTCTAGAACTGGTATGGTTAAAGATAGCTCTAACACCTCTTCTGCTCTTTTTGTCAGGTTCAATATGCTTCTGGTGTCATAGTTTGGGAAAACAGATATTTCAAGGACTGCTACATTTAAATAAACATTTTAATGCTCACAATAATGCTGCAGCTATGTCATAACCAGGAAAGATGAATTTTAATAATTTAATAGCAAAGTTCACAGTGTTGCCTCTGCCAGGAATAATACATGTGGATTTGCCTAGGGAAAAGGACAGGGAGAGAGGTGGAGGACAGTGGTTCTGTCACAATCTCTCTGCTGTTCCATGCTCCTTAGGTGGCCTCTCCCTCTATAAGCTCCACTTCAGCCTCCCTCCACCAAGAGACTCAGCCAGGTGGATCGCTGTACTGAAATGCCTGGTCACCAGGGTTCTTAAGGTTTTGGATCAGTGGGAGATGGAAAAACAGCACCATTGAGGACTGAACCCAGGAGGTGCAGAGGCCAACCCTTCCCCTCCTGTCCTACCAGCAAAGGCTCTGGGGTGCCTTGTGGAGACGTAAGTGTCACCAGGGTCCTTGAACCCCAGATATCTTTGTGTTTGTTACCCAATAAATAATAGTTTCATATTTTCAGGTGTGTATCAGGTATCCCTCTTGCTGTCTCCAGATTTGAAGATGTATGATGTGAGTCAGAAAAAGGGTAGTGATGCCTGTTATGGGCCAGATAGTTTCATCCAAGCTTCTCTTATTTTATCAAAACTTGAGGAATGTTTGTCCGTGGCAACCTGTAAATGTTATTGGAAGACCATTGCAGTCTGATCCTACGAGAGCTGTCAGAAAGTGAGATGAAGATATAGGTCACCAAGCTGATCTCCTTGGCCAGCAAGTACCTGAATTCTATTCACATTCTGCTTGTTCTTATTTTTCTCACAATGTACCTTCCACAGGTAAATCTAAGCTTTCTCAGAAGAAAAGGTGGATGTTTCTGCTGTGCTTAGCTCTAAACTAACAGTGTTTTTCCTGCCATGCAAAAGCTTTTTCTGCCAAGTTGAGCCTCTCCTCTGACTTTCAAAATCCACAAGACAACTTCCAAGCTAGCTATTTTAGCTGCAGCTTGGAGAGTCACAACAGAATTGACATATAATACATAGGCTTATCCGGTATTACATCTTTTTGTCTTAGTCTGACAAGCTCAAATATTATTTATAATTAATAATTTCCATTCTCATTCTTCTATATGCACCATTAAAAAATGCAAAAGAAACCACTGAAGACCTAAAATAGGGAAAGCTTTGCCATACTCATGTTTTTCATTGCAACTCTGGGGTTTTATAGAACTACAGGTACCTCCTTTTGCAAACCAATTTAGCCCTGGCAGGCTGGGTAGCAGGGCAGTTTCTTCTGGGTTATATCCCATCCTCTGCATTGCAGAACTACAAAATGTGAATTGGCCATAGTGAGGTTCAGCACATGCAGTCTGAAAAAGGCTCAGTTCTGGCATCTTAAACTGCATATAAGATGCAATTGTTGTTCCAAAAAGCAGAGTGAAAGATTTAGTACTTAAATTTAGCTTTGATGGTCAAAAAAATTCAGGAGCGTTAGGTATCAGGTTTGATAAGGTTTTTATACCAGCAAAATGTAGCCACAAATCTCAAACTCAGTTCCTCTAACCTCTACTTAAAAGACCATCTGCCCAAATTTTTGAGTCTCTTCTTTATTATTTTATGCAGTGTCTTCTGACAAACTCAGTTTTTAGTGGTCATTTCAATGCACTGCAATTCATGAGGCAGTGATCCTCATGAATCATGCTTATTTACTGTGTTATAAAGGAACTAGTTTTGCTTTCTCCCTCTCCTTCTAAACGTCACATTTTCTGTTTCAGGGAGATCACCAGCATGAAACAAAACCTAATGGTGGGCCAATGGGTGGAAGGAATTCAGTTCTTAATGTACCACATCAGAGACTGATGGCAAGGATAGAGATGCCTTTTGGGGATCATTGATAGGCAAGTCCTGCAGGCTTACATGATTTGCTATGCATAATTGAAGAGAGATGATTTTTCTAAAAGTTAAGAACAATACCAGTGTGTTAACAACACATTGAAACAGCTCATTCCTTATTGGCCACTAGTAAATAGCAGCAGTGTTTCACTTCCCTTAATACTGCAGTTACTGCAGTTTTCTGGAAGAGTTCTTTAAAGGTAGTGATTAAAGAGAAAGAAAAGAAAGTCAAAAGCTAAACTGAAAGTGCCCCTGGTAGTTCAGTTTTTTACCAGATAGGGATATTGTAGGAAGAAGTGCTTCTTAGTACTGAACACTTCTGAACTGCATGGCACTTAAAAATAAATGCTGAGAAATTCAAAGGTGACTAAGGATTTGGGACAGTAATTTTATTTAAAAAAATTACTGAGATTTATATGGAGAAAGACTTAAAAACCTCTGAGGGATATTCAGAAACCTCTGTCACAGAGTTTGTTGTCCAGGTGACTCAGACTGTTTGTCATTGGCAACAGAAGGAAACAGCAAAGAGAAGACCTGAGGGAGGCATTACTAATAATCTCTGATCAAAATGCTGGAAAAACAGAAATTGAAGTTCTAGCTAATAAAAGGACAGATTCTCTAGTGTGACACCCCATAGAACAGAGACCTGCTCTGAATTTGCTTCAAGGCTTCCCAACAGACCAATATGTTGGTGATGGAGACTGCAGCAGGTGTACTGGGGATCTGCCTGGCTGATGGCTACCCTCCCTCTGGAAAACAGAACTTTATTTATAGCCTGAATTTATCTAATTTCAGTTTCCAGTCACCAGAGTTTGTAGTGCTTCATTCACTAGATTCAAGAGCTCTTGTCACAAGTCAAGTTAAAATGGAAACAGCAATCTCTTCTTTCTAAAGCTTTCTGAAACCACTCAGTATAAGTGCTGCTCCTCCAGCTCTGACCCCTCTGGGATGGATCTTGTGATCTTGTGATCCTTGCCTGTCTCCCCATCCCAGGCACTTTTGCTTCCTCCTGTCCATTGCTGTGATCCCCTAGTAGGTATGGTGTAGGTGCTGGTCCTTTGCTCTCACAGAGCTGGTGAACCAGACATCTAAGGCAAAGAACACATATTTAGGACAAAAGTTTTCAGCACAAAGAGTAAACATTTCTATTCTGTTGATCCACAGTTTCAGGGCTATTTAGCAACCCCTAATGCAGCCTGGTCCCTCACTGCCCTCATCAGGGCTTTGACAGGGAATTTTCATCAGCCCATCCAAACTAACCAAGGCAAACGTGGAACCGTGGTTCCTTCCAGGTATTTTTATTTTTCTGGCTACCTTTTTGCATTTCATCTAAGTTAGTTTATTTCATGTAGAAAACTTCTTCAGCTCTGGAGACAGAGGCACTCTGTTCCATTCAGGAGCCGGTACCAGGATACTAAGGGACAAGACAATGCATTTATGAAAGTTTCATAATGAAATTCCAGTATCTCTTGTTCTGTTGTCATTGGCTTTACTGGTCCAGGAGGAGAATTTCTGCATGCTGTTCTTTTTTTATAGGATAGTCCTAATTCAGGATGGCATTTAGCTGTGTTTCAGCATTCTATTCAACAGTTTGAATGCAAAAACACGTCTAAACTGAGTAATGCATTGGGACCTTTATGGCATTAAGTTAAATTGAAAATCTGCACTACGGAAATGTAATTTGCATCAAAAATAAGAAAGCATATTTTCCTCTTGCACTTTTCTTCTACAAAGTGCTTTAAAAATATTAATTAATTAATCCCATGGTGATTCTGGCATTCAAACTTTTATTAAAACTTTCTGTAAATGTTAATGTGCCACTGAACTTTGAAAATGTAGATTGTACTGGAAAATGTATTGAAACACTGTAGACTGGACTGAAAATGTAGACTGAAAATGTATTCTGTCAAAAATGCTCTGTCTGAAGCATAAAAGGTAAAGAATGACAGATTATCCTTAATAATATTTTTCAAAGATACTTAAAGGTCAGATGTATATTTTAAAACTTTCCCCTTCTGAGGAGAAGACTCTTACCCCTTTGAAGTGCTGTTATCAAGCCCTTCTTTGGACTTTCTGTGACATAGCCCTCCCATTTCATCTCATCCAACTCTAAGAATGAGTGCTCATTATACTGCCTTGGTTTTAGTGAAATCCTTCTGTAGCAAGAAAACACAAAACAAAATAACCACTTGTTCATTTGCAGATCAACTTTTGTGTAATGAAAATGCTGATATGCTCAGAGCAAACTACTACAAGTTGTATCAAAGCAACCAGCCAAAAATAAAACCAGTGTAAAACAAGGATTCTTCTCAAAGTAAACTGAGCACCCTGGGAAGCAAGAGGAGCTTCAGAAATTCCTCAAGGACTTGTTTATGGAAGGTACTTAACACCCTGTATCTTGTGCCTGTGTCAGTCCCTGCAAAAAAAGATTTCAGAGCATTAAGTAGTATTAAAAAATTATATTTAAAGTACATGATAATAAGCAGTTAGTGAGCTTGCTCTGACATCCTCTGGTATAAATCAGGAGTAATTCCAGTCAGTACTTAATTTCATCCTGTAATAGTCCCAGTGGAATTATAAACAGAGTGATATTATAAATGGTGTAAACCTATAGTTAGACCCTGAAACAAGACCTTGTAGAATGGGTGCCAAGGTGGCTCCTTGCTCCTTGAGATTTCCTTCCCTCTTACATAGACAAAATTAACATAGGTGAAAAACAGCCAAGAAAGATCTCTGAGTTTTATGGCTCTTCACATAGAATTTTGTAATGAGGGCCCTGTCTGAGGAATGCTTCCCAGCTGCTGTCTTTCCTCACTGTCAAGAATGTCCAGATGGCTATGCAAGTGTGCACTTCTCTGTCAGGCTCAGACCAATCTGAAAGAGTTCTATTTGAATATTCACTTTTTGTTCACCATATTTAATGACCATTGCAATTATTTACAACTAATTTAATATGATCTTGTGCTGTCTTGAGATCATTTGCTCTAACGAAGGCAGAAACAGGCAGTAAAGTAAAAAGAGTCAGATCTGCAAAGAGATTTAGAGACAAAAATTATATTTCCCATCCAGTATAGGGGCATCTGCTCCAAGTTCAGGCATTTTTTTGCAGTCTTCGAAGAATTGATGCTTCTGGGGCTATTCAGTTTTGAGAAGGTGAGTAGAGGCAGAAATTGCTTAGGATTATTCTGTCCTGGTGGGCCCACAGTCCTGCAGTGTCTCAGGAGGAGCCCGAGCATAACTGAGAGATGCTGATATTAACTCTTACAACTGACTCAAGTTCTTCCAGAAACAAAACTGCCCCCACATGCCCAGACAAAGGAAGAAGAACTCATTTGCCCTGAATGACACCAGTCTCAGTCTGGACAAACCAGATCCTCAGCTGAGAAGTTTTCCCTGCAGAAGGCTCTGAATGTTTCTCAACTGGTGAGAAGTGAACTGACAGCTGGTATATGGTCTCTGTCCCGTAGGGGTGGCTTTCCCAAAAGAGAAGCTAGGCAACTTTCAGTATTAAGGTAATTTAAGAGAAAAAGTTCTTTCCCTCCCACAAGTTAAAAAGCATAACCAGGGCACCAGGGTGCGCTTCTTAAGCAGGTAAGAAATAATCTCCTGCTGTTGACATAACTTAATGAGGAAAGTTTCGCAGCTGGTGAACAAGAGAAGATATTCTCTTAGGGATAAAAAAGGATCTTCTCTTAATAATCTGACTGAAATCCTGCTGTGGTGAAATCCTGGAGACACTGGGACAAGGCAGCACATCTCACTCTAGAAGACAGACCAACAGACTGAGTTAGATCAGAGAGCAGAACAAATGACGCAGTGCTCTCCCTTGCAGAGCTGTATTAATTAATTGCTACAATTATTTTTGTTGAATTTAGATGTTTTATCTCTTAGCTGAATGGTTCAGAGAAGATAAGGTCCTCCCCATGTTTTCAGGTTTCTTTATTTCTACTTAATCAATGCATGTACTGGATGAATGGGAGCTGTGAAATACTGCTACAAGCTGGAAATAAGTGCCCTGTGATCAGCCATCCGGGTCATGTGGACGTGTTATTTTACCTGAAAAAAACAGCTACTCAGGCAATGAAAACTCATGTTACAGAAAAAAAATACTCCAGAAACCCCCACCCAAAAACCACCAAAAATTGATACTTTTAGCATCTTTGCAGAACAGGCTGGTTCTCATAACAAATGGTGGATACGGGATGGGAGTCCTAGGGGAGAAGTGTCATACAGATGGCTTTTTTTACAGTAATTTTTGTTGTGGAAAAGAGGCAAGGTCACAACTATCCCAGCCAGAAATGGGGGAAAGAGCCTAGCTAAGGCGTACAGGCCAGGAGAAAGACTACTGAGGTTCATGCAGCTCTTGGACTAAAACTCACAGTGCTCCTCCAAATGGCCACCAACAATATGGCCAGGAAGAGATGGAATGTGCTTGGAGTGACTACATGTCTCTGGGGAAAATAGTCAAGACCATGGGTTCCCGTGCGGTTTCTACTTGGTCCTGCCAGTGAGAGGGAAGGGCTTGAGGAGAAGGTGATAGATCCTGCAGGTACACAGCCAGTTCCATAGCTAGCACTGTCAATAGGGAGTGTTTTGTTGACAGGGCTTTTAAAACCACAAGACCCTGTTTGAGGATATAGGATTAGTACAGAGAGATGGGACAGACCTGACCTGGTGGCCTTCTCTAATGAAATGATTGTGTTTCTGGATGAAAGGAGAGCAGTGTCTGTGTCTCCCACAAGATCTTTGGATGGAAGGTGGACAAGCAGATGGTTTTGGTAGTTGGAGAGCAGTGTTTAATGGGCTGTAGTCCTTCTGGAGGCCAAGAACAAGGGGAATAACATATCTCTATCAATTATCTAAAGGAGGAGACAGAATGCCCCCCTCAGCAAGACTGCAGATAGCACCAAACCTGGGGTGCAACTGGGACCTAGTACCACGTGACAGGGAAGGCTCTTCCTACGCACACTCTGCTGTGCTTGCCCGTTCTGCTGCGTTGCATGTTTGCACCTGTAGTTATAGACAGACAATGTTGCTAGAAGACTCCTCTTGCTTCTTTTGCCTGGAATTTTCAGGAACAAAGGGACATCATGATGATTTAAGTTTTAAAACCTTTATTTGTTTTAGCTAACTTTCCCGCTTCTTCTTCTTCTCCTCCTCCTTCTGGTAGCTTTGAGTATTGCTCACGGGCAAGATGAAAATGAGAAGTCTGCCCACATTTGGAAACTGAAGAAGCAGATGAGAATTTGTCATTTACAAAAAGCTTTTACTTCTGTTCTTGATACCCAGAAGATAGAAGTGCCTCCTCTGGAAACCAGCAGAAGTGCTTTCTCTAGAGGGTTTCCCATATAGCCCTTCAACTCCCTAAGACTCACTTGGACTTCTTTTGTCCTGAGGTCCTTTTTTTGTTCTTTGAGGTTGGGGATTGGAGGAGAGGAAGTTGGAGGAAGCTGGAAGTTTTGAGGTTTGCCTCTTGCCTGCTCCCTCTTCTCTTGTTTTTCCTGCTTTCTTTCCTTCTCATTGCTTGTTTTGAAGATGTATGCTTTTGGAGAAGCAAGGTGCTTCTGGGAATGTCTGTTGCTATTCAGATGCCTGGAGGAAAAATCTTTTGTAGAAAGTTGTTGAAGTTACTACTAAAATCATGTTTATGTTCTGCTTTCCAACTTTAATCATCTCTGATACACTTAAGGGCATTATCCTGATCAAGAAGGCTTGTCTATTGCTTGGCCTGCATTTCAGTTGAATATGCACTGAGCTTTTTTCCTTTTAGGAGGTTCGGGGACTTCAGAGATGTGGGAAGAGCAATTGCCAGTGAAAACTGAGGCCAAAAAGTTGTTGACAACTTGACAACATGACAGTTATTACCAGATCCCCTGTCTTATTCACCATGAGGGGTGGTGCAAAGTCAGCAGAGCCATGCAAAAGTCCTTGGAGGTCTGCCACATGATGCTACCAGAAGATACAACACAGAGCAGTCATTTTCTGGCACACACATACGTCCTGATGCAGAGAGGCATGCAATGCAGAGTTGGAGGTAGTGCCATGATTGCTTTTGAAATTAGGCTCTATAGGAACTTATTCTCAAATTTTCCTAAGTCATGATCAAAATGCTTACGTTGTTCAATACACAGAGGAAGGAGATTTCCTTGTATTATTGTTTCAGAAAGATACCCTTAAATGTCATTATACTCAGCTTTTTTAGTGCAGAATCCCATACTATTATGTGGCTCCCAGAGAGGATGCTCCTGGGAAAATGTGAAACATTGAGTTACAAATCCAAACAGCAGCAACTGTGGACAGTATGGTCAGATCTTCTCAAGTCAGCCCTCCTCAGCCTTGCAGGGGCCTGCAAGCCTCTGCAACAAGGTTTTAAGCTGCACATCTGGCACTGTGCAGGTGGCAATACAGCTTGCACCACCACACTGCTCCCAGGGGAAGCCAAGGTGACTATGTAAGCATGAGACAGTGAGTACCCCATGGCCATGTTGGACAATCGTATGCATTGGAGCTGACTCTGGCAGGTCAGAACAGCATTTCAGGGTGTGCCAGCAGATTAGAGCAGACATTATCCAAATTTACCTCAGGAGGTTGTGTTTGCAACCCAGAACTCTGTGCTGAGCTCTTTGCAAATGGGGAATCTGGCTTTGATTACTGCTTTGCTATAACTACTTGTTAAAACTGGAGGTTTAACATTCAGACTTCCAAAAAAGTAATGCAGGGCTGTAGTTCCTTATGTTCTTCATTAGTCTTGCAATATTTGTTGTTTTTTAGACTGCACAGATGTAGGAACAGGATTATCCCATGTGCCTTTGGCTTGGTCTATAACCACAGTTGGGTGGGTGCAAGTGCCATGGGGTTCCCTTTGCCCATCAGTGCCATGAGACTGTGTGTGTGTTCATGCTTCACCCTCTTAAATTCTGGCATGGAGCAGAGCAAGTCAGAGGCCTCTGATGTTTTCTCTGATTGTGTCAGCTATCCTTGTCATGGTCACCAGAAATTAGGGAAGTATTTGTTCCCATGCAATAAAAGGCAGTGCATTTTAGCACACTCAGGAGGAGGGAATCGGGCACAAACAACAGTTCTTTCAATTACCTGACTGAACTTCTGAAACTACCCAGAGACTGATTTGATAGTGCTGGATTTTTCCCCCCATCATTTGATTTTTGTGGCCATGTGTTATCTCACTGCCATGCTCAATGGAGTTGAAAAATAACAGTCCCAGTCATGAGCTCTGACAATGTTATGTGACATGCTGTTATTAAGCTTCTGCAGCAGTGGGAGGTGATTTTTTAGTATAAGGATTGCCTGTTGGTGCTACAAGTTGTCACAGGGTCCCCTGAAGCATAATTTGTAAGCAACTGTTTTTTCTGCATAAGAAAAGTTCTTACAGCCTAGAGGGTGTTTTGTTCTCTGTGAGGAATCATACTGATGCTTCTTGCAAAATATAGTCATAGCATTCCTGATTGTGTGTTTGTTCTAAACAAGAAATCCTTTCCTATAATGGAAAATCCTGATCAAATTTAATTCTTAGAGCTGAAAATCAACAGTGATTAAAACTTCAGTGTCCAGACCAAAGCAATATGTTTTAATGACAGACAAATTCAAATGGTTGAATTAAGCAGCTGTATCTGTCTAATCCTCTTTGATCTTCAAATTGGTTCTCTAGCTCCTTTTCTAGTACAGTACACAAATACATTAGTGGACTCTAATCTGGCAGCTAAGAGCATAACAATGTAAAATGGCTTGAATTTGAAGTAAATCAAATTCAGGCTGGAATACAGTGAACAGTTTTAATAGTGAATGTTGTACTTTTTGATCAGATTATTAATCATAAACTATATAAAATTATTAAATTATAGAGACAAAATGATCCAATTTAATTTTTTAAATGTGAATTCACTGCCAGCTTTTCCTGTCCAGAACATACCACATTCCTAAAAAATGTTTTAAATGCATTAAATCAGCAGCCACATGAGAAAATAGTAGATCCATCACTACTATGCAGCAATGAGCTTATTGCTCATGCACTACACAATACATCTGTGGAAACTTGACTCTATTACTGAGTTGCCCCTAAAATGAAGGTGCCATTGACAGAAGAGCTCCAGTCCAGCTGCATTAAGGGCATTGCCAAAGTGCCTCTTAAACACTGACAGGCTTGGGGTACTGACCACCTTTCCAGGAAGCCTGCTACAGTGTTTGATTACTGGTAAAGAAATATTCCATTTAGTTAAAGAAATATTTCCTAATGTCCAGTCTGAACCTCGCCTGCTGCAGAGCTGAACCATTCCCACGCATCCTGTCACTGGACAACAGGGAAAAGAGCTCAGCACCTCCCTCTCTACCTGCCCTTGTCAGGAAATTGTGGAGAGACATGAAGTTGCCACTCAGCCTCCCTTTCTCCAAAATAGAAAATCCACAAAGTCTGCTCAAGTGTATTAACTTTAAAAAATGTTCAGGCTTCAGAAGTTTGGAACTTTTCTAACTAGAAGTGTTTACCAGCAAGTAGTCCTTGGGGGTGGACATACAATTAAGTCCTGATCTCATTAGGATCCATCCAAGGCAGAAGGCATGTTAGTAACCCTCATGTGACAGTCACACAGGTAATGATGGAGGCAGAATTGTCCATCATGGTGGCTACTTCAGAAGTTTTGAAGAATGAACAGTTACAAAGAATTGCAAAACACTCTCTTCTGAGGAGCCTGGCGATTCAACAAACACATTCCTCTTGTCAAGTCCATCAGCAGCTCCCTGTGTGCTTAGTCATGCTGAGGAATGCTCCCAAGAGTAGTCTGCTTTCTGTCTTCTTTATTCACAGCTCTTTATTTATTTCTGCAAGACACAGTGGCCACCCCTGTGAAGATGGGTGTGAACTGATTGCAAGCTGGCTGGTTTGTAACCTGTTCAGCTGGTGCCATTGAAGAGTCTTCATTTGAGATTGTGGGACTGCTGAGTCATTCTGTTTTTCCTGATGAGGAGCATGTTACTCATCAAACTGACTCCAGACTATCTCTGTTCAGTCCTACACCACAGGGATTACTTCAAAGACTGAAAACAACAGACAAATGATAGCCTGGAACTTCCATAGTAGTTAATGAGTTGCATCCCTGAGATGAACACATATGCTTAACACCAGCAACTGCTAAGACAGAAATATTTTCACATGTTAAATAGAATGAAACATAACCACACACCAATCAGCTCTCTATGACAAATAGCATGAGATGAACAGAGTTCTGAAGCTGAGTTGCAGATTGGAGAAGTATATGAGCATGTGCAACCACGCTGAGCCAGGTAGTTAATACAAAAGCACATTACAAGGTTTATTTTTGACATGTATTCCTAAAAGTCTAACACTTGAGCTAGCTTCACACCAAAGAAGACCAGATGCAATTCACACTTTGCAATGGTATTTAAAAGTTTGCACTCACCACAAGCAGAAGGTTATTGACTGTCATTTTTTTTGACTCATTAGAACAGAACCTGTTTTCTGCAGTATTCAACCATCCCTCTCCTGTCAGAATTGAAAGTAGACCATGCTGGCAGACTAAGGCATCTGTTGACTGTACTGGTGATCTGTGACTAAAAAGGCAGTGGCTAATTAAGGTGCAGAAGGTTAATGTGTATGGAAGCACTGAGTGTCCTAAGACGTTTTTGACTTTCCATTCTTTTGCATGTATTTGTTGGGCATTGCCAAAACTGCTTGTTTTGAATAAACAGCTCTGCAGCATTTCTTTTTCGTAAAATTCTAGTTTTGTTTCTCCAGAACACCAGTGAGAAAAATCAGGTCTGTGGATTCTGTACAGCTGAGACAGCTTTTAGATTTGCTAAATAGCACATTACAGCTTGTTTATAGTTGTTATTTCTTCACTGAAACCTAGATGGACTGGTTATCCAAATGTTCCCCACTTCTGTCATATCTGCTGGAGGATGACTTGGTCCAGTAGAATATTCTGATGTTGAAAACCTACCAACAGAGAGGTACCAGAGAATAAGTTAACTCGTTGCATTTGCTTGATATTGCAATGACCACAGGCTGTCAAGGATCTCTGAAAGTTTCCAGGTCTCTGAAAGTTTGTAAGTGCTGTTAGTCCAGGTCTTCATCTGTATTACCCAAAGGTGAGCAGTGTCAGGGCTCTGACTGCACTGAGAAGCTCTGCAAGTCCTTCCCCTCTCCCATGGATTTGGCTGCCTGTGTTCCAAGCCTGCCCTGATAGAGTGTGACTGGGTAACCTTGGCTCAGACATGCAGCACAAGGGCTGTAAGACTTTGGGCCCCCACTTCTTCACTGAGGACTTGTGTTAGTGAGCTCAGTCCTTGCCTGAGCTTCATTGCAGGGGCGCGTGCACCCAGCATGGTACCACATTTCTCCCCCCCCCAGCCTGGTGACCTGAATTCCTGGCTTGGCCATGGTCCTGCCTTGCCACTGCAGACCTGTGTGGCAGTCACTGGGCTGTAGCTATGGACACAGCACCGCTCTGCCCTTGTTGTCTGAGTGCCATAGGGCACTGCACCTTGGCGGTGTGGGGACAGTGGTGCTGCAGTAGCTCAGCCTCAGCACCCAAATCACCTTTTGCCAGGAAGCAGCCAACAGCTGCTACTCTCTGACAAGCAGATGGTCCAGACAATTTCAAGGTCTGCAGAGGATTTTTAAGGATTTTTTTCAAGTACATAAAGCATTCAGAAATTAGTATTTCTATTGTTCCTGCATTTTCTGTTCTAAAACTGAAAAATGAGCATTACTCCATGTGCTGCTAGTAGCATATTTGCCTTTCAAGACTGTTTATCAGCTTGATGCAAAGATCTGCATTGAATCCATTTTTATTTGAATTAGGTCTAATAGGCAGACACACATTTTCCTCATGACTGTTCTATATGCCAAAACTGCTCAAGTTTAAAATCAATATTGCATTATTGTGCACTTTTGACAATATGGCTAGTAGTTTGTTTCCCAGCTTTTTTTACCTGCTGGCTGCACATGAAATCCTTTTCAATCCAACAGCTCTCCTGTTGGAATTTAAGCTTGTTATTTTGGGACCTGTCAATTTAAAACATACCCATATCATACCAAAGGTTGCCTGGCACCCAAATGACACCATACCACCCAAGGCTGCTTGTGTGTGGGAGTATGTTCCTCAGAGGAATGGCATTTTGATCAGTTTTGACAAACCGGAACCAAGCATTGCAATCCAGCTGTTGGAGAGCAAAATTCAACATCAGGAGATCATTATCTTTTTAGCATTTTCAAAACTTACTGTTAGTAATATAAGACATTTTGTGGCACTCTTCTGAACTGGTGCAGGTCTAAAAAGTCTACTGATACTTTGTGGATGTGTTTAATCCATATTTGGGAAGTCTTGGATAGAACAGGTTAACAGACCTCTTGTTTTCAAAATTATAAACAAGGCCAGTCTTTTTTTCTGTTATTACTAGTTTTACATGCCTTTAGTAAGAGGGTAACTCTAATTAACACCAATTACAAATTTTTTTTTGGATCAGCATTGGGAAATAGCTATTGCCCTAGATGTTGTATTTATGAGTAGGGTGATTTCAGAACTTCAGAGTAAAAACAAATAATAAACATCTATGTTGAACAGTATGTCTTTATATAAAGGTTGAAAAACACCTTGAACTGCTAGAGCAAAAAGAATGTACATTGCTTTTCCAAGACAGCATCACAATGAAATCTGAAAACAGAAAAAATTGTTATGTGTGACTGAAAGAATATGATGAACAACAAGGCCGCCTAAACTGCTTGTGGTGTATAAGCATGCCTATTACATGATCACAGGAATCAGAGCAAAGCCCATCAATACTGGACGTTTTAAATCCATGATCTCAAAGTAGGTATCAGATGTCTAGCAGGGAAAACATGCGGTGAGGAATTGTGAAGCCTGGTGTGAGCAATGATGTGAGCAATAATGAAATCATACATACGATGAAGAGATGAGATATGAACAATGATGGCGATTAAGAATGCACCTGAGAAGGTGGGGGCTTTTCTATCATTTGGTGTCCTCAGCTGAAGATTTCTATTACCTTCAGGTGAAGACATTGATGTTTTTTGGGGAAATATGCTATAGCCAAGCAAATAATGTTTTACTCAAATATACGGTTATATGATGGAAACAAGTACATTTTTTCTGTGATTTTGATACAAACCAGGGAAAACCAGACACTCAATTAGATTTTAATTGGAAAATGGATGGCTATCTGCCAAACTCCTTTGAAAAAATCCTTTCTAAATCTGTCTTACTGGTGGTGTCATACTCAATTTTTTCCTGTAAGGAAAATAGATTGCTTGCTTCTTTATGGTAAATTACTGCATTGATGTACTCAGAATATCCCTTAATGGTGGTGTAACCTAGTTAGATGCACTGTATTATCAAAATTTTCATTTCTGCATAAATTTATTGGGCGACTGGACTGTTGGAGTATTAGAGTACCTGCCCACCTTACATCTACTTACTAAATTACATTTGCTGCCCCTTTAATTTTCTCATGTTCTTCTCTGGAGTTCATAGTTTGCTGATGAATTTGTAGTTAATATTCTAAGAGCGCAGTTTGTATTAGCTGAGCAGAATTGTCGTGCATTGCTCCCATTTTTCATTTTTCAGTGAAAAATACACTTCTGTGTGTCTGAACACTGCTTCCCAGAGAACTCAGCACTGTCTGTACAGATAAGTAATGGTGTTGTGCTTAGAGGGGATTCCTATTCCAACAACTGGAGTTAAAACTGAAATGTACAGAAGAAAATCTGAAGCATATCATGCCGGAATCGGGCTCTAGATGACTCCAATGGTTTCTCCTAAAAATTAAGGGCAAATTTGTGAAAATTCTTGTTAAATATTATTTTTAAATGATCACTGATTGAGTTTCATGTCTGATTTATTTATACATACAACTCTGAGACAACAAATTGCAAGCCAGAAAGAACTATAAAAGTAAAAATAATTCAAAAGGGATAAAGCAAAGAATCATTGATGAAATGTTTTATTTGCCACTTTAAAAACCAACGGGTTTTTTTCCCCAAGTAAAATCAAAATTCAAAGCTGAATTTTGTCAAATTGAATTGTGTCAAAATTGACTACACATTTCAGTCTCATTGAGGAGGCACTTTCTAACAGGGAACTGTTTAACCAGAAAACTCTTGAGAGTCTCTGGCCTTGGGGCAGAGTGGAGTGACCTGTCCAGAGATGCTGACCTGCCTGGGCAGGACACCAGGGTATTTGTGGCTGGGCTATGTCAGGACCCTCGCTCCTCACTATGGCGTGTTTGCAGAAGCCCTGCTCAGCTTTTGTGTCAGCTGTGCCTTTAACGCAACGCTCTCCTTTATTTTTGTGGTCTGCTTCACCTAACTTGATGTTCCCACAGCCCCTTAAACGTATAATTGTGTGCAGGGAACTGAGGCAACCTGCTCTTTCTGAGGCTATTTTCCATGATAAACAAAATAACAACATGTAAAAGCTGCTAATCAATGGCACATCCCTCAGGAGAGAAGGTATTACCTCAGTATTATCCCATTTTCTGCTTATTGAAAGACTCTCAAGGTCAAAGAGACTGAGGCCTCCCTTGAGGCAGTGCTAATGCCAGACTGGCTGTGCATGCCAAGCTGCCAGCCCAAAGGTTGTGTGCTACAGGCTTTGACTGTCAATATTGTTAAACTGCTGCTTTTCCTTCCTATTTACCATTCCCCTGCACTGCACCAATTTTTTGTCAGGCTTTTAAAAAGTCTCTTCTTCTCCTATCACCTGAATTTTCGAAACAGTAACTGCTATTTGTAGGTGAAGAGGCAGGCTATATATAAATACTTATATACATTATGCACAAAAAAGTGATGGGTTGAAGGAACTATCTCAGGAGGATAAAGCACTTGAATTCAAGAATTAAAAATAGTAGGATTATCTGTGTAGTTTTAATTTACTCTCCTGCCCTCCTTATATAAAAATGAAGTGCTGAAGTGAGTTATTTTATCTCAAGACTTGTAATTTATTCTTTTTCTTTTTTTAAGCTCTGATTGAACCACATTTCTGATAACCTAATGCAAGCAAATCCTCTGTGCTGCAGTGCTCCTTCCAAGAATGGGTGTGATAATACACTGCTACAGAAACTGATAAGCAAGAAAAAGCATTACAAAGAAATCAAACCTGCATGCTTTGTATAAGGAATTGAAAAACAAAGCTTCAACTAAAATATGGTCTTAAAAGAAACCTGTCATCCAGGCTGCTATGCAACACACTGACAAAAGCAAATTCAGGTTGGCAGTTCCATTCCAAACATCTTTTTTAATTTTTAATCTAGTACACTTAAAAGGACCTGTGAATGTAATTGTGTTAGGAAAGGCACATACAGAGGTTTAAAAGCTGTCTGTGTTCATAAGGTGGGAGAGAACACTAGGGACTGGGATTTTCTTTCTCATCTGTCCACCCTCTGTGTAAGAACAGCATCAGGTTGCTAAGGGCAGAGAAAGAAGGTGTGCTATATTCCCTGGCTGCCTGCTGGGTCCTAAGAGAAGGGGAACTGGGAGAGAAATGAAAGAGAATTCCTGTAAGCACCTCATGACCAGCACATGAATTCTACTGCAATTGAAATCAGAAAGTGCAACATTTTGCAGTGTTGCCATTGGGCTCCCTTATGGGCTGTGCCAGGACCTGAGGGTGAACACCTCTTCGAGGGTGGATTGAAGATGAACATTCAGACCAAACATGGGGGTTTTTTTAACAGCTACTCTAGACAGTGACACCAGTTCACCTCCCCAGTTCAAAAGAAAAATTTGAGTTTCAGAGAAAATTTTGGTGGGAGAAGGGACTGGATGAACATTCTTCCTTTGGGAGCAAAACCTGTACCAGATGCATGAGAGGTTTTGCTCCTGAGGCTGGTACAAAAAGTTTGAATCTTTATATCCCAGATGGAACTGGGGATATAGAGATGCAAACTGACCCAGCATCTTTGAAAGTATCATTGCAGAGTTCAACTCAGTTGCAATTATATTTTTTTTCTCCCTCTGTTCAAACATTCTATATTCTAGTCACGGGGTCAGATCACTTTAAAAAGCATGATTTTCAGTCAGTGCTCAGTTCACTCAAAGAATTTCAGATCCAGAGTTTGAACAGCTGCTTTTGCTCTAATTCTCTGAGCAAATGTTGCAGTGTCTGTGTTTGTGTCAGAGGTGTTTACAACTCTGTACATGGAGAGAATCTGTGCCAACAGGGAAGTGACGACTGCTTTCAAGGCTCAGAAGGATCTCTTTCCTGTCTTTCTTGAAAATCCACAGCAAAATCTGCCCAAGTTCTTCTGTTCTGAAAGCTGAAAACTAAGCATTAAGGAAAATGTTAAGATATTCACAGAACATTAACTATAGCTCATTATGATTTCATGAAGTAAATTTTGAAATATTTAAATTAGATTTGTTAAAATGGCATTCTTCAAATTCTGGGTTTTTTGCCTTCTGCTAATTTTGCATGAAAATCAGCTATTTCCATAATTATATTTTGTAGTGACATTTCAAATATTGTTTAATGTTCACAGCAGCCTTAAGAGTAAATGGAAGTTAGAATAAAATAATTGATTTAAAAATCTTTAATACAAATAGTCACCATTTGTTAAGATATTCATCTTCAAAAGAAGTAGTAATTAAGGATAAGGTGATGAGACAGCACATCACATCCAACAAAATGGACTGAAAAGCCAATTCTGCAGATATAGACCTCCTCAGGACTCCAGCAGACAAATATTGCCTTTAATAAAGGATCCATGGGTAGAAGGTTGACCACACAGCTGGGTGACTGGCACTAGAGTGACCTTAGTACACCAGAGACAGTCCAAAGAGGAGAAACGCCATGCATGGTCCCCACATCTGCAACTGCTTTTAAAACTTACATCTGCAAACTGTTGCTAGAGGGAATTGTTTGCTTGTATATAGTTTCTGGAAGGTTTAATTTCTACTTTAACCAAATGGATTTTCTTGGAAATATTAGTTGTGAGAAGAACTCATAAGAGAATTTATAGACAGCTGAATTAAAGGTAATACACAAAATATCCACAATAACACACAGAGGTCACGCCATCTCTGCTATTTACTGTTATTATAAGATATCCAATGATTTCCTCAGTGTCTTAGGAGGAAAAAAGGTTTGGATTAGTTCCTAATGGCACCAGTGCCAGAATACAAATGCTACCTGAATATCTTAGGCACAGTGTATTTGATAAAAGGCCATACTTTTCAGTAGCATACGGGGAAAAACCAACAAATGCTAATCCTTGATTGATGCTTAAAGTCTTTGGGATTTGCTGCAGTTGTCACCAATTAGAAATCACATATTCTAGTGTTTAAAAGGAGAATAAAAATAAAAAGGATACAAAGGTTTTAATTTGCTCCCTATGTGACTGCAACCCTCCGCACCTCAGTGGCAGGCAGTGCTGAGGCACTCAGGTGTCACAGGAGCAAACCTCTCCTGAAGTGCTGAGACTCCTCACACACGTCCCCAGCGGAGCTTGGTCCCCCAAATCCCACTGCTCCTGGAGACACGTGGAACTTTCAGCCAGCAGTTCAACTCAGTATGTCCAAACAGCTCTCTTTATTAAGCTGGTAAAAATTGTGCCCTAGAAGAGCCTGTGTTCCTCCAGATAAAGGAGATGCACAAAGCTCAGTCTGCTGCAGACATCAGCACTGACAGATACGCATCCCTTGTCACCTGTCCCTTCAGTCAAGAGTGTGTATCAGTCAAAAAAAAAAAAAAAAAAAAAGGCAAAGGATGCACACCCCTTCAAAAAAGGTCAAAAGGACAGTGTGAGGATTTGTAGGTCACTCAGCCTCACTTGAAAACTTCCTCCCCAAGTGAGGCCTCTTACAGAACATTTCCGAGGACAAGAAGCAGCTGGCTGGGAACAGTTGGTAAAGATTTACTGAGGATAAACTCTGCCTGACCATCTTGACTGCCTTTGGTTATAAAATGACCAGATTTTTCAACAGGAGAGCAGTACAGAGTGGTTCAAGGGAAGTACCACACACTGGGACCTGTCTGCTTAACATCTTTATCAGAAGCTGGAGGAGGTGACTGAGTGCACTCTGGTTGTGCTTGCACACATCAGCGTGGACTTATGAAGGTGAAATTCTGCCTGACCAACCTGATAAGCATCTGTAGTGACAAGACAGGCTTGGTGGTTGGGGGGAGAGCAAAGGAGTGTTTTAAGAAACTCTGAAAAAGAGTATTTAATTATTATATCATCCTACAGGTGAGTACTTGATAGCAAATTAAAATTATGTGGCACCTATTTCTCTCAGACAAATGTAAATTTTGTTCTCAATACCAAATATTATCTCATTCTGTGCCATGGTGCTACTTGTAATCAAATACTGTCAGGAGAATGATGCTGGCAAAGGAGCAGTTAAAAAAATGAAAAGGAGAGATAAGTCACTGTTAAAGACAGTGAATGTTGCAAAGAAACCCTCTCTCCATTCTCACCTCTCTGTAACTGTACTGGGGTACTCTGGAGAGGGGAAGAGGCGAAGTGAGATTTTTCTCGGGTTTAATTGACAGTGAAAGTGAAAGGGAGCTTGATGAAGTGAAAAAGAAATGATAGTCTGGGTCTGAGCATAGTGCTGCCATCAAAATAATCTGCTTGTGGTGCCCATTTAAACAAAGAGAAGCATGTCAATGCCTGCAACACTATCCTGCTTAAGTAGGCAGCTCTATAAGGAAAATCCAAGCCTTTGTCCCTGCTTTCCCACCCAATGATTTGCAACTTATTCAACCTCTTACACTTATTTCACTTCTGCAGCGCTTTTCGTAGGCAGGGACTGGGGCTCCTCTCAGCAGCCAAGGGATGAGCTGGTCAGTACTGTGGAGCAGGAGCCTGATGCTTGGTGTAAAGCCATCAACACACAAAGGGTTCATATTTCCTTATTTTTCCCCTTGGAAACTTCCATGCATTTGCTGTGCTGGTGTTCCTATCAGAAACTGATGAACGAACTAGAAAAAAATCTTCATTTCCATCCCTTTACCCTTTTCACTCTCTGTGTTTGGCTCATTGCTTGGATCATAAGTACTTCTGCAGAGAGGTGGGTTTTCCCTCTATATGTTCATGGCATTTATTTTAATATTAATATTAATCAGTATAAGCAGTGTTTTTCATGAAAAGTTGCAAAAACTTTTTAACCTGGATGCTGCCTTTGGGTCACTTGTTCACTTTCAGATGGCCCCTGAACTCAAAGCAACAGCCAGACTGCATCCTCTGGCTTGACTTTCAGGCATTACCTCACTGTTGACAGCCATTCTTCTCCAGGTGGGAAAATTCACATCTGAGTGCACAATTTTTTATATTTTGCATAGTTAATTTAATTTCTTTTCTACAGTTTTGAAATGCTGCAGAGATAACTAGCAACCTCTCCCATTTCAGATCTGGCATGAAGTGCTGCAGAATTTCCATGCTGATTCAAGTGGCACAGCCATTCATTTGTCATACATCCAGTTGGAGAAGTTGTTTATAACTCAGCAAATTCAGTTGGTTTCCATCTTATACTATCTTCCAAAAGATTTCACACCTGATTTTAATTTATTTTAAAAATTCTCTTATTGCAATATCTCATACTTCTTGAAGTGACCTTTGCTTGCAAAGAGAAGAGCAATTATTTCTGAGAAACATATAAATCTCTGGACTGTCTTCACCTTCCTTTTGGCTTCTGTTGCTGGCACTCAAATCTTTAATTTTTTTTTTTAACCACTTATTAGAAGTTTTCCATAATGTTCAAGATATGAAAAACTCATAGTGCAAACAATAACTGTTATATTTTCGATGATTCAGGTTGTAGCTAATATCTTCCAAATAACTATCAAGACACAATTTTTTCAGAAGCTCTATCTTAACCGCACATATTAACCTCTGCAATTTCACCTAAAAATGCTGAATTGAAGTGGTTTACTAAAAAATTCCTCCACTTCTATCAGAAAGCAAAAATAACCCCTTATCTACTTTGTACATTCTTAGATGGTTTTATTCTAACAGGTTCAGCTGTATAAGGCTTGAACAGTGAAAAGCAATGAGTTTCAGAGCTCTCTCTGTTCATTGCATCTTGAAAATTGAAGTAATCACAGATGATTGTTTAAAAATGAATGGAAAATAGCTATGCAAGATTTTTAAGAAATGCTCTTTCCCCAGCAACACTTGGTCATTGGGTTTAATAGTGACTTACAGTGGCTTTAGCTATTTAGACAAGCAATTTTCCAAGAAAGGTTAGTAATTATTAGTCTCCTATTTCTCCTCTCCTGGAGAGTGCTAGTCTAAGACAAGTCAAGTTACTGTTCTGCTTTCCTGCCATTTTTAGATAGACTTTTGAAGTGCTCTTAGGTTACAGAAATAAAGACAAAGAATACTTCATATTCTCTGGGGAAGTGCCTTCAGTTGCAGACACCTCAGACCAGCAGTGCAGGAGCCATTCCTGCCTCCTGCAAGGCATCTGCACTGGGGACAGACTGCAAAATAAACACCTGCTCCCTACACGAGCACCAGTGCTGACTCCATGTTAGGCTGGATGTAAGTTGCCATTCTCACTGAAGTCAGTACACACTCTCCAAAGCAGTTGTCGTCGGCACAAATGAAATTGCATTCTTGAAGTAATTCTCTGACCTGTCACCAATGCAGCATTGTGCAAAGCACAAAGCATAATATTGCTTCTCAAAATAACAGTGATGATACAGTAACCTTGCATCTGTTGTTCTGTTTCTTTGGGGGGGGGTTTGGTAATGTATAATATGACATGATAAATTTTAATGTACTGCAAGTCACTTAAATACTTTCATTTAGAATTATTTTTGAAATCACTATTTTCCCAATTTGTCACTGATGTTAAGGCTTTTACATCTTCAACATCTTGTGTGAGCTCTTAAGGATTAATTTCTCA
This sequence comes from Corvus kubaryi, assembly GCF_017639235.1. Classification (NCBI taxonomy): domain Eukaryota; kingdom Metazoa; phylum Chordata; class Aves; order Passeriformes; family Corvidae; genus Corvus; species Corvus kubaryi. Next base: position 4,898,614 of record NW_024581076.1, on the reverse strand, counting down.
GAAGAGAAGGCACCACCCTGCTTAGATAAGCCACTATTAAATTTTTTAACCAAGAGAGTGGATGAAGACCCCCAAAGCCAAGAACATCAGTGTTCACCTTTCACTCAGAGTAAAACCAAAAAGCAGAGAAGTGCCTTCAAGAAATGAGAGGAGCCTTTGCCCAAAACACACATTGTATGTTAATGTGGTTAGAAACTGAGCTGCATGAAAGGCGGAGTAACCTGGGAGGTGGTGCTGCTCCGAGGCCGATTGACAACTGAGTGCCAAGGGAAAGTGTGTGCTTTTGGGGTGGGGAGTGGTAGATGGGGAATGGGATGTACTCAGAAGGAACTCCCACAAATTGCTTGTTCCCTGAGGAAACATAACTTGGAGCATCTCTTTGGAGAACTAATCAAGCTGTATGAAAAAACTCATTCAGCCCCAAATACCAATAAATCTGGCCAATTAACCTTTTTTCAGTGTATCTGTGAGGAAAGCAGGCAGCAAGTTAGAGCCTCTCTTCTCATGTTGGACACCAGAAATTACAGCATTTAAAACCCAACACAGCACTTAGGCCCCCCAGTGCTGGGCACCGATAGACTCCATTTGATAATGTGTGTCCTTCCCCAAGGACACCCATGTACTCAGCACTGCTGAATGTAAAGGCACATCACTGACATTTCAAACACATGGTTAAAACTTTCCTCCTCTCTCGGGTCTGTGCCCCAGCACCACGAAAGGCCAAATCCACCGCTAGAAAAGTAGCTTGTAAAAGGTGAAGCTTCAGTCATGGGTGGTTGCTTCCCACAAGCTGCAGAGCAGGCTGAGGGCACAGCAGTCACCACCCACTCCTGGGCTCAGTAGCTACAAGGATGGTCCTCCCAGTAAGGAGCACTCTGGAATTCAGGTGCTGTTTCTGTCACCCACATGGAGAGCAAGACATCAACTCCATGCCACCATTAGCTGTGGGGCTTCAACATGAACCCTGGTCACCATCAGTATTCCTTTTGCAACAAGTGGTGAGGTAAGAGGCAGGGATATCTCACCATTGCTTTGTGCTGAAATAAATGCTGGGCTTTAAAAATGGGCCTTTTTTTTCATATGGAAGCCTGCACAAGAAGCAGCTAGAGGCTGTGATTGAGGCTCTTCCACATGCCCTGTCCTCTGCCACTCAACCTCCCCCCTGGGTACCAGCACTGAAACCATGGTGGGCAGGTCAGTGAAGGGAACTGAGCTAGCTGAAAACTGAGTCCTCAAAAGTCCACAGGCTTCTCTAGAGGACACCTACACAACACATGCTTTGTGTTTGACCTAATATTGTGTTGTCAAGCAATACCTTTTAGAGGTAGCATCTCACTGCACTTCTGTTCTTTGCGTTGTGACAGATACAACCTTTTGCTTGATGAATTGCAGTAGTGAAAAGGGGACAGAAGCCTAAGCGTATGAATCATGAATAGGACGAAAGACATCTTTTACAGCAAAGAGAGGCAAACTGGATGAACACCTATTGATTTAGCTTTATTTATTATTTTGCAATATGCCAAGGTACAGGACCTGTTCTAAACACCTAATACAGAAAAGATTTACTGAAAACTTCATCAGGTTTTGTAAACAAGGAATTTTAATATAAAAAAACCTCCTCATCTGTTTCCTGCACCGATCGAAGTTTTATTTTAGATAGTTGTAGGTATTCTTTTCAGAAAGTTTATCAAAACTCTTTTCCTGACAAACTAAGTGAAACAAAATGACAAACATGGATATGAACAGCAATGTTCTTGTTTGCATTTAGATAAACATTATAAACACAGCTTAAGTAGTAGTGATTCTGAGAATACTTAAATGGCTTCTAGTCGTAAATGCTATGCTCCAGTTAGCTTAAATAGATACTTTCTCTGCATCATTAGATTGCATTAGACACCCTGTACTTCTACACTCAAATCAAGGCCAGCCTTGAAAGCATCAGGCAAGGTGTGGATTTTGAATGGGATCATTATTTCCAGAATATTGGGCCAAACTATAATCTGGTGGAAACAGGCTGGAGAATTTTGAAACAATTGTACAAAAGATCCAACTTGAAAATAAATTTGAATCAAAAAGTTAAATACAACACACACCTATCCAGAGGTCCCAAGAGTGAGTGGATACAGTCCCTACTCTTCCTAGGCACAGCTCCAGATCCTTTGGAAATTTGAACCCAGTATTCCCACTGGGAGCCTTTGAGCCTGATGCACCTCAGTGGCAGAGAGGTCTGCCCATACATCTGCCTTTGCTGATCCAGGCTAAATCCATCCTCATTTACATCCATCAGAATCTGCAAGCTGTCTGGCAATAGCACCACAAATGTGTTCTCCTGCAAGAATTTAAATAATAACTACATTATAGAAATAATTTAAGGGTAAATTTATATTGGCATTTAGGATCATTTTAAAGGCCATTCAGCCAAGGCTGATTTATTTGAACAGATCTTATTCTTTTATCATGCGCTGTAAGTTGTTTCAAATTCAAGAATAAAACGTGATACTGAAGTAAGGAAAGTTAGAGAAGAGAATTGGTCTGTTCAAACTTAAAGGACACAATTTTTATAACCAAAAATCATGGATAAAAAATAAATTAAAAAGTAACCAGAAGCCTAGTATAGAATAGAGAAGAGAAACTGGGAAAGGATTTTCTCCAGAAAGCATTCTCAAACACTATCTGAATTTCTCTGCATTTTTATTTATGACATGAGGGAGAGGACAAGCTTGTGAGTCCAAACCAAAAACTAGAGCAGAAGCCTAAGTACAATTTTAAAATTGTTTCTTCTTTTTGCAACTGGTGAGACAAGTCATAGAGAGGGTAAAAAGAAATGTTTTAGATGATGAGTGAACTCTGCTTTCTGATTCTTTCTGGAGATTTCCTGTGCCTGGAATAAAAAAGGAGAAAGCCTCATTTGCTCCCATATAGCACCTCAGCTCACACACAAGGGTCTGACCCTCTCCTGGCCCATCTGTCAGTCAGTGCCTAAAGGACAATTACCTGCAGCACCAGCTGCAAACACTCTTCTTGTTTCACATGGCTCTGCTGGCTCTAACTCTCTCCTTTGCTGCATCCAGGTAGGACTAACCATAGGCTAACCTGGATGCTGATCCTGCAAATATGTGACAGCAAGGCACCTGCAGAAAAGCTCCAGCATCAACAGCCAACACAAGCTTTTGATCCCATGCGCATTTCAAGTTTTTCTGGCTGCAGTGCTGCTCAGCGATCACACAAACCCCTGCTGCCTTCAGGCATAGGCACTTAATTCAGCTTTCATTGCCAACAAAGGGGCAGGGGCAGGCACCACTTTTGTGTGACTCCATCTAATAACCTCCCCAGTGTCAGGGACGGCTGGGCCACCCTCAATCCTTGCCCAATGACTGCCCACGTCCCACCCCTGAAACAGAGGGAGAAGGTCTGAATAGAGGAGTGTCTTTACATTAGACATATAGCCGAATAAAGGGAGGGAAGCACAGGGTAACTGCATTCCTCACCTTCCTCTCACCTTCTCTGAAAGGCAATTATATATTTTCTAGCATAGCCACTGCATTCACATTATTTTGTTTCCATCCTCTTTGTTGCAAAATTCAGTTTTGCCTCCATTGCTGTACAGGGCTGTACCTTGCAAGGAGTCTGAGGTCTGTTTCTCATGAGCTACCACTGCATGGCACAGTCTGTGCATAACACACTGCCCAGCTCTTGCCAGAGCTCAGCAAAGCAGAGCTTATTACATCTTCCTTCCCTAGTCAGGCATAACGTTAACAATTAAAAAATTAACATAATAATAAATTAACATAATACAGAATTTCAAACCCATTATCTTGTTAACTGTAAGAGTTTATGAGATTCAGTGCGTGCCCAGCAGGACATGGGATGTTCTGTCTTGCCTCTACTGCTCTTATTTCTAAAATGATTGTGGGCATAAAAGGCCTAGGGTCTTCATCTCCTGGACCTTGTCACCTACAATGATGGAATTCCAGCTCATGCATTGCCCTGTTGTCCATCCTCCAGGAACAAGAAGATACTGCTTCTTCTTTCACAGTTTATGTCCCTCTGGGCCCAAAACCTCTTCTATTGAGAATGCTATTTAAAGGCTTCTGGGTTGTAGATTCCCTTCACAGGCTCATACATCCACCTTTTGGACATGGCTGCTCCTGAGATCTTTTTGAAGCTGCCCCAAGATGTTTAAAACCTATCAAAATGGCTGGTGCTTTAAAACCTCAAAGGTAGTTTTTCTAGATTGCTTCATGCTATTCCCACAATGACAATCTTCTTCATTTCTTATGACTTCCGTGCAGATCTTACACATCCAGTGGAAGAGAAGCAGCAAAATGGTAATATGTAAAGTTTAAATGCTGCTTTGATTACAGCTTTGTTCACTGTCCAATACAAGTCAGCAGCCAGAAGGTAAATGTCCAGATACACAATTCTCTATCACAGATGACATAATGAGTCATTTGGACCTCATAATTCTGTTGGACAAAGATTGAAGAGAAGCAAAGGCTCAGTTTATATTTATTGGATAATATATTCAAATATACTGAAATATATTTTTCTCATGGGGAAATAGTAGAAAACTTATTATGTACTGCAGAAAATAATAAAATCATAAGCATTTTACTTTTTATGCATAATTAACCTAGTCACTGTTTCTGTTCCTGTGGTGTGCAACATAAATCATTGATAAGCAATTAAAATATAAAAAAAGCTTTTGAAAGCATTAAGCTAACATAAAATTATTCACTTGTCACATTAAATGAACATTTATCCAATTCCTACAGCTTAGCAGAGTGGCCTCCAGCTATCTACTACATTTTGATACCTCTGAGAAACAATTTTATCCTTATAAAGTTCTAAATACCTTAAGACTTAAAATGAAACTTTTTATTTTCTTTATGCAAATGATCTCATCAAAAGTTCCAGTTGCACTCAGACTGTTCACACAAACCTCAGGAAATCAGTGATCCTTTTTGCCTTGCTGCACTGTTGGGGTATCTGTTTTTTGAAGTCTTTTAGTGGGGTTATCTCCTTTTTGCAGTCTTTTGGCTAGTATCAACCACCTCAGTGAGGAGGATAACTATCTTGTGTGTGATTTCATCATTTCCATTAAACTGATAATTTGAACATTTTTGTTTTAATTGACTCAATACCAGACTGGACCAGCCTGGAAGGTCCGAAGAAGCAGCAGAGGCTCAGTGCATCCCAGGGGGCTCACAGTGACTGTGTAATTGGCTTCTTGGGTCTACCTGCACTGCTAGAGGTAAAGAAAGTGGAGGCTGCCACCTAAATCCATTCAGGCATAGTCTATAGCTAAACTCTATTCTGCTGGTAGTGCGTGTGGAGGCACTCAGGAACCTTCACAGTGGATTATGCTGATTTCTGCTTGAACACTAAGCTACTAAAGCCTCTAAAATCCATTGATGTCTTTCCAAAACCCACAGACCCAACTGTAATAACAATTTTTCAGTACATTTTCATCTATTTAAAAGCTTGAATCCAAGGGCTCTGAGGCACTAAACAAATCCAACCACTGGATAATAGAAATGTGTCAGCCCTTTTCAAACGTGAGGAAGCAAATGCATTGGTAACTTGATGCAGGTCCCAAGTAAAAAGTAAAACAATGCCAGAGAGGTCCATGTGGCACAAAGCCATACACCTTCCTTGCCTCATTATAAATTCAGGTTCTGCCCCAAAAAAGAGAAAGTAAAAAAGGTTTATTAAATCAACGTAACCCTAGTCTGACTGCTGCTCAAAAAGAGTGAACAGTCATTGCATCATCTGTGCCAGAACCTGGAAGACTGTGCTCCTCCCTGAAAACAGTGTCACAGGGTAGCTGGAGCCACTCTAACTCAATGCACCTTCCCCACCTCTGTAGCCAGCACACAGCAGTGTGAGATCTTCGGGCTGTGAAGAAGAAAATAGGAAGAGGAAGCAAACTGGGAAGTAAAATGTGGATTTGTTTTATGAGAAAAAATAGAAGAGGCTTTAGATTGAAGAAGAGGAAAACACATCATAAGAAAAAAGGAACTGAGAAAGAAAAGAGGGAAATTATAAAAGTGGGAGGGAAAATATCCAGGCTTACACTGCAGGTATTCAATTACACTTGTACAAAATGGGAGTCCTCGGCTCAGAGTGCCTTTGCAGACAAGGGAAGGACAATCTCCACTGCAAGAGGGACTCAGACTCGGTCCCCCATAGAGGGAAATTAAACTGAAAGGGGTAAAAGAATGTGAACAGCAAGAAGAGAGCGCTGGAAGTGTGCTGTGATTACAAAGTATTTGTGAACTGGCTTGGGATGTAATCAGCACCACAAAAGAGACCTTGGCCTGCAGAAGATAAAAATACCCTGTCCAAGAAGTTGTAGGTTAAGCAGGAAAGCCTGACAAGCAGAGGCCATATACCCTAAGCACAGCTGAACTATCTTTTTGCTCATACATAGCTCACATTTAATTAAGTTATGATATTGCCAAGCCTTTGGCATACTGCCTGCTGTATAAACATTACTGGCACAGATATTCTGTAATTCCATTACAGATTTACTAATGCAAATGGAGGAGCAGGCAGGCATGAGACCAGCTGGAAATTTCATCTGAAACCCACCTCTGGTTCAGACAGAGAAATGTAATGTGCCAAGATGGCAGCGCTGTCTTCACTCACAGGAGCCACCCAAGGTCTCTGCCCATCACTTTATGGTATTAGAGACAAACATCCAAGTCATTCTTGTATCAGCACAGCAGCTCAGAATGATCCCCATGCACAACAACATCATCTGAGCTCGAAGGAGCTGCTGTTGGATTATTAGGTTTGCCATTGGTGGGATTCAATTATTCCTGCAGTATTTATGTTAGACTAATGCAAAGGGGCTCCAGCTGGGACCAAACCTCTGTTTTACTGGGAGACAGTTTCTTTCTCAAAAGGGGCTTGCAGTTTCAGCTGATGATACACAGACAGAGGGGAAACACAGGCATCAAGAAGAGATTTTATTATGGTTGCACAGAAATATAGCCAGCAGGCAGACACTAATTCTAAAATGACACTTTTATATTAGCAGACATCCAGTTAAAACATAACCACATGCCCTTCCATGGTTAAAACAGAAGAAAGGCAATTTTAGACCAATAAAATAAACAAAAAGTCATATATAATAATGACAAGAAAATGTATGTTAGACATGCAGAAATGTTACGTTACACTTTGGAAGCTAAAGGAATAGAGAAAAATATTTTACCACCAGAATTGGAAGACTCCTTAAAAAACATTTTATCACCACAATTGGAAGCTCATTAATTCTTACCTCCCCACTGTGCCGTTGTCCTGTACTATCTGTAATTGAAAGTACATGCTTTGACATACATAAACAAAAAACAGACAGACTGGGGCTCTTATCTTAGATTCTATAAATCCTAGAACAGTAGTTTTCACCACAAATAGCACAGTAGAGAACCTGGTTTTAGCTGCCCTTGTACTTACCTTAAGAATTAGAGCTTCTTCTTCCAAAGAGTTGCTGTCAGCTCAGGTGGGAGACTGGTTTGCAGTGCTTGGCCTGATTCACTTTTCTTACCAAATTTCCCCGACTTACGTGAGTTCTCAAGAGAGCCTCCTGAAGGCCAGGAGGGAAGCCCTGCATGCTGTAATGGACAAACACCTGACTCAGTGTCCTATGGAAGAAACGGGATACCTTAGAGCTGGGGAATCATCATGCACAAAAGGTAACAGCTGTCCATTCTCAGGAGCTCAGGGTGGAAGAATTCACAAGAGCTGAGATTCAGACTTTCATTAACACTTGTGGTCTTGATTATTCTCTTACCAGTAATGTTATTTTACAGACACCAAGAACACGTTTGTCTAAGTCCTACAGGGCCTGTACTGCACAAAGAAGATGTAGGCAGCATTTCTGATACTCTGCCTTACACGAACACCATGAAATCACCTCTTCAAAGCAGGACACCACAGTTATTTGATTGTGATGTGCCGACCAGCTTTTCTAATAAGTGGGTGTTTTTCCACCTGCCAACCCACAATGTCAAGAGCTTCTCTTTTTCAGAAGCATTTGTTTTCTGAAACAGTTGCATCTGGTCTCTTGTTTTCAAAGATATTTCAAGCCTATACAGTAAAGATACCATGGATTTTCCTATGTCCCACTGAATGTTGAACTAGAAAAGCCCTTAAGACCAATGGGCTAAAGCAAAGTAAATTCAATGCAGTCTTGTTTGTTCAGTTTCAACTGACTTCCCTCAAAGTACCAATCATTAAATGACAAAGAAAATAGATATTTACCTATATTCACACCTTTTCACGGTATTTTAACTCACATATTTTTAATAAAAGCTCCCAACAGATAAAAAAATTATCTCTTAATCTGCTCCTTCTCCTATTTGTTCAAGGCACTGTTTTTTATTTGTCAGCTGCCAGGCCTGAAATTTTCTCTTGCATCAGCCCAAGGTATGTGTACCATTTGTATTACCCAGTCTTGAAGCGCTTCTCTGACACTTTCTGGTTACAGAGTCAATAAAGATGGGGTTGGTTTCTAGTTCATTTAAGGCTGATTATGTGTATATAGATATGTAATGTACATATATAGGCATACGTATATGTGTGTATGCTACATATACAACATAGCATACAGATACTTGCATCAACACATTTAAATTCTAATGCAATTGAATTTTCATTTGCCTTTTAAAAGCCTGTTTCTACAAACTCAACAACTCAATCCAATTGATGCTGCACTCAAACTGCTGTCACTCAAAAAAAAACCCCAACAAAACCAAAACCACAATCCTTTCATTAGAAGACCTCTGAAGTCCCCAAATTGACTTCTATAAATAAATCAAATGTGGTTTAGAATTCCTAGCACATTCAAGGGGTCTTCACTCTTTCAGCAGTCCTTTAGGAGAAATTATTGCCTTCATCTGACATTACTTCCTTCCTTAACTGAACACTTGCCTCAGAGAATAAGCTTATTTTCTGATTTCTTAAAGGCATTTACACAACCAGTGCCACATACGGCCAGCATGTCTGACTTTACCCAATCCAACTGAAACCAACGTGCTTCCACTACAATGAGCAATTCGCTATTTTCTGGCTTTATCCCAAAAGGTGACCAAGAGATAACAATGATTTCTGCAAAGCAGGAGTTGCCTGGCTGCTCCAGCTGAAATGCAAATAAATATCCTACTGCTCTCTAGGGAAAACATTCTAAATTAACAAAGTAAATAATCTAAAGATCCTAACAAGCAATTAGGCAGAAACAATGATATCAGAAAGATCAGCCTCTTTGTAATACACTGTTCTCACTCACATGAGAATAGTAATTGTGGTATGTGGAAGTACAAAACTGGAGTACAACCTCTACCCACACACAGTTTTACTATACAGAATTAATCTAATACATTTTCCTAATGTTGTACAGGCAGCTAATTAACTGCAGACCACGTAACCATCACAAGATTAACAAAATGCTTTTATACAGGTAGTAAACACTGCTTGCTGAGAATATTATTCTATTCAGTAAACAGTGTTTGAACTTAACAACTGCAGGAAAATTCCATTTCTCTTACAAAGAGACCAGTGACCTTATTGAATAAGCAGTTCACTGTGCCTTTCACAACAGCTCTCAATTAGGATGAAGAGCACATTGTACAATCAACATATACAAGGACTGAGAATCCACTCACCTGATGGCAGCTGTGATAAATTACTGAAAACTTTCCTGCTGAAGCTGAGAGAAAATAGGATATTCATTTTAAAGAAAAAATATTTTCAAGGCAGTATTTTCAGATTTTTGCCTGACTGCTGTTTTAAATGGAAACCCCAAGTAATTTTAATATATTTAAATATATTAAATATTTAAATATATTAAACACCTCCTTCTGATGAAAAATAACAAATGAATATTTTAACTATGTATAGGTAATTGTGTACTTACTTAATTGCAGAGGAAAACACAGACCTATGCTTAATTGAAAGATAAGATACTGTAAAGCAATGTGTGCATATATATAGAAGTCCACATTTATAAATATATAATACATTTTTTAAATTATTATATACTATTGTTAAAGTATTACATATACAGCTTACTAGATATAACATGCAATGATACATATAAAATCTATAATCATGTTTATAAAGATTATTTCTGTTTTTGCTAGTCTTATTGCATTTCCCTTCTGCACTAGTTATTAAGACTGCTATCTATGATGCCTTAAAGCCAAAACCAGCAGTATATTGATATAAAGTCAAAAACTGCAAACATTGGTGGAAACAGCTGGTAGCAAATTCACAGGGCAGAATGTTTAGCTCCAACATTGGGAAACAAAAAATCAACAGTCACACAATCAAGAGTTTAATATTCAGTGGCACCACGTAGTGATGTCACTCAGCTGAGCGAGGTAATTCCAGAAATCAGGAGGCAGCTTTAGAGCCACTTAAGCAAGAGCATGTCCTCCCCTCCTCTGAGCAAACCAGGGTCACATGGAACAGCTGAGAAATCCCCGCCTGCGCAGGCAGCACCAGCCTGGGTGAAGCAGGGCACGCCAAGCTCCTGATTTCTGTCTCTGGTCAAAGATTCCCACAGATTACGTGGATGTGACTGGCTGCTTGGGTGAACTTCAGCCTATTTCATGATTAAAGGAAAGCTATTTTTTCAAACACTGAACCTTTTTCAAAGGCTGGAAACATTAAGGTACAGGGAGAAAAGAAACTCACAATTGGGAAATCTTAACTGGGACTTTGAAGTTGTAATACAGATGCTACTATTTAACCTTGAGGGGAAAAAAACCCAGAAACCCATATTATAGGACTGAACTAAGTTTTGATCTCCTTTGAGATCTTAGAACAAAGCAAAACTAAGAACTCTCTGTGAGTTAAAAGCTAGCATTAGTACATCTTCTCTTTTACATTTACTTATCATTATTTGCATTACAGCATGAAAGTATTTATACATAATTTCTCTACTTGTCTTTTCCATTAATTTACTAGAGTTTAGTAATGGTACCAAAACATTTTATTCTTAGCTCAAAGGCAACCTGCCAGCAGGAATTGTTGGCATGCTGGGACTGACCCCATTGAAAGCTGTTGCAGCAAAGTACCTCAGATGGATGTGTTAGAGGTCCTGTGGTACCAAAGGCATAGCACAAGGCACACCAACACATATAGAAACAGGATGGAAATGATGCACCAGCTTACTCAGGTGTAATAAAAAAGGGGTAAGTTTGCAATGAAAATATCAGTGCTCATGTGGAATAACTGACTAGACTTATATGCCTAAGTAAGTTTAGGAGGTAATTACCAAATCCAAAGTGAGACATTTATACAACTTTAAAGTATGAATGTCAAGAAAACTCTCACACAACCCCTTCAGAGCTTTGCCATTCGTAAGTAGAGCATCACCATTTACCAAAGCTCCATAAGCCCTTCCAAGTTCTGGCATTGCCTATAGGTCCGGCATAGCATCTTGGTTATGCTGGGAACCTTGGTGTTCCTGCCCCAAGCCTGCTCCAGATGTCAAAAGGCATCACTAAATCCCTAGGACAAACCTGACAAGCATCCTGGCAAACCCTGGAAGTACTCTAGGTGTTAGAAAACAGAAGATGCATTTCAATTGAAATACCCATTTTCTTACTGTTTAAATCACTTATAAATATAAAACAGGTTTTCAAATGTTTTAAAGAAAAGTCTTGTGCAAGTAAAAGAGCTTTTTTCTGTATGAAGAAGCTCCTGCTACAACCTAAAGAACCTTTGTGTTCTATGTCCTAATCAAAAAACAAATCTTCAGAAATTTCGTTGCATGTGTAAGCAACACTGGACATCACTGTAGTCTTGTATTTGAAAATATGCATCTTCCTAAGAGCATTAAGCTTCACACTATGCCAGTTTGGACCACAACATGAGATACTCACTCCAGCACAGAATACACCAACATTATTTTGTATTTGTCAGAAACTAGGTTGCACGTTATAAAATTAAAATTGTGGAAGAAACTAAGTACTGGAGAGCTGGTACTCCAGCTAAGTACTCCACACCTTTGTTTCATGATTCATCCAAAGGATGTCATTAAGAGTGCACAGTTTCATAGTCCCATATAGCAAAATAGCAAAGGAGTGCTAGACAAGTGTTTCAGTAATCTCACCTATGTCTGGATCTAAATAATAGCAAGATAAAATAATAACCACAAATAGAGAACACAAACACAAAATAGTCCATGTTTTATTGCAGTAAAGAAATTATACCCAATCTTAGAAGAAACAGGATTTATATATAGTGTCTGGCCATAAAAAACTGCATGTACAGCTCAAGAAAATAACGTATTACAAAAGGTGACTTTTTGAAAAAAACAAAACACTTTTAAAATGTTGTCTCTCTTGAAAATTCAGAATTTATTTTCATGCTTATGTTTTCTACAAAGAATGAAGTAATCCAAACTAACCCTATTCTGGAGGATAATGAAGCACGTATTAGAACATTCAAACACCTGCAGAATCAGGCAGCAGTTAAGGCTGACAGTCTCAATTGCTGTTTTAGATGTGGTTGTATCAATTCTGCCAAGAACTACTTATCTGCTTTGTAGAATGTTGCACTCTTGTAAAGCTCCGACAAAAGGCAGTCTATGCTGACTTGCATAACCATCTGTCCAACTTTTTTGCAAATCATCGCCTTATTGCAGTGTCTTGGGTAAAGACGGCTGTTTAAGTTGAGCTGTTTCCTGGATGTTTCCAAGAGCATATGTCTAACAACCATATATACACTACTTCTGTTGCTACATCTCTGATTTCTTGTCTAAGCTAAGCATACTTGATTAACACCAGCGGACTTCATCCCATAAGATAGTAACAATCTACATCTTGTGTAAGTTTACAGACTCTGTAAAAGGCTGAGTGAACTCACATGATCCCTTTTTCAAAGTTACAGATTTTCATATTAGATGGCACCTGCCTCTTGTCACACAGGTGCAAACTGTCTTAAGCACAGTTTTACCCCCTGAAGTTCCTAATCCATTTAAGCATTTTTGATCTAAGACACAAAATGTTTTGAACAAGTCCAAACTAAAACATATCTACTCACTTCTGACAGTCTTTTTACTGAAAACCAAACTTTTAAAATTTATTCTTTGGTCAGAGACTGTTAATAAATACTTTTTCGAAATGCTGTGTTGATATGTCACCTAGGACAGCAGATCTGATCTAAGACCTAAATCTGAGAATTTGAGAAACAGGGGGGCTCGTCAATCCTGTTCCATAGGGAAAAAGTCTACTCAGCTGCAGCCACTGCTGGGAAAGGCTCATGTGGAAGTATCTAGAAAACAAAACAGATGAAGGAATGGGGCCTGGAGAAGGAAATAAAGGCCCTGAGGCTTCTGGATGTAACTGGAATATTTCTTGCAGACAGAATGACGATGGGAGACAGCAAAGGTCAGCTCACCTGCCCTGGACTGGGCTGACCACTTGACTTGGTGAGGAAAGCTGGAGCTGTTCTAAAATGGCAGAGGGACTCTCTGGCCATTAGGACTGTGTTCCATGGAAATGCAAGTAAGTCAGTGTTATAGCCATGTGTGGATAAAGGGCTCAATTATCTTTTTATCAGCAAAAGGTGTGATGGTGAATTAAAAAATAAATTAGTCTTAGAACTGTGAAATTACATTAGTCTATTTGTACACACTAGCAGCACTTATTTCAGTATGTGCCTCCACAACACAGATACCCCGAAAAACTTTCTTCTGACTTGAAGAAGGATCATTCACATTCATAAGGAGTCAGAACGTCCTGCTGGCCTTTTAGCAGCATGCTTTTAGCTGAAAATTCCATAACCAATCCAGCTGCTCTTTCCCACTGAGGTAAAAGCAAGTGTAACATTCTGTCCATTTGCACTGACATGAAACAACCTGACTCAAGGGGCTCTTCACAAGGCATTACCATCACCTAACCTTACTGCTATGAAGATTAAAAAGGAGATTAATCTTATTTTTCAAATAGTTCAGTATAAATTAAAAAGCGTGGAAAAAATCACAGAGTGAGAAACTGCAGTCTTTTAGACAATTCTGTATGAACCACTCTAAAGTATGATTTTATTTCATGGAAAACTAACCAAAATAAACTCTTACAGGTCTTTCTAATTAGACATAGTCTTGAAAACTATCATATTCCTAGCAAGAAAACCAAGCGCCATTTTATAATTTAACAAAACTGGCTTGTCCTCTACTTACATGCAAGCACAATATTAGAAATAATTTCATAAATACTTTTAAAACTCTTTCCAATGAAAGAAAAATTTCTGGTTTGAGACACTGCTTCCATGCAAAAATAAGTAATCTCTAATATGAAATCAATTCTCTCATCCCCCAAAATCTAGATCGGAAATTTCTTTATTCAGCTCACCCCATATTTGTAGCTCAGTTCATCGTCCTAGCAAAAAAGTTGGTAACTTCAAATTGACTGGCAAAGCTGCAATTAATGGGTCCAGTGACTGATTGGCATGTACTGGACCTCTGTGAATTGCAAATTATTTATTTCAAGTTGAATTTCATTTTTATAAAAGACAATCTTGAATACATAACTTAGAATTTGTATATAAAATACTCTGTATTTCTTTTAACTTCAGATTTGAAGTTACCGAACATCTAATTTAACCCCTGTGGAGTCTGGAGGGAAAAGTCATTGCTTCACTGATTTGTAGTTTTGGAGAGAGGAAAAAAAAGGAAAATGCCAAAAATTACAATTAGCATGCAGGATGAGAGAGTCATGGAAATGGAAACAAAAATATTAATCAGCACTGGAAGTAGGAGAGTTTAACAGCATGTTTGAATTCAGAATTATCTACAGCAGACTCCAAAAGCTTGTATAATAATTGTAAAACTCATCCTCTCTCTCAAACTTTTCTTCATCTTTGTAATAAGGCATGGATTCAGTGGTTACTCTACAAGTAGATTCTCCTCTACATGGTGTTCACCAGACTACAGGGTGCAGCCTAGTTGTACACAACCTCAAATTCAATGAAGATCTATATTTAACAGTAGGACAGAAATTAACTCTTTTTGTGAAAAATCATTCTGTTCAGTATGTTTTCTTAAATTTAGATGGACCACATTGTGTCTATGATTTCTCAAAAGAAGAGTGAGAGGTAATGGCACAAAACAGGATTTGTTTTGAAAAAGAAGACAAAATATTCTAGATGTGCACTCAAGATCTACAGATCTCTGTAAACCTTCCTTCACTGTCAGAACAGTAAAATATTCTGTCATCAGATGTTACAAGACTATTTGGAAAAAGAGTAAATAGCTTTCTTTTTTTCTTCGGGTTTCCCTCCATGACTGATGCAAATCCAAGCCTAGGAAAATTTAACTGCTGCTTGGCTTGTATCTGTTGCTGAGGGAAAAAATACAAAAAAGAACTGTTAAAAGAAGAATACTAAGTTGCAGGAAGCTTTAATTAACAAAGATAAGAAGTGAAAAGACTATAAATATTTGTAAGTTAATTCCCTGTCTCAAACTATTTTTGCACAGATGTAGCTCCCAGACTGCTAAGACTCAGACCTTTTCAGCCTGGCATTACACAAACACCAAGTGTTGCACAAACACTCACACCACACACTAACAGCACAAGAATTTGTACCAATTTTCCTGGATTTATTTGTCCATCTGAGAACAAATGAATAATTTATAAATAGAAAAAGCAGCATCATAATTCAAGCTTCAGCATAAATAAGTATGGAAACACATTTTTATATACTAAACACTTGCTGACTAATAAACATTATTGTACAACTGCTTTCTGTTCCTAGCATGGATAATTACTGAAGTGTAAGAACCACAGGCAAGTAGATGCAACAAGGCATGTTGGTTTAGGCTTTTCGTTCAGAATTCTTTCAGTGTCTTCTTTTTAATTCTGATGAAGCATCAATTTTGAAAATGTGAAAATCAGGTTGTCAGCTCAAATAAGGAAAAATATGCTTCATTTACATACGTGCACTTATTCCCATACTTCAAATTAAGCAGAAGAACAGCGTAAGAACTTTGACAAGTTTCTTTTTCTTATACACAGTCTTAGCTTGAATGTGAACTCTGTTTCACTGGACTCTCCTGCTTTGAACAAAAATTGTCCCAATATGCAGAATCCTCAGGTGCGACTGGAATACCAGATGCAACTAAATCTTCAAAAGTCAATACTGTAAATTGTGGTTGGTTAGGCTCCATGGACTGTACCTAAAGAAAACACGTATTAGCATAACATGAATCGATAAATATCAATTTTCTTCCTGTAAAATTCTCTGTCCTGTTTAAACTGCGTATTTCTTACTGAAGAAGAAAGAAAACATTCTACATTTGAGACTGATGTCAATTCCCCTACTTTAGGCTATGCAGTAACTATTAGAAGCATGTAACAGGCCACACAGAAAAACAGAGTTTTTCCTTGAAACACAGTTCACAAAACTGATGGAACAAGGGCTATACAATGCTCCAAGTGGGACAGAATGAGTGTTTAAGTCCAGCAAAAAAGAAAAAACCACCATCAAATGAACTGTACTTCATTCTCCAGCAGATACGATTATTTGAGACAATTGTGTGAGAACAGAGGTGTGCCTATTCGTACTCTTTTCAATACCAGTAGTCACTGAGGTTTTGCATGCTTCTCTCAGACTTCAAATGCTACTTAAAAACTAGTGGTCACAATCAACCAGCAATTCCCCATGTTAAATCCACACTAAATGCAGACTGAGATATTAAGAAATGACAGTGTCATGGTCTCCATGTTAGTTTCATCACTCCATGAAAAAAATCACATTTCAAAGAAAAAAAAGATTTGGTTTGTTTTTAGGGTGGTTTTTTTTTTGTTTTTTTTTTGAGGACACTACTGTGCAGCCTGCTGTATGCCATCTCCAAATGTAATTGTTTCCAGACAGGAGGGCATATAGTACAGCTTGCATGAATTAAACATAAATATAGCTGATTCTTCTAGATGCGCATTTGCTTGAGTGACATATTCTTAGTGTTTAGTATTTCATAAAATTCAGTAGGGCTCCTCTGCAGTGGTGTTCCTTGGAACATCAGACAAACTGAGTCATTTTCGATGAGCCTGTCTTTATGGCAATACAACCCTCTGGTGTATCAGCCACTCCTCCCAGTTCGTTGTCACCAGCAAACCTGCTGAGGGTGCACTGCACCATCATCCAGTTCATTAATGAAGATGTTACACAGGACTGGACCCAGTATTGATCCCTGGGGTACATCACCAGTAACTGGCCTCCAACCAGACTCTGTACCACTATCACCACACCCTGGGCCCAAATGTTCTAGTTTCCAATACACCTCACTGTCTGCTTACCCACCACTCAGCATTTTTCTAGGAGGATCTTACGAGAGACACTGCCAAATTTAGAAGGTACTAAAATATAGGTAGACAGTTACCCACTGCTCTAACCTCATCTACCAGGTGAGTCATTTCATTGCAGAAGTTTACCAAGTTGGTCAAGCATGACTTTCTCTTGGCAAAGCTATGTTGACTAGTCCTGATGATTTCTTTGTCCTTGCTGTGCTTGGAAATGATTTTCAGAATCAGCTGTTCTGCCACCTTTCCAGCAACCAAGGTGAAGCTGTGAGGCCTGTAATTCCCTGGGTCCTCCTTATTGACGATAAGGTGACATTTGTTTTCTTCCGGTCTTTGGGCACTTCGCCCAGTCCCCGTGATCAACCAAAGATTATTGAGAGAAGCCTTGCGCTGCCACCTGTATGCCATAAATATTCATCAACTTACACCCATCCAGTTTGCTTAAGCATTCCCTGACCTAATCCTCTTCCTTCAAGGGCGCATCGTCCTTGCTCCTTTCCTCTTTCATCCCTGCAACCTGGGATTGCTGACAGTCAGTCTTGCTAACAAAGACTGACGCAAAGGTGGCATTCAGCATCTCAGCTTCTTTCAACATTTGTCTTGTTGAGCAAAACCCTTCCCTTTGCCTTCTTTGCACTTACTGAAGTGCTTCTTGCTGCCTCAGAGATTAGTTGTCCATCTGATCACAGATTAAATTCTATTTGGGCTTTAGCTTTTCTAACTTCATCCCTGGATGCTCAGATAATATTTCTGTATTCTTCTCATGTTACCCATTCTTGCTCCCACCCTCTGTACGCTTCCCTTTCTCTGTCCAAGTTTGGCTAGGAGCTCCCTGTTCATCCATGTAGACCCTCTGGCTTTTTTGCCTGACTTCATATGTAGTGAGATGGAACTCTTTTGAGAGTGGAGGAGGTGATCCTTGAATGTTAAGCAGCTTTCTGAGGCTCAACTTTCCTGTGAGGCCATATCCCACAGGACCCCTCTTTGTCCTTTGAGGAGGAGAAAGTCTGCTCTCCTCATGTTAAGGGTTGTGAGCCGTTCTTGCTGCCCCAGCATCCTGAACTCCACCATCTCGTGCTCTCGGAGCCCTGCAGCCACACACAGATCTGACTCATCATGTTTATTCCTCATCCTGAGTGCAATGGTGTACAGGCACTTCAGAGGCACTCCAGTGTGTTGAGGTCCAGGAAAAGATTTGGGGAATTTATTCATAATTGTGCCTTGTAGACCCTACATCCAAATAATGGAGGTGACTCAATCCAAGGTAAATTTTGAGGATTTTGTTATCCCTTCCTGTCACATCAATGAAGGTAGGTCAGTAAATAGGGAAAAAACAAAAATGTCTATTCTCCAGTATTTGAGCAGTAAGCTACTTCTAGGAATAAATACAGAGACAACAAAATAGTTTATGCTGCTTGTAGCAACACAGAAAAACTCTTTGTTGTCAATACAGACTGAAAGCAAAAGAGACTGAGCTGTCTCTCACTTTATGTCCTTACACAATGACATGGTGCTGAGACATTCCTGTTCATTGGACATTTTGGAGATGAGGTAAAGCTGCAGGAATGGTGCCTAGAGCCATGAAAGTGACATCACAGACACATACCAAATAAGCCTCTGAGCTAACAGATGTAGCTTGAACTTCAGCACGTGCTTGTCTGAAGGAAGTGTGTCCTGACTGAATTCACCACAACTCTTGTGAAATTTAGCAAGTGATAGACAGAACATACTTTATATCCTACACAGGATTTATAAAGAATTTTAAACTCAGCCATCTTTTATTGAGACTTGCCTCAGACAAATGTCTAGATCTAGGTTAAGAGCACAGATAAATGTTCTGTTTCTTCAAGCATATAGCAGTCACTAGCATTTTGATAAGGCTCTTGACACTAGAGATTTTTAATTACAGTAAATTGACAAAACAATCGGTCTTTCCTGGGAATTGCAGGTACATGCTATCATTTTGTGAAGAAAGCTGAAAATAGATGTTCTGCAAGCAGGCCATAATGAATTACTCCTGTGATTGCAGAGAGGGAACAGACACAAACACTGACATCCTGAAACAACTGGGTAACATTTACACACATGTTAAGCTACAATGAACAACTTTTTCTTTCAACATATCCAGCAATAAATAGAATCCTTCTTATGGTTCTTTTACTAAGAGAGAAGGCAACATTCATTTCCTCCATGTTCCTGTTAGAAGGCAGCCTAAAAAGGCACGGTGCAATAGTACATAAATTTTCACTTAATTTCCTTACTGGGGAGTCTCAGAATGCTCTCTTGTCCTGCTTAAAATGACCTTTCTTCATTGAATTGAGATAATGAAATTTAGGTAATCATAAATTTAGTCAGTGGACAAGTAAGCCTTTGAGACTCCTCTTGATTCCAAGACTTTTCATCATAACCTTTGATATCACAGAAAGAATAGTCATGATAAGTTTAAGGTATGTGACCATGATGGTGAAGGTCAATACTTAAAAATCCTGGATTTCTGCCGAATACTTAGGTAATTGTCCTTTGAAATAACGTCCACCTTCTTTTCACCTCAGACTTACAGTTATCAGTATTCCTGTCAGAAGGATAATATGCAACCCCACCAGGAACTTAAGTATGTCCTGTCAAACAGAATGCATGTAATTTCTTAAAAAATATTTGTCCGCTGATTTATCACAGTAAATCCTCAAAGGCAGTTTAATACCTCTTTTCTCAGTCTAACCAATACTAGTTAAAAGGCCTGCTTCCCTTTTTTATCCATGAACATAGACTTTGTTACCATGATAGACAAGTGTGCATTATCACTTTCCTGCTTTTATCCATTCCTATAACTAATTTTTTTTTTCTAGTTCCTGGTAAAATCTTTGTATCTAAATTACAGAAGACAACTAACCCATTTTCTCGTGAGCAACTAGAACACCAGAGAAAGATCCGGCAATTTGTCACACTCTCCTTTGCTGACTGTCTGGCTGTTTTGGCTACAACTTGCCAGTCTGCCTCTCCCTTAAATTTGACTTCTATTGCTATTTTCATGACTGAGGTCTTTTTTAAATTACACAGAAAATCCTGAAAAGCTTTTAAGTAGCTTTGCTCTTTCTCTCAATAGAGACACCACATGGAACGAAGACTAACACTGCTGTTCTTCCCATCTGTTGGTTGTTGCTGCTTGTCTCAGGGGTTATCTTGTCGTAATGGTATTTGAGCGATGGATCTGCTCTGGGATACATACACTGACAGTCCCCCACTAAAATCAGCTTGGTGAGGTGTCATACAAGTTTAGCAGTCCAGATTGGTTCACTGTTTCCATTTCCCTCTGTGAAAACCATCTTTCCCACATGAGTACTAGCAGGCTGTGACAAAAATCACTTAATCTTCTCTTGAATGAACACACTGAATACATGCATTACAGACTTGACATTATCTGCTGCGGTCCTCTGAAACTATTTCTCCCTCCCAGATTTTTCCTGAAATAGGCATAAGAGAACTAGGGGAAACAGTTCAGTAATACTGCTTGGTTCTGTTTAATACTGTGCCTAAGGTAAGTCTTCTTCTTGGCCCTATACATGAGATAACACACTTTCAGCTACAGCATAAGTTTACATTCAAGTGATCACCAAGACATGAAACTATTTCACAATTTCTTACATCAGAATTATTCTGTACAAATCCCTCCTGTTTCCCAAGCGCCACTGCAACATGATGATGGTCATCCAAGCGGGTTTCCTAGTAAAGATGAAAAACGGCAATGTAAATGCATTTTCTTTACTCTGTTTTTGGAGTACAGACTATATAAATACTTAGAATATGGTTCATAACAATAGCAGAGCATAATTTAAAATACTTTAAAATAATGACATTCAAAAAGCAATAGTACTTTTTAGGAGTTTTGTTGGAGAGCTCAATGATGCAGATACATTAAAATGTTCACAGGGCTGAGGACTGGTTAATATGGGTTACCATCACCTTATCCATTTGTAGATATTTACATTCAAGTTTGTCACCCGAGCTTTCCTTTACCAGTCCCTTTTAAGTCCCAAACTACATCTTAGCTATCCTTTTCCAGTGAGATGAACTGTGAACTTCTGGAAGGTATTCTGAAAAACAGCATCAGTGTAAACTTAAACCAATGACTCTCTCTCCCTTCTTGGCTTCACACAGCATGTGAGACCCCAACTTTAAACTCCTGACACAGCAGTCTGAGAACTGTGATGTGTAAATATGAATCAATATTTTTAGACTTATAACTATATATTTAGTAATATAGTTTTTACCTATTTATTAGGGTTTTTTTTGAAAGTGTTTTCTTCTAGAAAGGCTAAGAATTCATCCTAAACAATTTCAGGAAAAAGAACCCCAAAGACTTTTATATACTGTTTCAGAACAATGCTTATTCTATAGCCAAGCCATAATTTCATTGACTTTAAAAAATATATATATAAAGGGAGGAAATACATTTTTCCCTGCTTCTTTATCCCAAAGTTTTCACTTAATTTATGCACACTTTTTAAAGTAGAAATCAAGAATACCAAGAATGTTACCTAGGAAAGTGATCAATTTCAATATTGCCATTAATCTGAAAATCAGAAAATCATTGGGATATTATCCTTGGATGTAAGACTGAATCTCCAATTTTGGCTTCCTTGGGAAATATTCTAATGGCAGTATATCATAATATAAAGAAAGCACCATGATCTCCTCCTATTTCCCCTGACAGGTTGTTGGTTCCCTGGTTTTTTCTCCCCTTTTAATCTACACAAAATGATGTCTTTTAGAACAATGGTGTCAGTCCACATCAGGCGTCTCTATAGTCCATCTAATATATAGACTTTTCAAAGACTTCAGTTGCTAGGATACCATTTCAGTGATTCCCAAACAGCCCTGTATATACATAAAAAAACCAAAAAATTGCCAAGCTGTTCAGCTGAGATCTACTCAGCCCAGCTCAGCCAAGGCAGCAGCTGCTCCATTCATGTGTAGCACCAGTTCAACTGTAAAACTGGGGGACTTTTCTGGCAAACGTGGGTGCCTTGGTGGAGAGGTGCTGGTGAGGAAATAGAACTGTGCTTTTACTTTGATCTCTTCAGCATCAAAACTGTGCCTATTTGACAGCTTTAGCAGTCAGAATTTTATAACCCTCACCTACTTCAAAAAAACCCTATCAAGCTCATGTTGTCATACCTTTCTGCAAAGTGCTAGTAAGAAAATGAATATTTCAATTCTGTCTAGATTAAGAAAAATATTTAATATAAGAAACACTAACAAACCTACAGCATAAGCAATACTTTACATGACTGCAAGAGCTATAAATGTATTTCCTATGAAGTATTTTACTGGGTTTTCCTCTCCTTTACTAGAGTACAAAACTGAAAATTAGTCAAGCATAAAGAATGCTACCTCAGAGATAAACACTTGTACTCAGTGTGCACATTCCTGTAACTTCCTCAAAAATAAGAAAGACTATGAATATTAGATGCTTGATCAGGTGTTGCTAAACCATTTCTATAGTTCTGGGGTGGAGTGTTTTGTGTTTTTCTAGATGGAAAAATTACTACATCCCAATTTTAATTACTTCATTTTCCACCCTTCTTTCCTTTTTTTTTGCATTTTCCAAGAGGTCAAAGACATATCAGAACAGAGAGCACAGTACAGCACATTCAGCAGTGGCTTACACCTGTAATCAGAAGTCTGCAAACAGCTTTAAGCACAGAATTTTCTTTTTGTGAAGTCAACTTATATTACTACTTGTTTGTGCAACTAAAAACATATTATAGGTAGTATTTTACTTACTGTTAGCAAAATATTTTTTCAGTTCAAAGCTGCATTTAACAGGCAGTGACTGTTTAAATAGACCTTCCCTGCAGAGACCCTGCCCAATGAACGAAAAAGGTTCCATTTCATTTATTTCATGTATCCTCTGTGATCACAAAAGATTTTTCAGCATCTTACAATAAAACATAACAAACTATGCCCTTCACCTATCTTTGCTGTTTCAGAGCAATGTAAATCCAAATGAAATACAGAAAGGAACATCTTTCCTGGCCTTTACTAGTGGCCAGCAAAACTTTATGCTATGGAATTAATGAAACATAGTGAAACTATAAAAAACAGTGGATCAACTTGCTTCCCTGGAGATATTGCTATACCAGCTTATAAAATTAATATTTTAAATGGCAATAGATGATTAAACAAAAAGAGGACAATCATACAGAATTCCTTCAAGGTAAAGAGTTTGTTTTGTTAAGATTCCTCTCTAAAAACCAGAAAACATGGAATGGACCAAAATTTGTTTTTACCTGCACAGAACGAAAGCCTTACTAGAGCACACAGAGATTTACAATGAATGATTGCATTTCAAAGACTCAGCAGAATGATGTGTCTGGAATTCAAATCATTACGAATTCACTCAACAACAGACGGCTTATGAGGAAACTGTACCTTCCCAGCCAGCAGAATTGATTGATGAGTGAATCCAGTTGGATTAGCTAGTCTTAGAAATATGTTTCTATTCTTATTTATTCCTAGCAATGCAACAGGATTAACTTCTCTTACTGAAGGTGAAAGATGCCAACTACAGTTGCACACCAGCAATTACTAAATATGTTTCAAACTGACCCACCTAATCTCTCTTTGAAATTCATGTTCTGGAAGTAATCTACTTGCATATAAACATATCAAGCAAATATTTGTTGTGAAAAAATGCAAAAAATTATTTGTGCAACAGTAGTCCTGCTAGGTGATTCTTAATCCCAGACTGAAGTTTAGGATAAATCATATCCTTCCTTTATAAAATAGTTGTATCCAAAATTGAGGTAGACACCAAAACAGAAATATCATATGTCTCATTTAAGATTCTTCTTTAATACTGATTGCAGTAAGTGCTATCCAGTTATTCTTCCTGATCAGCTGTACACAACTGGGACCAATAAAAAAGGGTCATGAATACATTTAACATTTTGCAAATCGGTAACTAGGAATTTTTTTCCATAGAGTCACAGAACAGCTTACATTGGAAGGGACCTCAAAAATCATCTCATTCCAACTCCCTTGCCTTGGACATGGACATGTTCCACTAGACCACCTAGCTCAAGGCTCCATCCAATCTGGCCCTCCAAGGATGGGCCATCCACAAGTTCTCTGGGAAACCTGTTCCTGTGCCAATATATGTTCCAGTGCCAATATATTTTTCCATATAAAAGATCTACTACAAATCTATCTTATAAACTTATGTTGATCTCTTTAAGTGACAGAACTTGTCATAACTGTCTTCAATCAACTTCTTTTTTTTTAACTAAAATTAACTACTACTTCACTCTCGTCGTAGTTGAACATAGTAGGCAGCTCATACCACACAGCCTGCTCACTGGCAGGGCACTATGAGACACTGGAGTCCTTGAGTTTGTTTCAGTGTGTTATCAGCACTATTCTCATCCTAAATTCAAAACACAGCACTGTGACAGCTACTAAGAAGAAAATTAACTGTACTGGAGATGAAACTAGGACAATTACCCAAGTTTATTTTCTTCAAAGGAAATAAATGGAGCATATAGAATTACCCATAATGATCATCATCATCAAGACTCCATCCTAAATCAACACCCTGACAAAATGCTGTTATCACTCTTCACTGGGCTAGCTGTCTTTTAGTTATTACTAAACAAAGCCACCTTTTTAAAATGAGGAAAGTGTGCACTATCTATATGAATAAAGCATATTCAACACATATAGCAGACATATCTTAAAATTAAATTGATGCTTTTAAACGAAGCCTTCTTTTCCTCCAACTCCTGAAACAGCTGAAGGGAATCTGTGTAGCAATCTCTAGAGTACTGTATGAAAACAAGACCCTAAAGCTAAATCCTTCCATCAAGATCAAACAAGAAGAGGCTGCTTCTGAGCAACTTCCTTCCATTCAAGCCAGAAAACAGGGGGAGTGAAGGAGGGCAAAGATGCTCCAAGCAAAACTGAACCCTTGGTGAAAGGACAACAAACAGCCAACTACATAACAAAGTAGTTAATTCAGTATTTACAATCAAATAAGAGAAATGTTTTTGCACTGTTCACAGAAAATTCTGTCACCAGTTAGATTTGGCTTTGCTCTGACTGTGAACAGTTACAAGGGGTCTGAATAATGTCAACTTTGATTTGTTCTGACTCATTAGTATTCCTCTTGACCTTTTCGTCATGACAAGTATTAGGTGGATCTTTCACTGGGTTTTATGAATTTAAAGTTGTCTTTTTCATATTACAAGATACTTTCTGAAGGCGATTTCAGAATATTTTGTGTAATTTAAATGGATAAAATCTCCTTTAATTCTCCCTTCTAGTTTTATTAAATTAGGTTTTCTTTAAAACTGAAATGAGACAAAATATGTGATAATTGAATTTTACACAGTCTTGCTCTCTTTGATCATCTCCTTTCACTAAGATATAGGCAGTTCTGAAAAGTAAAAGTGAAGTCATTATATTTTTTTCTTTGATAGAAAAAGCTCCCTCAAGCAAACTTAGCACAACAGGGAACCTAAGAGAAAGACTATCAGTAACATGCAGTCTTACAGGTGACTTAATGTCTGCTCTTGGGTGACTCTTTCAGATCTCTCAAAATCAGTGTTTTCAACTAAAAAGTTATTTTAAAAATCTGATGAAACAAAAAAAGATTTTTTTAAGTAAGAAAACAAACGCAAAATTAAAAGAAACTTGGGAAGAGATAGAAAAGTAAAGCGATGCTTAATTTTAGACTCTCCAGAGATCGGTAACTGAAAAACATTTTATTTTATTTTAATGAATGTTAATATTTAAATGAAATTATATGCCAATTGAACTTGTATTTAAAGGAAACTTGATATTAAGTTCTTTCTTTGAAATACTAGAATCTGCCCCATTATAATGCTGCACTCCTAGGAAGCAGGAGGGCAAGCGTGCAAGTGGAGACATTCCTCAGACAAGAATTGCATGAACCTTCTGGCAGCAATTACCAAGTAATAAGGAAAATTCAAAGAATTAGAAAGCATTTAAGTATTACAAGGAGCTATCTACATCATCATCTTCAGGCTGTTTCTGTCAATCAACCACAGGCACGTCAAAGACCAAAACTGGGAGTTCCAGAATTCATTTAAGAGAGGCAGATGTTCCCTTGGCCATGGTACACTGCAGTTATACAGAAAGCATTCTGGTACGAGATGTGCCACAGGCTTTCCCAATAACTTCTTTTGCCAGTGTAACTCCAACTAGTGAATTTCATGACATACTGATATTGCCATACTATACAGAAATTGAGTAAGAGGGCTGATTTAGTATGCATAGACTTGTAAAATAACACAAAACCAGAAGTGGATAGGTATGCTGAATGGAATGAACTGTGAAGGTACAAACTTGTACTCTGAAGTTAAATATTACTGGAACATTCACTCTTTCATACCACATGCACAGGGTACATGTAGCTTGTATACTAAAGAAAATAAGCATACAGCAGAAATCTGTCATTTAGACAGCTCTATTGGAACAGCTCTCTCCAACAATATAGGTATTTTCAAAATGAAAATACGTATTTGAAACTGAATAATCTTATTGAAAAGCGCACTTGACAGTTTGTTCCATTTTTTGCCCTGTTTAAAGTGGTTGAATGAACATACCTCTGGGGGGTAGAGAAATGGGATTATAATTTAATTTTTTTTTAAAGCTTGTTTTTTTAGGTAATTAAATAATTTGAGATTATTGTGAATCAGAATCATTTAGGCTGGAAAACACCTTTAAGACCAGCAAGTCCAACTGTTAACCCAGCACTGCCAGGTCCACCAGTAAATCACGTCCCTATCAGTTCTTTCCCTATGTATCCTTTAAACTACATGAAATGACACTGATAATTTTTTACCAAATCTGA
The DNA here is from genome assembly GCF_017639235.1 of Corvus kubaryi. NCBI lineage: Eukaryota > Metazoa > Chordata > Aves > Passeriformes > Corvidae > Corvus > Corvus kubaryi. The sequence continues at coordinate 4,871,425 of NW_024581076.1, read as the reverse complement.
AAGGATAGATGTTTTAGTGATAAGCCCCAATAACTTTGAAGAAGGAAAACAAAAGCCCAAACTCCAAGACTCAGTTAGACTATTGAGGCCAAACTAATCTTCCATTAAGCAATTTTTTTCATCTGTCCATTCCCAGAGACAGCAGCTAATTCACACTCACAAAAACACACATTTCTTGTGTGGACAAGAAGTTCCAAAGGAGCTGAAGACACCTCCTCCATTTTGGACATCTAACATAAACACTAACGGGGTTAGTTAATCACTAGTCCCACTCTAGACCAACTGATGAAGAACTTTAAAATCTTAGTCCTGTTCAAGAAATCAGGTCCGAATATATTTCTGTGAACTTCCTGCATACCTTAGGATGACTTTCTCAGAGTGCAGGAAATATATTCCAGAAACAGGAAAAATATAAATATACATTATAAAGAATGTATCTATGGGGTGTTCATGCAATCATCAAAAATACTTTAAAATGCTGCAGATTTATATCCTAAATTTTGAATAATCTAGGCTCAGTGGGGTTATACAGAACAAAGGTATGAAACTGCACTTAAAAAAAAAATCAAATATGCAATGCAACCATAAGGAGTTGAGACAGCTTATCACTAGTGAAAACATATTCTTTACCTCAAATGTCCACTCCTCTTCTTTTTCTCCATCTAGAAGCATTTTTGTCTCCTTAGACACCTTCCCTATTTCCAGTTGCAATGGAGACACATTAAATTCAATTCGTTGCAAGTTAAAGCCAATTCCAACTCCAATAGCCTTTAAGAAGCTTTCCTTTAAGGCCTAGAAGACACAATAAAGGTATTTTATTTATACTGGCTGTTTTCAAACAGTTCTATAAACATTACTTCTGAGTACACATTGTAGACAAAATAAATTTAAGACTCATACTACTGTAAATGTGAGAAAAAGTTATCAGCATTGTATTTACCCAGCCTAACTTGCTGCATTAAATTCAAATGAAATTACTCAATGGCACATACAGATATGAACCCTTTACCTTTTTCTGGCTATGTGTTTAAAGGTAGTAATAAATCCTACTCTACTATGGTTATCAAAATTATTCTGATATTAAAATAATCATTGAAATCTTAAGCCCAAGAATATCTTCACATGAAATGGTATCAGGTAGCACGAGGGAAGTTTAGATTGGATAATGGGAGAAACTTCTTCATCAAATGGCTTTTTAAGCAGTGGAACAGGCTGCCTAGGGAAGTGGTTGAGTCACAAACCCGGAAATTCTTTAAAATACGGGTAGAGATGGTGCTTAGGGACATAGTTTAGTGGTGGGTTTGATGATCTTAGATGTCTTTTCCAATCTAAACCATTCTATGATTCTATGCAATTACAAAATGATTACATTTTTACTATAATGAAAATAATAAAATATATCAGAAAAGAATGTGCACATTTGCAGACTTTAAACAGGAAAAGAAGTATTACCCAGTGCCGATAAAACATATCCAGCTGCATCCATTCATTACTCATAGACTTGATTACATCCCACTCCGCTTCAGTAAACTGTCGCTTCATTATGTGAAAGAAATTTGGAATTGAGCTACTACCTATAAATCAGACAGAGATATTTACAGAAATTTTAACAGAGTAGTAATAATAAGCAAATGGATTACTTCACATTATTGCTCTAGAAAAATCTCGTAAGAACAAAAATTTATGAACCAACTCTGCTCCACAATTTGAATTTATACAGCCTCAAAGCAGTGAGCTCATGACTGTTCAGGACACAGTATTTCCAGCATTCTCTAAAAGGCAAAGTACTTAACCAATGCTGATTTTATATAAATATAAAAAAATTGCATTCTACTACTGAAGTAGCATATACAGTCTCTGGCATCTGACAGCTTGATCTAGTAACATTTTATAAAACAGCATGCTGTTTGTCAAAATTTATCAAGCTATTCTGCCTCCTGCCCTTGGATTCTGGGATACAAAAGAAACACTTTTTTTAAGCACTTGTAGAAGCATAGTCTTCCAAATTTATCACACACATATTAAGCTCTTTCGATTGGATTTACTCTGGAAGAAAAATGGAAGTAGAGAGGTGTCCATAATAACTGTAAGAAATATACCAAGGGGGAAAAAAAAACCCCAAAAACCCAGCCTCAAACTACCAAACCTTAAATTCCTTAGATTACATTTAAGCTTTGTCTAAAAATAAGCACAGCTGTGTGGCACTTCAGCAGCTCTTCAGTGGCTACATCACTTTTCCCCACTAGTCTGCATTTACCTTGTTGACAACCCTACAGAGTGTATGGTTATATTGATCAATGGCACTTCTACAGTACACTGAACTCTATGGACCTTGTAACAAGCTTGGTTTCCCATAGCCTATATTAATCAGCATCCCATGCAAGCATCCAAGTCCAATTGGGCCTACAGGTGGCTAAAGAGACAATGGCAGAAAACAACTTATTTTCTTTACTAGGGATAGTAAAATTCTGAATAGAACATATTGAGACAATTTCTTTGATAGGTTATTCAGTGTTCTCACTAAAATAAAACATTATTATATTTAAACCAAAACACTTTCCCCCTCCCAATACCACACTACTTTGAAGAACCCATTCACTAAATAATTGCTTAAGACGCAGATTCTAACTGTAGCTGTGCCAGTAATTCTTTGAGTTGACTGGGCAAGGAACTTTACTTCTCTATGCTCATGTTCCCCATTTTAAACAAGGGTAAAGCCATTAAGCCTTCTCTGTAAAGTGATTATTGTCTACAGATATCTAAGCGCTAAATAAAAACAGGTATTAGCAGCAGTAATAACTGATCTGAACAAACTAATGTTACACTAAAGCACACATTCAGGTTTTCTCACAATTTCCAAACTGTACTACAAAGTGTTATCTGACATACACATCCCACAAGACATGGCAGTGACATTTCAGAGATGCCCTCAATTGCATTTTTAAAGTGAAGAGAACATCTTTAGACAGAAATTTTGTAGACAGTTGCAGGACTAAGCTAATAGAATGATCCAGAACAATCTAAAGACAGGACTAACTTCCCTCTGGAGAAAATAACAGTAAAAGAAAAAAGCAACCACAATGTTAAGTATGCTTTGATGAATTATTGAGGCAAATGCCATATCCATCTACTTACACAATGCAAGTTCCCTGAAACAATGAAAAATAACAATGAAAAGTAACAATGAAAAATTGAACTTGGAGAAAGGTATTTTCTTTCCCCTCTGTGTTTATATAGCCCATTTTACAATAAAATAACTACATTAATACCTGCTCTAAACAAATCCACTTTTCTTTTCCCCCCCTTTCTCTCTTTTCTTGAATATTTAATATGACAGTATAGAGGCTCCAGTCTGTTCTTGTGATTCAAAACATTTTAGAATATCTTGGTGTACCCTTCCTCCTCCATTACTTCCAGAGAGTTCTCCTCCTTTCAGTAGCCCAGGACAACCAGAAAAAACCACCCAAGACTATTCACACTATGCTACCTTCAGCACAGAGGCATATAAAGGCTCCTGCACTGTCAGTCCTGCCATCCCAACTTAACCACATGTGGTGAATACACTCGATACTTAAACCATTTAGTACACCAAGTGCCTATCAATCCCATATGCTACTGCTTTTCCCCTCATTGTTCAACCCTTTTCTTGTCCTAGGTTTCTTCAACCATTCAGCTACACTTCTCAACACTCATGCTCAAATTCAAGCAGTACTTTCCCCTCCACTCCCACTGTCTGTCGTATTCCTCCTCTGAAAAGCTCAGGCAGCACTTTGTCCTTAAGTGCACTTCCTCCCTGTTTCCTTAATGCAGTAAGTTGCTTTGCTCTGAGGAATGGATCCGAGGACTCAGGACTACTATTCTCCATAAATTACTTACAGTACCACACCCTGCCTAGTCCATTTCCCCGTATTTGCTTCAGTTATCCGAGAAAGACAGATTCACAGAACCATGGGGAAAATGTAGGTTGAAAAAGACCTTTGGAGACCAGCTGGTGCAACCTTCTGTTGAAAAATAGAGCCTTATGTTGGGTTACCAAGGGCCCTGTCAAGAAGATTATTTCACTCCTTCTCTGGAGAACCTAGTCCAGTATTCTACTGTTCTCATGGTGGTGAAGACTAATTCTACAGAGACAGAATTCCCCCTGAAGCACCCTGAGCCTGCTGCCTTTTGCCCTGTTTCTGTGCATGCTCATGAAGACAACTATATACATCCTCTCTACAGCTACATTTCAGGGAGGCTGTGACTAGATTCCTCTCCTCAGAACTTTCGCCTCTTCAGGTTCACAAAATCCAGCTCTGTCAGCACTTCTATGTAAGTCAAGTTCCCCAACCCTCTAATCACCTTGGTGGCTCTTCACTAAACCCCCTTCAACTTTCCCTGTCTCTCATGACATAGAAGATATGATTGGGGCAAAGCTAGAAGTAGCAGAAAGTTTCTGTTTAAATGCTACATTGTTTTGCTTTTATTTTGATTAAAAATAATTTAAAATGCCTCAAACATACTTGTCACAATTTATGAAAAACTTTCTTTGGAAGAACAGGAACAAGTCCCATATAGCAATTAATTATTTGATTTTAAATTTGCATTTCTAAAGTAGGTCCCACTTGTCAATTTGTTTCAGAAATAAACTTACTTCTTAATTAAGTACTTCTTACTTGCCTATGCCAGGAAACAGAACTCTTCAAAAAAGCAAACTAACTCTTTTTAATACTGAGCATTAATTATATTGCCTTCTCTGATTTTAAAATACATTCCCAGTTAATAAACTTTGAAGCACATTAGATCCTTAAGAATATAAGCTGAGTAATGTTTCAAAAATTGCTTTCTATGAATTAAAAAAAAAAAAATCTAACCCAAAAGTTAAGTTTCTTCATTAAATTAAAAGCACACAATACCCTAGAAATTTCAGGAAGAGCGAGAAGAGGGAATAGCGAGTGATACTGGGAAAAAAAAAAGTCCAACATTAAGCTTGGAAAGGAAACATGCTACATACAGGCAAGCATGTGTGTTCATATGTGTGCAGATGTGTGTGCATTTTGGATTTTTTCATGAGCTATTTACATTAATACATAATGCCATGTTTTCCACTGCAATAACAACTGGATTTATGTTAATTTTTTTTAAAGACTAGCCAAAAAACTGCTTTGCATTTTCCCTGTAGAAAAGTAATGCCACAGACCAGACATAAAAGACGGATTTTAAAAAGAGGCAGGAGCAAAGGATAAGAAAACCGACTATATTCTCTAGTCCTGTTTGCAAATGCACTGTAGAAATAGTACATAAATACAGGGTAATTTCCCCCCATTTTTCTACCTGCTAAAGAATCCAAACAAGCTGTATTTGTAGGAAAATAAAAGGCAATCAGAATTAAGATCCATGTAAATTAGGATGCTATTAATAGTGAAAATTACTATCTATAAGGCTAATACAGAAATCTTCATACGGTTTTTTTACATTTTTACAAACATCAGGTTAATCGTAAGCCAGCTTTGGTAATACAGTGTACACTTCACAAAGGCAGGGTACAAACTTGTACCCAAAATTATTAAAACCATGACATGGCCTCTCAAAAATAGTGAGAAGAGTAGATGACCGACCATCTTCACTTCAAGTTTTATTGGTTTACAGTCTTCAACTTGTTTTGGTCAGATAGAAACTAGCTAGCTTATAAAGCTACTACTGCCAGCTCACTGAGCAACTAATCTCCTGAAAAAACACAATAAACAAACAAAACCAAACCCAAATCAACACTCAAAACAAAAATACAAAACAAACCCCAGAAAGTGAACAGCTATCTTGTGCTTCACATTATTAGGCAACAGATCTGTTCATGCTTCAGTTGTTCATCTGTTTCAAGTGCTGGACTCTTGGGTTGACAATCCTTTTGGTGTAGGACAAGCCATATTTGATGACCTTTTACTGTCCCTAAAGGAAACCAAAGCAAACTGATACAGAGAAAACATTTCTTCTGCAACAGATGCCCAAGCCCTAATTGTTTATTAATACCAACTACCCCTTTTACAGATGTTTAAAAACAACACAAGGCAAATAATTAGTGAGATAAATGACTAACTTACAAGAACCAGATAGAACATTAACAATGTATGTTTTTTCAGTCTACTAGCTCACACAGCTTTAGTGTGAATTGGAAATAGGATTTACATTCTCTGACCTCTACACTTCCTGTCAGTAACCTGCAATTCTCCCAATTGTATGTATGTTAAACATCTATTCTCATAATGTTACACTGATGTGTTTTATCTTGGCACACCTCAGAGAAGCACCAACTCTAAAATGCCTGAACATTTGATGTTGCCTCCTATGAGTTTCTCAACGTTTTCCAGATTGTAGAAATGGAAAGGTCATAAAGAGACTGAAATAATTTGATAATGTGTGGTATTTTCTCTCCAGTTAGCATCACTAAGCCTTTGTAATTTTAGAGAAACTGCTAAGGTTTCAATTGCATTAGCATGGTTGGGTCTAACAGCAGTGATGAACATTTAAGCAAGCTGCCTCGATAGTAAAACAAAAGGAAGTAAAGATTGATAATGGCTTAGAAAGCTCTACCTCTAAAACTTGACTGGAAAAACAGCAGTTTTGACACAGCTATGGCTTGGTTAAAAAAACCTGAAATAAAATTAAAAGCTGCCAACTGGATACCTCCTATCTGATCGATTTTTAAAGGCAAGTAGCACACTGTCTGCAACAGATTCATGCTTTTTGTCATTTATCTGAAAATTTTAAAACAATTCCAGATCCTCTCAAATTCTGTTCAGACTCCAGAATATTTTTACATGTTCTTTTACAGGCCAAACATTCAAATAGAATATATACTTGCTATTGAAGAGCTTGCAGGCAAACACACCTGAGTGCAAGCTCACAGTTTTAGCTTGCTTCTGAGTGGAGAAAATAAGAGCATTTAAAATACACAGGGTCTTAAGCACTAAGATGACTCAGGAACCTCAAATTCTTTGAGCAAAATGTACTTACAACTAAAGAGTGATAACAAATAAGAAAGTGAGCAGTAATAAAACAAGAAACCCTTTCTTAACTTGTGTTTGTCTATGCTTACACCTTTTACTTGCTTAAGCTCTTCCCAAGAAGTTGTATGACCACAGCTAGCAGAGCTCTAGGTAGCCATAGTATTTCAGCAAAACCAAAAATTACCCTAAAAAAAATGGCATTTTAATCAGTTTTTCATTACAGAACATATATCAAACAGTACAGCAATCATTCCATTGCCAGAACAGCAGGAACCCCCTTTCAACACTTAGGAAGTTATGCTGCATAAAACACTAAAACACAACCCCCAAAATCTAAATAAACATAAAAACATACTTTCCTTTGCAAAGCAACTCATGAGGACACAACTACAGATGTAAAAAAAAAAGTGCAGATGGTGTCTGACCATGTATAGCCTTACACTATATAATACTACCAAGCCAGCAGATCTCTGAAAAGTTTTATTACATTTTATGAAGTAATATACTAGAAGGTCTTTCTCTACATTCAGAGATATTATAGTGACTGAAATCTTTGGCAATTAATCCTTTGCTTTAAAATTAACATTTAAAAGAAAACCTATAACTATAGTCCAAGAAAACAAACCAGCAAAACCCCCAACTTACTAGTCCAAGAAAACACACAAGCAAAAAAAAAAAAGAGATTTAATCACAGCATCAGAACGTCCTTTCACAGTTTATCAAGCAGGAAAAGTTAGGTGTTTAGTGACAGTGTAATTATAGGGAAAGCAGGCCCATCTTTAAGAAGCTCGTAGCACTGCAGAACCTGGGGGGGCATTGGAATCCAGTTGGTATCTGGTATATGAAATGCTATATTGGATAAAGGGAGTGAGGAGCCAAGCCAATTCTCAGTACCTAAGTCATCTTCATCTTCCACACGAATTTCACTACATGATTCACACTTTCTAACACCTCCTTGATCTGACTAATGCAGTTTTTGCCTGGGAAGTTCTGTGACTTTAGAAAGCACAAGCTGATTCAAATTGAGCTGGTTTCCCTGAAAGAGTCTGATGAGAGATCTCTCCTCTAAATTTGGTATGGAAATGGTCCTCAGTATTGAGACACACACTCTGGGAGTATGTCCTTCAACCTTACAATATCCTACTGCAGTAATGAATGTAATGAACAACAGAGCTGCTTTGTAAGGGCAGAAGTCAGGACACTGCACAGAAGCCTGTCCCAGAACATGACTTGCACAGCCAAATGCAGTAAAAATCCCTTATTTTCACACTTAAAACTTTCCCACCTCTGTCTGTACACCATCCTTCCCTCTTTGCCCCCTTCATAATGAAGTCCAAAAAACCCCACATAATGACAGTAGTATTAGTGTTTTAAATTTGGGAATCAATCTCTCCTACATATGGACATTCTTTAAAAACAAATGAACAAAAATAAAAAAACCGCAAAACATTAGAAAGCCATTTCTTTGGCTTGCCACCAGCTGAAATACTGTTTGTCCCACTTGACGGCTAAAACCCAGCATGTTTTGCTTTGTTTGATCTTCGCACAGGGAAGAGACAGCAGTCAGCTAGTCACTGGCATGTTGTACCTCCACATCCTTCCCCCTAACATCACACAGATCAACTTCTGCCACTGCAGGACCTGTCTTCTATCCAGCCAAAATATACAAGGAAAGATGCAAGAGGAAGATAAATGTGCTGCAACATGGCAAAAGCACATGGAAAAGCAGAGGCCCGCAGATGAAAAACTAATGAGCTTCAATGGTCTATTCACCTGTATCTACTCTTGTAGATACCATCTCCAAGTGTTTGCTTTGCTTTTATTAAACTGGTTTTTACTAGGAAAGAAAAAAGGAAGATACACATGTTTAATACAGAACCCAACAAGTCTGATGAACAAACAGGAAAACTATACAGGACAAGTAATGATTTTTTTAATACACCACAAAATTGGATTTTCCATCAAAATGCAATACAGCATGTAATAGCTATGAATGCTTAGAATTCCCAGCACCAACCCAATAAATGGCAAGAAAACAGCTACCTATGGAAGCAGCAAATGTCTCCCGATTCCAAACTATCCTGAACACCTGACATAACAAGAACAACCTGTCATCTTTATTGAGGAAATATAAAAATATTTGCTATGTTGAAAATCAGAATTTCTCATAGAAAGGAAATACATCAGGGAAATGCAGCTGAGGCTACTTTTTTTTACATTCACTGAGGAGAGTTGTGAAATATTTAAGATAAGTTTCTACCATTTTATTAGTTAGTCTAAAAAAATCTGCAAGTCTGTCTCTAAAAGACTGTCTCAAAACCTTGAAACCAGTGAGAGCTCTGAACTGTAATACCTGCACAGTCAATATCCAAATAACCTTCTGACAACACAAAATAAAGTCAGCTTCTATGTTCCAGCTCTTGCAACAAATATATGTATCTGTAGAGCTGAAGCTATTGGAAATGGGCAGTGTTAGCAAGAAAGTCCTCAAAAGGCAATTCTTTAAGACCTACATAGTAATTACTTAACCTTAGTCCTTGGATCACATTTTTCTGCTACACTTTCTTAATCTGGAAAGCCAAAGCTAACTGTCATTAGTGCAGGCTGAGAAACACTTTTAGTTCTGTTAAAAAAAAAAAAAAAAAATCAGTTCTATTTAGCTGCTCATTGTGAATGTATAACTTAATTTCCCAAAACACCAATTAAGTAACAAATTGTGACTACTGTAAATTCAGTGTGTGGAATGGAAAAAAAACCTCACAAAACCAAAACAATCTGACAAGCATTCTTATAGTTACTCTTTGTTCCACCTCTGATTCTTACTAAAGGCTCCTAGTTAAGGATTCTTCTTTTCTTTATTGCTAGTTTATCCCTCATTTTAAACATATCTACTCTCCACAGCTTATAGTTCTGCATTTTGCTATCAGTTTATACTTTAATCCAAATGGTTTTACATTTTTCTATTAAAGAAATAATCATAAAGGATTAAAGGTGTTTCTCTGGAAAATAAAGAGATTTTCCTGTAAAGAGGAGATTTAATCACAATATCAACTTTCTTTCACAGTTTTCAAAGCATTGGTGCTTCATCAAATACAGAATCATCTAATTCCAGGTTAAAACTGTGTTAGGAATGTGAATAAAGCACAACAATGAAACTGCTATATAATATATATTCTTTAAGAATACGTTTAAGATGGCTGTTTCTTCCCAGTTGCAAATAGAACAAGAACAAAGAAATGCCTCCCTGTTTACCCAGTGTAAGTGCACAGAATCACTCCGATTCTTTAGTTCAACAAGGATATCAGCTGTTTTAACATCCCTCACATCTAAAAATTATGTGCTTACATACACATTTATAAATTATGACTCCTTTGATCTATTAGAAGTAACATTTAAATCAAACCCTTTGTTAATTTCTTCATTTCAAGCACTGCATCTACACACCTAAAGCTGTAACATTAGCTAGCAATTTGGTGATTATCTCTAGCAGTAAAAGATTGAATGCTGATTGCTGCTATGAGATTTACTGAAATACAACAATAAAAACAAAAACAGTTCAAATTTTGTTTAAGGTAAAGTTAAGTCACCTTAAGGACAAAAGCACAAAGAACAATCTGCTTTGGAATTTCTTTCTAGGTTAGGAAATTCTTGTTGAAAAGATGAAAAACTAGCAACTAAAAAAGCATTAAAAGTGCAAAAAAACTGAACATGGCTGCTAGCTAAAAAACATGTCAAATATCTTAACCATGATGTAGGTGTGCCTAACTCAATTAGGCTTATGGATACACCAAAATAAACAGCAGTTTAAAACTGTTTGGAGAGAGAGAGCTTTCTTGCATTAGCTAGACTGACATATGGTAATTAGCTTCTTTTGGAACTTAGATACTCTGATTCATGTGTGACCTGTCTCTGATTTGAAGATCTATCTGGTCTCATCTCTTGCATTACCTCACCTCATTAATGCAATAATGAGAATAAAAAGAGAAAAATTAGTCAAGTTCTCTTTATATTTCTTTACCTCTGAGAAAACCAGTTTCAAATAATCAAGTGTTTGCACATAATAGCCCACTTTCTTAAAAAAGCATTTAATGGAGTATTTTTAGATCAAATTAATTTTTCTGTAAAATTCACAGGCAGAAAATTTACCCTTTTGTGTCTTTTAACAAGCAAGCCTAGCATAAAACCAAAATATTAATGAGAAAAGCTAATTTTACTGCATGTCAAATATTTAATTCTGGAATAAAACTGAGATTAGAGATGTCCAGATCAAAGTAAATATAATGTGATAGGTAAGAAAGATTGCAGGCTGATTTGCAAAGATATGGAATGAACTGTTAATTTACTTACCTTTGCAAATCCATCTAAGCTAAGAAATTGCATTCGTGAAAAGAAATTCACTTGCACAGCAGGAAAGCTCTTGAGCCTAAGATCTAAACTTTTTTCAAATGCTCAGTGCAATCTTTATTAAGCCATAATTATTTCCTAAGTCTCTGAAAATATTCTACTTTACACTGTTTAAGTAACTGGTCAATCAACATCCCACACACCACTTAAATCAAGTTGACACTTGTTGCAGAATTTCTTGTTCATAAATTAAAAATAAAATAAAAGCTCAGTTTTTTCCACAGGAATTAATATTACTGTGAGAATCCTCATTTCTTTTGTGAAAGGCTTAAAATAATTTCATATGCATTACCTCTCTGGCCAAATAATGTCCACAGACACTTCTACTAACAAATTGACAGAATAGTGTGGATTTTTCCAAATGACTCAAGAGTTCATCTTAAACTGATCTAAGGAAAGAAAATAATCACTGATCTCAGTAATACTTCAAAAACAATTAAACTGAAAGACTGACTTAAATCTACAATTACTTGCCAGATAACCAAAAGGCAGCATCACACAAAGCCTGAAGAGGGTATTTTCCTTTTCCACTATCACAATAGTATTTACTTTAATACCTGAATAGAGGAAAAAAGGTGATAAACTGTTGCATACCTGTGGAACTTTTGCAGAACTGTTGCTGTTGGCAGTGCTAAGAATAGCTGTTACTGTGGCCTGCCTTCACCTCTGAAGAAGAAGGCTATGTCTTGTAGTAGTTTCTTTTCTCAGATTTTACTAATGAAGCACAAGTAATATGGAAAGAGGTGGCTTCTTAGGAACAATAAGTAAAACAAAAACACATAGCACGGATTAAGAATTGACATAAAACGTTTAGGTACACTAGGACTCCTTGTTACATAATAGCACAAAACAGCAGACTTCTCAAAACTTTCAGCTGCATGATACTCTTGTATATCTGCACTGCAGATTTTGCATGCTCGCAGGTTGAACAATAAAGGAATGTAAGATCTACAATACTGGAGACCTCAATCAAGATGCTGTTGGATAACATCACAAGATGAAGTACTTTGTATTTAAAAAAGCGTTTGAAGAAAACAAACAAACCTCCTGAAATGTACTTTGTTCATAGGGAACTCTTTGTCCTTGTAGCTGCTCCAAGGAAAGAGATTTATAGTGGATCTACCTTCAGAAATATAACGTACTTAGCAACTGCAGAACACGAGCACCACTCAGTGGAACTACCAGAGAAAATATTACTGGTAAAGTCAGTGTCACCTATTCATAACCCAGCAACAAAAAAAAATTTCAGGTGATTCTACTAAGACAAAAATCTTCCTCAGAAAAATTTTAGGTGAAAAGATGGCCAGCTTTCAATTATAGTCTCTGTAATATGAACTAAAGTTCTATCCTTACTATCACTTATTTGCTGGCTCTCTTTCCCACATACAATTATCATATTTTCATTAGTATCTTATTTCTTTTTCAAAAATACAAATTGTAATTACAAAAAGGAAGACATATGAGCTATCTTTTACCATCCAGTTTTTGGAATCACCAGCATCTCCAGAATAACCACCATTTTTCTCTCTCTGGGTAAAAACACTGAAGCCTGTCTGTCTCAGACCTCAAAGTATTACTTAGTCTTCAGACTTTAGAAATAAAGTTTAACAAGTTTCATAAAACTGGTCAGTTGGGCATTGACAACATACCTTTAAAATGTCAGCTACATTTACAGCTGCATAAAATACCAGCAGAGGATGTAAGATATCCCTACTTCCACATACAAATTTTTCGATTTTTCTGTATACATTTGAATTTTGCACTTCCCAAGAAAAGCTTCAGATACAAATGCTTGAATATTTTGATTTTCACTATTTACACACTGAAGCTAGCAAGTTTTTTGGAATGAGGAATTAAAACCACCCAGTCTTGTGGTAAGGCCAGTGGCAGCCCAACCAGAGTGTTTCCAAGGGCACTGCGTCCAGGTATTACCCTTCTTCATAGGGTAGAGCGCTGTGTTTCAGGTCTATGCCTAACCCAGTGCTGATACCACACCAATAACAGCAGTGTTTGCACAGCATCAAGGCCTGTTCTGTAACTCTGCTGCCCCAGCAAACAGACTGAGGGTGTGCAAGACAATGTGAGGACACAGTCTTGCTTGCTTTGCCTGAGAGGGCTATGATAAAAGCACCAGCTTCAAGCTTAATCTGGTTATTTGGGCCCTGTGTTACTGTAGTCCTGTCAGATGTGCCCCTGTACCAAAGCAGCCTTACCCACTGGACACAATTCCAGTTACAAAACATGTAACAGCTCTGGTGGGGGATCCTCCAAAGGCTACCCTGTGGCCTCATATGCTGACTACCATCTTCAGAATGAGGGTCAACAGCAGATGGGAGTCACAGGAAAGAACTTCAGATTGCTGCAAAGTTTCTGTGCATCCTAGCTAAACATGACAATCCAAAAATGTACACTTGTAGTTATCATTAAAAAGGTGTAAAGTGATCAGACAGAAAGTTTTCCAGTTGGGGTTTACCTGAATCTCTACCTTACAACACAACGTATTTCACAGCATAAAATGCTGGGAAACTCCAAAAATTGTGAAGAAAGATTCTCTAAGAACACAACTACTAATGTCATATCTGGTTAAATGCTTAAGGAAGATTCTAGAAAACTAGAATTCCAGTGAATCATAAATCCCAGTATGTTTCTCCTTTAACCCAGTCATGCACTGATGAACATTTGCAAACTAAACAATCTCCATAAAACTACTTAAAAGTACACTTTGCTACAATCCTAATTTTGGTCCTGAAGTTCACTAATCTATACAGTCACTTCATACATATAAATAGGCCAATAACTAAATTTTGTAAGTTTAGTCTTTTCCCAGGAGCACCTCACATGTTCCCTCCTCAAGATCCCTTCTCACTAAGCATTACTGCACATTCACAGAGAATCCATGTTGCCAGCTGGCTGACACATAAAATGTCCATACTTATGGGACAAGTGAGTAACACAGTCTATGAAGTTCTCATGGGGATGGATCCCATTGTCCCTAGCTCGAAAGATGTCCCTGCTTCTACCTCACAGACACCAAATCCATAATTAAAGTACCTGCAGATGCTGGTACTGCCCATATCATACCAGGATTCATGACCTTATTTTCCCAGGGTTCTGCTTCTCTAAATGGGAAATATATCCGTATCTGTCCTACGAGGCACCCCAAAATAAATGAGGAGTGCATTTAACAGTTAGAAATCCCAAATACATAATACATTCATACACTCTCTTCTAATTACACTAAATTTCTAGGACACAGATTGGTTCTTTGGAAATGTGAAAAAGTTCAGTACTCAACCACTGCAGAATCTGCTTTGGTCACCGTGATGCATTACCTGGTAAATTAGTCTTCATAATATCAATGCCAACTTGAAGCTCAGGCTCAGCTGCAAGGACTGCATAATCACCTTGGTGAGAGATATTGAAGTTGTAATTTGAATTGATACTGAGTAAGTTATTGGCCAGGAAAGGTTTTCCTTTTGATGTCCTTTGCAACTGTACTTCATTCCAAGGTATGCACAGCTCTTCTGCAATTAATTTCCGCATCAGCAGGCGACCAGCCTATGAAATAAAATGGAAGTGATTCATACAGAACTGTTGTGCTATGCGGTTGCTAGAAAACCACCTGCCTAAAAAATGTGGGTTTATTACCGTTGATATCAAGTTGTATATTTTAGCCAAATAATGTAAATTTCTCCCTTTTATAAAAGCTGAGTCAAGTCAGTTTAAGCAAAAGAGTTCACCAGAATATCAAATACATTATCACTATTAACACAGTCAACACAAGATGAAAAGCAGTCCCAGCCTAGACAAATCACAGTAGTTCCTTTCTCTACTTTATTTATGATACTTTATGGCACAAATAAATACTTTTTACACCACCCCGGACAGTAAAATTATCTTGACAGCCTTCCTTTCAGTACATTCATTCACTGCTTAGGTGCACAATGAAATACTCAACAGCTAGAAGTGATAAGTAACTCCTTCCAGACTAATTAACACGTGTGTATTAAATTACTATGTTATTAGGCGAGATTTAAAACCTGAATCATATAAAACAGCTTTATTCTCCTACACATTACACTGATGTCTTATGTATAGTCTGCCAGGGTATGCTGATTTTGTCTCCTGACGAAATTTGGTATCACGATTTAGAAGATGTGAACTCTTTCAGAGTTACTACTGACGGGAGGCTGCAAACACCGCTCTTTGCTCCTCCGTGAGGCAGAGCTTCATACTTTTATATATATCCTATATATATATATATCTATATCTATATATATATATATACACTTTTATATATATCCTTTAGCTTTACATCCCTGAAATGCCCTTGCAGGGCATGTTTTCCTACGAAAAGTCAGGAATTTGGGCAACGCTGACTCTGCAGAGAGACAACCGCGTCCCCGCTCCCCATGTACCAAGGCGGCTTTGGCATCGCGGGCAAAGACAAACTGGCCGATGCGGTCCTTCTCCTCGGGCTGCACCAGCTGCGCGGCCAGCAGCCACTCCCGGCGGCGGGGTCGCCAGGCGCCGCAGGGGAAGGCCCAGCGCACGCTGCCCATAGCCCGGCACCGCAGCCCCGGCACGGCCGCGCTCCCGGCGCCCTCCCGCGGCTCCGCCCCCCGCCGCCACGTCCCTGCCCCCGGTCCCGGCGGGAGCCTATGGGCGTGCGGAAAGCACGGGGGGACCCGCCCCCGAGGGCATCGGCCAATTCTGTGTAAGAGCGCGCTGTGAGCGACAGCGGAATGCGCCAGGTACCGACCGATCAGGGGAAAGGCGGCGCCTGCGGCTGAGCTGCGCCCGTGGTGTCGTCAGAGAGGAACCCGCTGAGGGAGATGGGCGGGCTCCCACCTGGAGTGACGGCCGGCGGAACCATTCCGAGTGCCAGTAGTAGTAGAATGACGCCGGAAGGAGCCAATCTGCTGGGGTCGCTGCTGCGGAGGGTGGGCCAGAGCGGTCGGTGAGCTGCGGGTGTTGGCTGCAGGTGGGTACGCGCTGCTCGGAGGGAGCGCTCAGGGGGGACTAGCGCTTCGCCGGCTGCGGAGAGGCGGCAGTGCCGGAGACCGCCGCATGCCGCGGCCGGGCCGCGCTGTGAGAGAAGGGGATCCCTTTGCCCCATCCCGCCCGCCCTGTCAGAATTATTCCTCCCTTAGAATGAACGGAGCCGCCGCGGGGCGCAGGCGCGGGCCTCCTGAGCATGCGCAGTAGGGGCGCTGACGCCGCTGCCCTCCCCTGGCGGGCGGGGCGGGGGCGATGGCGGCCGGAGCCGCAGGGCTGGGAGTAGTGAGGCTGGAGACGGCCGATAACCCTGGCCGGGGTACAGAGAATGTAGTTGCCCGCTAAGTTCTGCCTCCCTCGGCCCTGTGCGACACAAAGAGGTGGTTATGCCCTGGAGGGGGAGGTGGTCCTTGGTGGCAGCGCGACCCCTTGAGGACAGGTGATGCCCGGCGCATCTCTGCCATTAGCGCATCTTGCTGAGGTGTTGCCGTCAGCGCGTCCATTCGGCTGGAGAGCCGTCCGGGCCCCTGGCAGAGCTGTCGCAGAGGGCTGGGCTCTGTTTGCCTTTTATTGACTATAAAGAGGAGCTGATTGTCCCGAGAGCAGATGAAACGCGCTGCATCACCCTAGCTGGGTTCTGGCTCCTAAGGATCTGTCTGAACAAGCGCCTTTTGTGTCTCGTGCTCATTGCTCTGTTAAGAACTCTAATGGTTGTCAGAACTGGATTCCCATGTGCCCTCAATTATAGGCCATCTGTAAATCCTCAAAAGGTAATAAATTTGCTTGCCCTTTGGTTCTGGAGTTGAACCATAGCTAAAAAATTAGGGCCTATTTGAAAATTTACAGCCTGTCTTTCTGTTGCTTGCCTTTAGAAATACTTGCGCTTCATCCATCCTGTATTGACCATGTACAAATGAGGCAAAAATACTGAAAATTGTGTTCTTGCGGGTATTTCTTACATTCCTCCTTTTTTGTTGTTGTTTAGCATTCCCAGCTCACTGTTAGTATGGAAAACTGCTGTTTCTACACAGGCCAGAAGGTCTTTGTGTCTAAAATAAGTCTCAGTTATAACTGAGTATAGATTGGCCTTTGCAAAATATTTTAAACACAGAAGTAACATTCGGATTAAAAAAAAAATCATCAAGGAATCAGTAGGGTATTTGACTAATTTCAAAATATTATTCCTATTTTTCCTCATGATTTAGCAAAGCAAGGAATGGCAGAATCTTATGTATTATCCAAACCCATAGACAAAGTTAATTGACAGCAGAGGAGGATTTAACACAGTCAAGAAAAAATCCCAGGAAAATACTCTTTGCCAATATCAAACTCTAGCTGAGGCTTACATTTCAAACTTTGTATTCTGCACACTCTGAAGAGGAAATAGTGGCCTTATCTATATTTAGTTACTGATAGATGATAATACTAATGAATTGTGGATCTTACCTAGTTCCAAAAAAACCCCTCAGGTTTGATTGATAGGTTTTGCTTGTCCTGCTTTCTACTTAAAAAGATTTAAACATGTAGCAAGTTTTTTCACCAGTGGATTAATGCTTTTTTAAAAAATTGAGCTTCATGTGTAAATGCAAACTGAAGCTCAAGATGCATTATATAATATGTACTATAAGTATGGACATATCAATATAAACCCAGATCTTTATTTTAAGTAAAACATGCTATGATAATAAATCATATTAAATTATTCTCTAAAGATGCTCAATATTGCATGCATGTTTTGAAAAAGACCACATATTTTTAATCACATGCAAAAGTGACAGACTACAGAAGCCATTAAAAGCTGTGATTTTCTTTTACAGAATTTGCAGTTATTACTTTTGCCAGAATTAGAAGTACAGTATGTCATTTTAATTCCATTTTTTTCTGAAAATTAAAACTACAGTTCTTGATCTTTTTGGCTAAGAAAATAATTTGCAAAGGAACTTGATGAGTTCAAGAAATTTAATTTTAAGATAAAATCCAACCAGTTTTACTTCTTCTAAGTGCTTTTACTGCTTTATCTTAATGGGTTCATGTGTTTGTCCGGGAACATGCATTTAATGATCACTGCTTGCAGAATGGGAATCTTCCACTCTTGGAATGCTTCCAGGAATTAGTGCAATTTCCTTACTTCCTACTGGTGCCATGCTGGGTTTTTTTCCGTGTTGATTTTTTTTTTGTCACTTCTAAAGAACACAAAGCTTTAAAGTGTCTGTGTCACCTTTCAATCTGAGAATACTATCTCAACATTTATTATTGATAAATGTCACTTTTGTGGATTAAATGCCTCAAAATGTCCTGTGCACTTTTTTTGCTTGTCCTAAAATGATTGACTGAATATTATTTTTATTTGAAGTTCAGTTATTTATGAAAAACCTGTGAGACTCAGTTGCATTGACATTTCCAGGCAGGAAGTTAGAATTTTCTTAATGTTTTCAGTCTTAGGCGGTCAGTGACAATCAACACATTAATGGAATATAAAAGTACAGAACTTGTACTCAGTATTTATAGTTGAATTACATTTTAAACCACTCTTGTCTTTTTAGTCTTTTTAGCAATTAGAAGTGTCACCAAATCCTACAGATATCTGTTCTACTCTTACTCATATTAATAAATGTTAAATTAGATGTGTAGTGCAGGGTGGTGTCTTTAAAACTTGTTAACAAGTCATTTATTTCTCTCCTTTTGAATGGACAAGGAATGAAAATAGCAAATCGTTTTGATGGATATACAGTAGACTCAATAAAATATTTAATATTAGAGCTTAGAATGCTGATAATGACCTTTTCAGAACATATATTAATGTACAGATAAATTTTGTATGAAAAAACATAACTGAAAGTTTTATAAAGAAATCTATACAATGTCTTAATCTTCACTGTGCTTAATTCTTTTGTCCTAGGTACATAAAGTGTGCTGTAAAATACCAGCTCTTAGATGTACCTTTATTAAAATCTTGTTCCCTAGTAAGACATACAATCCAGGCTGGTAGAAGGCCATGTGATAAACGTAATGTTCCATTGAAGACCAATTTATTTCCCATAAGATACCTGCTAAGAAGTACTAAGATTTAATTTTTTTTTTTTTATTATTGAGTGCTGTAGCACAGCTGTATTGTGCTTTCAGACAAAAGCAGATAGATTGTTTTAAAATTGTTTGTAAGTAATAAAGTACAAAATCAGGGTTGAGTTTAGACTGGTTTTGCCAGCTGTCTTGGAAGAGGAGAGAGCATCTACCCACACAGTGTTATTTGTAATTTCTGAATGGCCACACCCTTGTGCTGGGAACAGCTTCAGTCCTGTTAAAAGGCTTTGTTCCTTTCTATTGTCAGGCAGGCACAGCCCCAACGGGCTTTTTCTGGCAAAGTATGAACTGAGCTCTGTGTGATACTTACGTGTGCTCAGTACTTTCACAAAACAGCATTCCCTAGGCTATTTCAAAGTCATACATATTTGTATGTATATTTTTATCTTACTGTTATAAAGTGATCAAACAGTTTGGTGTAAGTCTTTGCCACTGTCTTTCTGGACCTTCATCTGGGTGTTCATGCTTCTTTCTTATTACACATCCTCTGCCTAGTTTGCTATCTTTTCCTTGGTTACTCACTAAGAAATAATTGCACATCTTCCACCGTGCGCAACTTCATTAGCATATTTAAACTTTTGTAATCATTTTATTTATCAGTTGTAGCAGCTAAGACTATTTGGACTGTTGGTTTAGCAAAATCTTTTCAGCAAAAGTGTTTATTAATATACATACATTATCTGAGTATGATCAGTGCTTTGGTGGGAACTACAACAGACTCTGCACGAACAAAAGTTCATCTCTGCTCAAAGGTCACTTCACAGTTCTGTTTGCTCTTTCAAATTTAGTGGAATGGATGTGAAAACCATTTCTAGGAGGTGTATTGCACTGGTTATGATTTTAGTGTATGCCTGTATGTTCTGAAAATGTCTGTCCTGCATGTTTTTCATCTCCTTTATGAGTTTAACAGTATGCTGTGTTTACAGTCTCCTAGTATAATATCTAGGATTCAGCATATATACAGGTTATTAAATTGATAGTCTAAAGGTCATTTGGACTTTCCAGAGGAAAAGTAGAGGAAAATAAATTAAACATTTCAGTATCTTCTAGGTATAGAATTATAAGAATACTTAAGAAGGATTGTTGATGGTTCTAACTAAAAGACAATCATAAATATGTTACGTTCTCTATATATCCTTGGAAAAGGAGCATTAGCTTTGGTGAAATAAAACAATTCTGCTAGAAATTCAGTGAGGTTTTGGCAGCTGTTTGCATGCAATTAAGGTCATTTAAACACTTTCTTGTAGCTTTTTACCAATAGCTTAGATACTAAGAGGAATGTGTGTGTATCTCATATTTTGACTATGGTCTTACCAGAGTTCTCAGTGTGGTTACCTGCTATCTGAGTCAATGAGCTCATTACGTTCCAGACTGCTCTGTCCCTTACTGTCTTGGGAAAAGGACAGTGTTAAAACCGGCAAAGGGTTGTAACTAGGTGATTCCTAATGGCCCTCCCAACCCAAACCAGTCTATGATTCTACAACAGAGGGGTCTTTTAAACAGCACAACTCATGAGGCAGCCCTTATTACTGGATTTTGTGACAGATCATAAGAATGCTCTTACCCTCAGAGCTCCCAGGTGGTCCCTTATTTCATCCACCGTAATGACCAAAATAAGCTTACTATCACCAGCCTTCTGATCAGCTGCTGGCTGCTCTGTGGCCATACACAGACTGGCCATTGCTTGCCACTCCATTGTCAGGCATGCAGAATGCCTGGCCCCTCAGCTGGAGACCTGAACAGATAGTTTTGAGAAGTACATATTTGTCCCCCACACATCTGTTGTATGGGGTTGACCTTTACAACTGTGAAATTTGCATCAGTTTTCACTGTAGTGGCCAATTGGCCTCTTGTTTGAGGTGGCTTACAAGGAAAATAAGCCAGGGCAAATGTTTAACTTTTTAGGTTTGTTGTTTTATTGGGTTTTTTTGGAAAAGCAGGCTAATAGCTAAGAGGGCATTTGTCAGTGTAAGATTGTCAATGTCCAGTACAGGGAGGTTTTGTCAAGTGATGAGAGACTGGATCACGTACAGCAGTACTTGTGTCATGTTCCAGGAGATGCTGCAAGGCCGGTTGCTGAACAGCACACAGACATATCTTAAAAAGCAAAAGTAAGAGATCACAACTCTAATGAACCACTTACTGGAGCTTGGTTCTTGGTAATCCACATAAAGACAGGCTTTGTAATTGGAATCCTGTGGGAGTTTATGGAGCAAATAAAAGGAGGGGTGTTCCCCAAGCATTCCTGAGCTGCAGACCTCTTCAACATATGTCTGCACCCCCTATGTTTCTTACCCCATTGTCAAAGTTGATCAAATATTTATAAAAAAACCTATTGATTAATTCATATGGCTTTGTAGAAGACTGCATGAAATAATTATAAATGCTAGTTGGCCTTGTTTAGCATACCAAGTTTTAGCTGAATTGTTAAGATAGTTTGGAGGGCTCTAAAATCATCAACAGATTCAGTAAAGTGGTACATTAATAGCAAAATTATGAAATAAATCAGGAATTGGCTACAAGAGATCTGGAAATTAAATTTTTTTAATACAGATTTTTTTAAATGGAGAGGAGGATGAATTAGGCTAAGTCATTGCACAGCATTCATTACTACATTCCTTAATCATGGACAAAACATTAAAGATACACTTCTGAATTTTGCTTTTAAGAAAATAATGAGATACTGCTATTAGAGATTAGGATTAGGATGCACTAGATGATTTGCAAATTGGACTAGTGAGACAGTGATGAGATCTGAACCATAATGTTGTACAACAAATCTTGTATCAGTGAAAGATATTTAGGATCAAACCAGAGTAAAGAGAAAATTGCAAGAAATAATAATGAAAAACAGAAATTCAGTCTTACAAGTGGACCTTGGAAAGTTTGACAATTATTCATTCTAATGAAAGTTGA
Organism: Corvus kubaryi; assembly: GCF_017639235.1. Taxonomy (NCBI): domain Eukaryota; kingdom Metazoa; phylum Chordata; class Aves; order Passeriformes; family Corvidae; genus Corvus; species Corvus kubaryi. Next base: position 4,849,043 of record NW_024581076.1, on the reverse strand, counting down.
GAGAGGATATCAACACTCTTGATAATTGTAAGAGTGAATAAGTATACAAAGGAAAATTAAGTCAAATAACAATTTTAACAGAAGAATAAATATATATAAGCATTAATAAATTGATTGTGTAATTAAGAGGTTTACAGTCTCTACACCAATGTACTGGAATAGAGTTCTTGTGGTAATAGGTTGGTAAAAGAAAACTTTCTGAAACATCGATTGCGTGTATGAAAGTGATCATATGATGTCTTGCCTAAAATAGCATAGTTGGACTTGATTACAGTAGATGTTTCCATGTTCTTTACAAAAATAAAAATATTACTGAAATTTTACCTCCAGAAAGCACGTTGTAGGTTGGAGCTTGCTATACAAATTACATGTAAGAGGAGAAAGACACCTAGTATCTATTGTCAGTTCCAGAATTTTGCAGAAAGGTTTACGTTTCTTTTAGAAGAAGTGTTATTTGACCTGATGCCAAATTTAACTTTGAAATTCACTTACTTTTTTAACAAAGGTTTCATTCAAATGTGGGAAATTAATGTTATTGAAGCAACTCTGCTTTTGAAGATTCAGTCTTTTGAGGAGCAGGCTTTTAAATTCATAAGAAAAGGGTATTCTAGAAAATTCTGACATATGAAAAAGTTTTATGATTTATGGAAGTTGGGGTTTATGAGGCCATACATTATCAGAATAAATGGTGGTCTTGTTCTTCTGTATTTTCCTAGTTCCTCAGGCTTAGAATGGAAAGAGTGAATACGTTGAGATTGTCTGGCCATGGGAAGGAGAAGATGCCTGCTCCAAGGGTGCCAGTGCTGGCAGCAAGATCACTGGATCTCTTCTATTCCAGGAGACATGGAGGTCTATTTGTGGTTGGAGCTACCTGACTAGATAAAGTATAGATCAGTCTGCTGTGAAAGTACCTCACATGAAGAAGACTGCCTGATGGTTTAGTTTGCTCTGAATGTATCATGTCATCAGATAAGCCTTTCCATGAAATTAAAAACCAAAACCAGTATTTTCTTGTTTCTGGGTTTTGTTTGGAATTTTTTGTCCCCTGTCAATTCAGGTGGGCCCTTACCTGTTGCTGTTTCTAATTGGAATTGTGGAAGCAAAATCCTGGAATAAAAAAAATCGGAATGTTTCTTTAAGCTTTAAAATAGGCAATCTTGACTCAGAGTTGCAGTAAGGGCAGTTTATGCATCTGGAATATATAAATAGCTCTTTAAATAGGTGTAAATAAAATATACTTATGTTTAAAGTTTCTTTATGTTGACAAAGTGGAGTAAAATATTTTCATTGTAAAACCCAGTTAAAGCCAATTTACCATAGAAAAAAACACACTTCAGTGTAGGGATTTTCATCACAAAAAAGACTTGGCTGCTGAAAGGGAGATGGTCTTAAATTTAAATGTGTTCTAAAGCCAGTTAATTTACGCCACTGTAAATGAAACTCAGAGTGGGCAAACATAAAGCTTCCTAACAAGACTAGAGGTACATGACAAAATCAGTTGCAACTGAGTAAACACTCAAAGGTGTACTGTCACCAAATTGTCTCTAAATGACCCTATTTGGTAAGCCCCAGCAATCCTGTGATTCAGCCAGGCTGTTGGTGTTTGTATTCCGTTATTGCAGTCCAGAGTGCCTCATGGGAATCCACTTAGGAAGCAGTCTAGTAGCTTGTGTCTCCCTTCCACTACAAACTGTAGAGTGATGAGCCTTTTGGAATGTAAAATATGTAACAAAGTTTTCTTTTTCTATCTTAATTTTACATAAAATTGTAAGAATTTGGGGGTTTTTGAGGGTAAGCCTAGGACTAGTCTTTCTCTTAAATGACAATTAAACACACTCCTTGATGTGCTTCCTTTGGATTTTACTGAAAAAATTCCTACAGGTGGGTATTATCTGTAGAATTGTTCTCTGATATATGGCAGATAATTTACTTTTAAAAATATGCCATGTGTATATATTTTACAAAATAGTAGTATTATCAAATTCAGTGTAAAAATCACTTATAACACAAATTTCTAACTGTGCATAGGATTTACAAACTAAATTAAATGCTGGGAACTTCTTTGTTTGTTTTACAGTGTATTGATTTTGCTTGGTTTTTTTTATTTTAATAATAAGACTGTAGAATCAATTACTTATTTTTCCATTTCAGGAATAGATTGAAGAAAACATGGCCAATCAACGGGATTACATTAGCAGACCTATTTGCAATGGAATTTCTGTTCCTGAAAATAAAATCAATTCCTTAGTGGCTGAAGGTCATGGACAACAAATTCTAAAAGTACTACAAAAGTTCAGAGAACAAAATATATTTTTTGATTTTAAAATTCTTGTGAAAGATGAAATAATTCCCTGTCATCGTTGTGTACTGGCAGCATGCAGTGATTTTTTCAGGTAAACCTATTTTTGGCATGAATATGCAGGAAATAGATTCTAAGTTCTCTGGGAGGGAGGGAAGGAATAGAATTCAAAAAAAAAAAAAAAAAAAGTGAAAAAAAATTACAACAATTTACATATATCTGCAGAGTTTTGAGCAAAGCATTCAAACATCATTTTAAGGGTATGCCAGTTCTTCGTATTTTCAAAAAATCACAAGGACTCTGTGAATCAGATTCTGACAGCAATCCAAACTCTGAAGTTTCAAATCATGTGTGGTTGTGCTGTTAGGTAGAACTGGCACAAGTTAAATATATTTAGGAGTTACCTGTTGCCCATATCAGTTCTTGAAGGTCTGCAAGGATATTGTTTGACTTGTGACACATTTGTATTGCGAAACTTAACAGATTGACTACAAATACATCTTGTACTGAGCAATTGTGGATAAATTGTACATAACTTTTGAATGGAACTGGTTTTTGTTTGTCCAAGATGAGTGGTCAGTGTGGTTGAGATTGTCTTCAGAGGTATTTAAACAGATATGCATACTTTTCCTAAACTACAGATTTCAGCCTTTCAGCATGAAATGGATCTTCCTTCTGGTGCTTAAAGCTATGTATTCTTAAAGGACAGCCAGATCATTCACATACAGAATATTAATTTATAAAGAAACCTTGCTAACCCTTTTATTAGAAAGGTTCACACTTGCAGTTCCACACTGAAAGTGTTTCTGAACACAGTTAACGAAAAACAGAGCTAAGACTCTAACAGAAAAAATGGACTCCTGGGAATGAGTTAATGGCCTCAATTCGGTTGCCCGTACATAGGTGAGTGTTATTTTCAAATGTCCTGGAACATACCATGGTCTAAGTGAGTCTGCCATGTATGACAGAAGACAGCTAGATGTGTTCTAAGAATTACTGAAAAAAGAAGAAATGCAGATGAAATGAGTACTTTCTCCACTGTAGCAGCAGATTTGTTTTTTTCTCTGACACACGGAACTACTTCATTTGTTTTTAACTTCTTGACAGCACCGAGATGATCTGGTAGAAAGAAATATTAGGATGAAATAGCTTCCAGTGGTAATTTTTAGAACTGAAGTTAAGCACATATGGAAATGCATGTGTCCTTTTCATTACTTACAGACTCTGCAGATTAAAATCTGCCAGGAGAGATCTCTCCCTGCTCCTAACGGTTAATACAGCGGATAATAGCAGCCATCAGATTCATAAGTTGTCCTGGAATGCAAGGCCCATTTTTTACCTTCAAGGAATAAAAATTATCTAAATCCACTAGATACATTTTAAAATGGAACACCTTTTGTCTTTCCTGGCCTTTGGACTTCTCTTAAGTTTTGGCTTCATTGTGTAAACCCAAGATTCAGCAATATTTTGATCCTTACTTGTTAGCTTCCAGAGTCAAAGCCTTTGTCTACATTGCTCTCCTTCTACTGGTATTATTCAGTTGCTATTTTACTCCCTGATTAGAGATTTCATAGCTCTTGGGTTAATGAGGAAAGGATTATAAGGGTCATCACTTAGTATGCAAAGAGGTCTTTGGGACACAGGTGTCTTACTGTAATTTTATGTTCTTGTTCAGGAAGTCAGGCAAGTTCCTGCTTTACCAGATGTTCATGTCCCAAAAAGTATGTGCTATACACAGTGATGTTTTTCCTCTTTGGCTTCAGAAAAGGATGGGATTGTAAAAATCCCATACAACAGAGATACTAAGTGTATAACTGAACTATGATATAACACTTTTTTTAATATGAATTAACTATGATGTATTAATGATCCAGATTCTGTCCTTTGCATTTGATGATTTATCCAACTCTTCCTCCACTATTACATTGTGTCATATTCAGAAGCCACTGCTTCCCAGCCTGATGCTTAGGCTCTGAGAGGGTAGGGCAAGGGATATTGCAGCACTGTTCTGTTACCAGCACTTACCAGCTTGTAAAACTTTAGATATTTTATCTTGCCTTGTTAGATTGTGTGAAATAGTTAAATGTTATTACATACTTAGAATAAGGCAGTTAAAGTTGTAATAAAATTTCCTCAAATCTACTGATCAATAGTTCATTCCACAATTTCAACTATCATCTTTGTATTCAGTCACAATCTACTTTCTGCACAGTTTCATTGTGTCATGCAATCATATGTCAAAACCTCATTTTTTCTCTGACATTGGCCTGTACTCATACATCACTGTCAACTCTAAAGCAAGAATTAAGTTTCCTTGTGTTTTTTTTCCTCATTAATCCCTCACCTACTTTTATTTCTGAGGACTACACCCATCATCTCTCTGGCCATTTGCTCAGCCTGCATTTTGGAAGGCTTTTTTTTTTCCACTTAATTTTATATATTCATCCACAGTGCATGACCTAACTCATGGGGCTTTTATACTATGTACTTTTTAAATCAGCCTTTCTTTCCTAAGCTGTTGAAACTGATGCTGTCCTGAACAATTTCACATTTTCTCTCACATTGAGAGCTGCAGACTTAATCACTGTTTGTGAAAATCCATAGAAAACACAGGTGCATTTTGTTAAGCCATCACTTTGAATATGTTCTTATTCTTGGTATGTTTTTCTTCAAACACACCAAGTAAATTCATTGTTCATATAAGAACTTCCATATTTTAGACCTATTTTAGACCAGCCCACAGTATTACGTGCCCCTGATTGTCTCCTTCCACATTAGTGTTCTCTTCTGTTTGCTAAATCTTTGTGTGTATCTTTTCTGTATTTTATTCACAGAGCCATGTTTGAAGTTAATATGAAAGAACGAGATGATGGCAATGTTACTATTAGTAACCTATCACCCAAGGCAGTGAAAGCTTTTCTTGATTATGCTTACACAGGAAAAACAGAGATAACCAATGATAATGTGGAAATGCTCTTCCAACTGTCATCATTTCTTCAAGTTTCACTCCTTTCCAAAGCTTGCAGTGACTTCCTAATAAAAAGTATTGATCTTGTGAATTGCTTACAGTTGCTTTCTCTATCAGAAAGTTATGGGTCCGTCCGCTTGTTTGATCATGCACTAGATTTTGTACAACACCACTTTTCATTGCTGCTCAGATCAAGTGATTTTTTGGAGATGAATTTTGAGATATTACAAAAATGTCTTGAGGCTGATGAACTAAATGTCCCTGAGGAAGAATCAGTGTTGAAAGCTGTCCTCCAATGGACCAAACACAACTTAGAAACACGGCAGAAATACCTGCCTAATTTGATTAAAAAAGTGAGATTACACCAGTTACCTGAAAAAACTTTGCAGGACTTTCTGCATTCTGAAGAACACTTACTTAAGAGTGCTAATTGCTCAGTAATAATCAATGATGCAGTTAAAAGTGTGCAGAACTTTAGTGGATTGTTTCCAGATGCACGTCCTTCAACAACAGAAAAATATATATTTGTTCATAAAACTGATGAAGATGGAGAAAACAGACATACATTCTGCTACAACATCAAAACAGATAAATGGAAAGAACTACCACATACGCACATGATCGATCTGCCAGGGTCAAGTTTATCTAGCTATGGTGAAAAAATATTTATAACTGGAGGATGCAAGGGGAATTGTTATAGGACTGTCAGGCTTCATATTGCTGAACCGTTTCATGATGCCACTGACCAAACCTGGTGCTACTGTCCAGTCAGCAATGAATTCTCCATAGTGTCAGCTATGAAGAAACCACGGACAATGCACACGTCTGTTGTAACCTTAAACCAGCTCTTTGTAATAGGTGGAAAGACCAGAGGAGCTCAAGAAACTCGGAGTCTTTTGGATGTAGAATCCTATAATCCTCTTTCCAAAGACTGGAAATCTGTAAGCCAATTACCAAGAGGTATCTACTATCCAGAAGCAAGTGCATGCCAGAATATAATTTACGTCCTTGGCTCAGAAGTAGAGATTACTGATGCCTTTAATCCATCTCTTGACTGTTTCTTCAAGTATAATGCTATGACTGATCAGTGGTCTGAGCTTGTAGCAGAATTTGGGCAGTTTTTCCATGCAACTCTAATCAAAGCTGTTCCAGTGAACTGTACATTGTACATATGTGATCTCTCCACCTACAAGGTCTACAGTTTTTGCCCAGAAACCTGTGTTTGGAAAGGGGAAGGATCTTTTGAATGCGCTGGCTTTAATGCAGGGGCAGTTGGGACAGAAGACAAAATTTATATACTAGGTGGTGATTATGCTCCAGAAGAAATCACAGATGAAGTTCAAGTCTACCACAGTAGCAGGTCTGAGTGGGAAGAAGTTTCACCAATGCCAAGAGCCTTAACTGAGTTTTACTGTCAGGTCATTCAGTTTAATAAGTATAGGGACCCCTGGTCACCTGTACTGACAATTTGCTCTGGAGAATTTTGAAACTCCTGAGTCAAAAGAGTCTATGTAAATGCATAAGTTTTAGAACACTTTTTAAGTATTAGTTTACAGATGGAGAAATACGTACCCATTTGTTTAAATTTTCAGTTTAAATTATATGCTGTAGGATTGCTTTTGGAAGAGTCCATTAAAATGTCATTCATGCTAGTCATTATACAGACAGTATTACTTAATTTTATATACAACTTTTCTCTGTAATGATCAGAATAATTTTCAAAATACTACTTTTCAAAAAAGAATATTCATGAGGAATTTGTTGTGTAACATGTGCCATTATTTCTGTAATATTCACAGTTGTCCCAATAGACAAATTGCTAAATGAGAAAACTGACTGTGATACTGTTTTCCCTATGTAACTGAAGTTTAAAAGAAATTTTCATTAGTGTTATTTAGATTTTCTATGTTCATAAACCTGTAAGAGGAATTCATTGTCAGCTTTATCTTATCAGAATGACCTTAGCAAGGACAAGAGCCAAAGTGACCTTCACAGTATTAAAACCAGGTATCTAACTTGAAGAGACTGATAATTCCTGTCATCTTACTTTAGCTCTTCAGGTTTACCAGTTTTTCTCCATCCTTGTGCCTTAGTAGTAGCTTTATTTTCCGTTTCCATCCCATTAACTGTGGCAAGGTAAACTTCAATAACATACTGCAGGATAGGTAGGATTTCTACAGGATGGATGGTTCATGTGATATCTTTGCTTCAGTCATGTTGTTGACTAAAGAAAAAACACTTCAGGATGTTTTCTAACAGAAGTCTTCCATCTCTGAAGTCTTCAGTGCTACCTACTAAGCAGTCACTAGGCTGCTGATAGCAGCACGCTGTAGAACCAGCTGTAGCTGTTGCTTCCGTTAACTATGGGAAAAGTTTGTATCTTGTCATACATCAAATACAAAGTTACAAAACTGCACCCCCATATTAAAAGTCAATAGTAAATAGTTTTTCTGAGGTGAGAAATCATCTCTTGTGGTTTAAATTAATTAAAACACTTTATCTTAAACTTCATGGTAATTTTAAATGTTAAAATAGTACACAGTAAACACTACACTATATATTGCTTGATAAACTTTAAGTAGTCAGCTGTTATAATGTTAAAATTGTAATGGACTTTTAGTGCTAATATTAATCTAGCCATACGTTGTGAAGTAAATTTGATCTCATGCTTACAAAGTCAGTCCTCCTTCTGACAGGAGGACATGAAATTAGCTAGGTTTCATCAGTTAATTTGTAATCTTCCACAGCCTGAGAATTTCCTTTTTTACCAGGTATCCAGATAAGACACTGAGAGCCCTTATGTTCCATGTAAGTATTGTGAAAGCAGGTTGTCTTCTGCCAGACAAAATAATGGTTCTAAACATCTAAGCACACCTTTTCAAGCAGTTTAAAACATGAATAAAGTTTAGTGAGGCATCAGAGACATCTTTCATATGTCTCGAGACAACTGTGGTAAGTTCATTGTCACATCACTACTGCATGTACTTTTTGCAAAACCTAAGCTGAATATTAATGCTTAAAGCTTAATATTGCCTAGAACATTCTTCTGTTTTAAACAGTCAGCAATGGAAAGTTCCAATTCTGTGATTGACTCTGTAATTTGTTATCAGATACCTTTATAAATTTAGATAACATTCATCATAACAATTTTCATAAGTATGTAAATGAAAATTATGCGCATTTAGAGAACATGTTAATCGAGCAGAACCCTTCCACTCAATAATTTCTGTGTATTAACGTGTGTCAATTCTGTAGAAGTAAGTAGCTTGTTACAGTATTTCAGGCAACTTCCACATTTATTTTGTTTTTTTTCATTATAAGTCTCCATATTTTAAATAAATGTAGCTAGGTAACCTTTACAATCATGTTACAGAAATGCAAGTATTTTTATATTGGGACACAACTGCTTTTTGTTAGTGCAAAGCAAGTGTATTGAGTAGAGAGAGGAAGAATACTATTCCTGCTTACTGAAACAATAGGAAAAACCAGACACATAGGAAAACAGTAGTTTTAGTTTTAATAAAGCTACTCAGGGTAGCATAGAGACTTCATTAACCATAATTATTGCAACTTGTCACATCATTGGAATACGAGGTGCAATTCACCTTTGCTTGTGTATTTGTGTTGTTTTTATACCTGAGTAATATGAGTATGCAATTTATGCATTGAGAAAAGTAACATATTATGCCCATAGTACATGGGTATAAATAGCTATGCAAATTGGAAGAGATTAGAGAATTGCAAGGTTTTTTAATTGCCACTGTCATGACCAGACTGCTGGATCACATAAACAGCAAGCAACTCATTCAGGTGATGCTCTTTCCCCTAAGTTTTTCCCTACAGCAGATCTTTTTGGCACTCTTCCACCCAGCTACTTGCTATAAGATTGGCATCTGACATTAGACAGAGCAGTGATGTATGTGAGATATTCCTCAGTATAGACAGTGAAAACTGACTGAAGCTGAATTGGGAAAATAGTCATGCTTTAATATTCTACACTACGCTTGTGTAGGAACTAATGTCAGTTCCCAGTTTGACAAACTATTCATGGATTTCACAGGGACTTGAGCTGTCTTACTCAGTGATCAGGAAATAATGTAGTAATGTCAGTTGCTTTCTAATGTTGCTTACAGAAGAGTTACTGTGAAATGGTACTGATTTTCTGCAGTTAGGCAGGTAAGCCTGTACTACAGCTCTCGCAGAAGGAAAAAGGTAATTTGCCACATTTCCACATACAAAGTGTTAAATCTGGTAGCAGAATTGAATGCAGAAGAAGCGGAAGTGTTAGAAAGTCATGGTTAAAAACAAGGCTTCATAGAAGTAAGGACCTATGTTCCAAACCCTGTGATTAATTGCTAAAGATGTAAGAAATCTCAGTGAACTACACAAAAGAATATGAATTACTTGCATGAATAACTGTTGTAGGTCTGGATCAAACAGATTTTTCAGTCTACACAGCAGTTATGCAATTAAAAAAAAAGGTCACAAAATTAATGCAAAGTGAGCTTTTTGATATCTTTTCTGACTTTTCAAAGCTCTTTGAATCAAAGCTTTATGAAAAAGTACCTTCATCTAAAAATAGTAACTAGATTAACGATTACCTATGTTCTCACTGAAATAGTGATGTTTAAACATACAAAATGCATGTAAAATTATAATCTACTATTTGCACTTAAATGATGTAACCAAAACATTTCCAATAGTATTCTATTTTATGTCACAGAATACATTATAAGCATGACCAGTATAGTATACACGAAGATAATATATATTGTATGTGGGATTTTAATATCCAGTGATGATTATATTGGGTAATCGCAATTTTTAAAGAATGCTGTCAAAACATTATGGCACTTTGGTAATGTCATCATACTGGTTTAGTTGTTATAATAAATATCAATTATTCAGGTGTTTTATTGATTGTGTTTGCACAGACCTGATGATTATTATTTAAGGACTAATTAATTTGTCTTCTATATTCTAAATATATTTGTAATAATTCAGTTTACTGCTGTTAAAAATTCATTATATTCACAAAATGGAGTAGATTTTTTTGGGTTAGATTTATTTATGGTATTACTCTGTGAAGAAAATTGTTTACCTCCTCTGGTTAGTACTGGGTAGTAGGTAAGGTATAGGCTATAGAATGTGCTGACTGCAGTTCCTAATGTGGAGATTAATTTTAGATGTTTCTGTTTGTAGACCAACAGGAGGCAGCATAAGATCTATTTTAATTAAAACAGACTGAAAACAGGGATGTATTTGAGAATATTTATAGTTGAACATTATGCTCAATTTACTTTTTCCCTTCTAACACCCAATAAAGCATAGAGAACAGTAACATTTTGCTGCTGCCTGGGCTCTGCTGATATGTGGAAAGTACGATATTACACGTTTGCCGAGATGTTCATTCTTTTGTGAAATAAAGCACTAAGCAACTGAAACCTTGTTGGGTCTCTTTTTTTTTTTTTTTCCAGTGAGGTTCAAACTGCAGAGAATCTACAGTGTTTCTAATGCAGGTAATCTCTTTTCAGTTTTTGTTTTTTTCTAATTGGAGAACATTTTGAATGCTATAACCAAGAAAGCAACTAGCATGGATGGAAACTGCAGTGACGGGGGTTTAGACTTACCCTCGGACCTTGTATTTGTACATCCTTTGCCTACTGAGTTACTGTTCCCATGCTCATTTTAATTGTCTGCTGAAAAGTTCCTAAGTTTACCATTGTAAGGTACTCATTTAAATTGGTATCTTTTTTAGTTAGATGAGATAGATATACAGGTTTTTTAACAGTTTAAGTATTGCAAATGACTTGGTGTTCATTTTTATTGAAATGGACCTTCCATACTAGTAGAAGTAGCTTTAAATAAAAGGAGATAAAAGCTACTTAGTCTAAAATTAGCATGCCAAGGCATGAAGAAATGACATCAATATGAAGTGACGGAGCCCAGTGTTGTCTTGTATTCTTCCAAAACTTAAAATTCTGTAACTCCAAGACTCCTGTGTAGATAAATTAGAGTTAAATCAATACAGATTAACCTTCCAGCACTCCAAGGCCTTTGCCCCAAAAGCCTTTCAGCTAGCAAAATCCTTTTGGAGACATGTACAAAGCATTCTAACAGCATTCACAATATTAAAAGCTTATATGGAACAATGAAGGGATTCACAGACCAAATCTGAGAGCCCAAGTTGCATAACCCTGTGCACAATCAGAAGGAAATTGTATATGTATGTTCTACAGATCCAGGGAATTCTCCATGGACTTGGAACAGTTTGCATCTGAAGTAGACCATATGGTAGGGATTTTCTTACTGTCATCAAAAGCAAGGAAGAAAGAATCTGATTTAACGATTAAAATACACAGAAATTACACATAAATTCAAGACAGCTCACATAAATGAAGGAGATCCAAGGATTTTTGTTGGAGGAAGCTGGTATACACCAGGATTTTTCACCAGTGATCAGTAGCCTCCATAAAAGTGGAGTAACTATTTTGGGAGAAAGTAGAGCTATTTAGGTTTATGTGCATGGCTACTCTAGGAAACCATATGCTTCCTAGTTGAAGTTATTCTAATGGATACTAATCATATTTGGTCTGTTTCTCCTTCACAATAAAAGACGGATATTCAATGAGGTATAATTAGGACTAATTATTTTTGCAGACTGGCAGAGGTTCAGACTGTTAATGACTTCCACTTTCCATCATTTGTCCACCTACTTGCACCTGAATCTAATTTGAGCTAGCTTACAAGACCTTTAGGGTGCGCTTGAGCACTGTTAAAATACTGGTAATAATGTAAAAGGAAGCCAAGTTCATGCATGGGTCTCAGTAAGAAATATCCCTGTATTATATATGCCATCAGAGTGGCATAGTGTTGCCACGCTACTCCTTACCATTTTCCTTTTTAACATGATTTTCAGTACACAATGAGCAAGCATGGCAGCAAAACTATCACTACCTGTAAGCAAACTGGTAAATTAATAGTTGGCTGCAACTGGAAAATACCATTTTAGGGAGATCTGTAGTTTCATCACCGTTATGCTTATTGAAAGCTGTATCAATCAAATAACTACCTCTCCAGTGAAAGAACTTGGAATGAAAGGACTGAGCAAGTAATTGTTAGCGAATATGCAAAGTAATAAATGCGCAGATCAGGTTAGGCAGAATAGAAGTACGTAACTTCGGAAAAGTAGGGTTACATCATCAAGGCAACAGGAGATAACACAGAGGGCAAGGACCAGACACAGCTTGTGTCGTAGGGGGGACGAGGAGCCCCAAGCCCGAAAGCTCCAGGAAAGGGTTTTGTGTGTGTATTCACCCACATCAACAGCGTGGTGGCTCACACATGCAGCATTTCCCGAAAAATGCCTGCATTTCTTAATTACAGTGTCTGATAAACGTCATTTCTCCATTTTAATGACAAACCGCGCCAGTTCGGGAGGAACACCCGGTTGCCGCGCGCTCGCTCTGGGCAGCAGCATCACAAACCCGCCGGCCACACCGGTGCCTTACGCACGGTTATCCCGCACGGTTATCCCGCACGCTCCAGCTGACCCAGCTTCTCCCGCCCTTGCAGGCCGCCGCCAAGAAGCGCCGAGCCCCTCCCTGTGCCGCGCCCTTCGGCGGAGCGGCAGCACCAAACCCACCCCACCCGACCCCGCGGAGGGTCCCTCGATGAGGGGGGCGGGCCACGGCAGCGCGCAGCCAGTCAGCGGCAGGCCTGGGGGAGAGAGGCGGCGGCTGCAGCCAATGGCTGCCCGGCATCTGCGCGGCGCGGCCCCGCCGGCGGAGGAGCGATGGGGATTCCGCCCGCCTGGCGCGGCAGGGCGGGGCGGGGGAAGCGGCGGACACGGACCACCAATAGGCGTGCGGAGAAGAATGATAGGCAGGCGGCTCGCCCAATGGGAGGACGGCAGCCGTTAAAGGACCGGCGGCCCGGAGGGGAGCGCTGGGCGCAGGTGAGTCGCGCGCGCGGCCCCCGGGGACCGGGTGGGGCAGGCAGCGAGACCGGCCCGAGGATGGGGCAGGCGCTCCCCCCGCGGCGTGTGGGCAGCCCCCGGTATCCTTGCGGGGGGAGAGCGGTTGGGCTCCGCCGCCCTCGGCCCTTGGGGGTGATGAGGCGATTGCCCACCGTCTTTTCTCCCCACGGGCAAGGTCCCGTTCCTCCTTTTCCCGGGAGAGTCGCAGAGCCCCGCCGGCCGGAGAGGCCCTGGCTTTCGGTAGGGCCCATGGGCCCATCCGCTCCCCGGGACTCGGGAGCTGTGCTGGCCGGGGCAGCCGGCCGTGCCCTCGCCTCCCTTTGTTGTCGCCTTGCTTTCCTGCAGCGCTCCGGGTGGGACCGAGCTGGCCCCGGACCCGCGGCTGTGCCCGCCCTCACGCCTCCGAAGCGCGCTTCCCGCGCAGGGATGAGGTTTTCTCTTCCCCTTCGTGGCCGTGGCTGGTTCAGGGGAAGGGGAACTTAGGCCTGAGAAGTCTGTGCCTTCAATAGCCTGAATCCCCAACTGCTTCCCATCTTCCGTGCTTTCTCCCTGCTTCGCTGAATTATCCTTTTAGGTGTTGGTTCCCTTCTGTGCCTGCTTTTTCGTTTGAGTAAACCGCGGGTTTCTTGCACGGCTGCGTTGGGTGATGTGTTGTGCAGCACCCAGATTCTCTTATACTAAAGCCTTTGTAGAAAAGCGTAAGTTGCTCCAAGCCAATGTAGCCATCTGTTAGGAATCACACGCAAAGTTTTCTGGAAAGCCTTAGGCAAAGATACTCAGACTCTCTGATTTTCTTTTAAAGAAACTTAAGAGACAACAGGTCCTCGTAATTTGAATGTTTTTTTAACTCAAGCATAAGCCCTGCAAGCTTATTTTAAAAAATCATCAAGACGTCATCTTTTTTAAAAAGTCTTTTTTGTAAAGGATTATTCGAGTGTGATGCTAGCAACAGTCCTCCAGTCCTGGTGAATGTATGGATCTTTTTGTTTGCTTCATTGCTTGTTTGGTGGATTTGTTAATTTTTCTGTTTTTATTGGTCCAACACGTGGTCAGACAATAAGGTATGAACAAAGGAGACAGAAAAGACAGAGGCAGAATGAAGATGCTTCCGTCTTTAACTGTGCCTAAGGTATTCAGTGTATGTATATTCTATCTGTTTATGGAGTTTCCAGCTTTGTTTTACAGTACTTGTTTCTTTTCAACCCGAACAGTTTGTGTTTCTTTGGTACAGTGATGAGAGCCTTCTTGATCACAGGTTGCTTTTGGCCTGACAGGCCCAGACTCAAAGCTCTATGTAGCCATCTTTTCTGGAAGACCCTTGAAGTCTTTATGATGTCATCAGAGTTGGGGTTTTTTTTTTTAGCCAGCACTTCACATTTCTACCCAAACTGTTAAGGTACGCATTTTGCATTGCGGTTCACCCTCAGCTTCTTGTGCACCTCCTCACTGGCTGAGCATGAGAAACTGAAAAGTCCTGGGATTAAAATGAGCACTGCTTAACCAGAACCAACACATTGGTGTGTTGCCAACATTATTGTCACACTAATCCAAAACACAGTGTTGTCCCAGCTACTAGTACGTGCTTTAATGCTATCCCAGCTGCTGAGATTTAGGATGTTATTTTTTTATTCCTGTGGCTATCTAGAATGTGTACAAATCCTAGCTTATTTACATTCCTGTCTCTTAGGTACCTTGAGTATGTAACAGCTCATTTTTCCTCATTGAAGAGTAATATCCTGGAGACCATCTGGCAATGGCAAAGAACTGAATATCCCAAATCTCAGCTTTTATTAGATAATAATGTTTTTTAGTTAATATATCAGAAAGGTACAAAGAGCTATCTCTGGGAGTAAATATACTGTTAAGACAATTCACTAACCCCATTTATAATAATTAGGAAGGAATTGTCCTTTACCAGGCAGTGTGCTTTCAAAAAGGAAAGAGTTAAAGAGGCAGGATGTCCTTACCAACAGGAAGTTAGTAGTCATGAGTTCTAAAATATATAGGTCTTGCTGATGTTTCACTGGGAAATCCAGGGGCTTGTATCAGATGTGTTCTAGAGAATGCCTCTAATGAATGACAGTTGTTTGAACTAGTAGTTGTTTTATGACACTCAACAGGATTGCTCCAGTTCTTTTATTTATGATTATGATAAGTTAGAAGAGCCTTGAAAATGTCCACCTTTCATATTAATTTACCTTTTTTTTTAATGGAAATGGTGTCTTCTTTAGAATGTGTCTCAGAAATTTCAGTCCCCTAAACATTTCATGTTTTTGAGGTAATGATATAACAATTTCAGCTCTTTTGGAAGTAATTTAGGATTCAAACTGAAATGTGTGTGTCAAATTTCAGTCTTAAGGAAGTCCCAACTGGCAAAACTCTGAAGAGCTGAAGGAAAATAACTGTACTTTTGTAATGGAAATACAAAATCAACCTTAGCAGTTCATGAGATGGATAATTAATGGTTTTATAATTCATAGGAGATTAGAGGAACTATCTGTGACTACTTTATATTCAAAGTTTAACAAAATGGTTTTCCTTTATCAAATAAACAGTTCCAAATACACATTCCTTAAATGATAACTTAGGAGTCAAGTTGTTAAATGAAAATATATGGTGTATACCTTGGAGATTTATCTTGTTTGCTCTTTTTCTCTTAGGAAGCCTGACAAATAGAAAAATACTACAAAGTGAAGAGAAAATTTACTTCACAAGAACTGAGCTCTGCTTTCATTTGCTTTTAAATTTATTTATATTAGTAGCTGATTAGTGTCAGATCATCTCAGTGATCTGGTGTGGTGAAATTATTAGGTTAAGCCTGGAAAAAATGAAACAGTTAAAAAGAAAAAGAAAAAGCAATTTTAGTGTTCAGGAAACTCAAACTCTCCTTAAGGAAATCAGAAAAAGGAGAGAAGTACTCTTTTCGAAGCAACTTAATACAACAATTAATGAGATGAAACGGAAAGCTTGGGAGGAAATAGCAGAGTGTGTCAATGCTGTAGGTGAAGGAGAGCAAAGAACAGGGACAGAAGTGAAAAGGCGATACCTTGACTGGAGAGCACTCATGAAGAGAAAACGTCTGAATGCAAACATCAAAGTGGTAGGTGCTGGGTTTCACCTTCCTTCATCCAATTTAGATGACTCTCTCAATGAAGACATGGATGAGAAAATGGGATTTGCAATTGAATCTAGTTTTGAATGGCAGAATATCACTGACTTCAGAGAAGCCGGTGGATCTTTAACAGAAATCAAAGTAGAAGAGGAAGAGGAGGATCCGCAGAATTTCGAAGTGAGTGACTGACATGCATGAGCTACGTGCAATATGGTCTTTGCTTCATTTCAGCATAAGGCTTTTTACTGTGTTTCTTCATAGCATCTGTTTCTTCTTTTTTGTGAATGTGTGAATTAAACTGTAGAAGTAAATATTATTCAGAGACATGGTATTCAAATCTAGCAACTTGCAGTTGTATGTAAGGTCTTGGATGTTGATTATTGATTTGATATCCCTAAACTTTGAGTATGTCTTTGCATATGTATTTTCCATTTGAATGTGCCACACATAAGAATAAGAATTAGTTGAGTCAATGCAATGAAAATACACTGTTGAAGGAAACTGGTCAGTTTAATATTCAGGCTGCCTCGATGGATGAATGGAGAAGGGCTCATCTTTAACAAATGAAAGTATATGTTACCTGCAGGTACAGAGAGAAATGAAATACAGAAAGAACTATGATACTGTTTCCATTTCTTAAAATGAACCTACAGGAGATGAAAACATTGCTTGAATTAGTCAGTCAGCCATTCCTATTCCTCTCTGTCAGAATTTTAGTGAGTTTGACAAGCAGTAGTGGATTCTGTAGACAGGTTGATACTCCTAGTAGTACAGTGACTGTCCTGGGAAAGGCAACCAGCTGGAGTGCAGTGAAATGTTGGAATACTTTTGCTGTTCCTCTTCAAATACATAGGTCCCTTTTCAAAAAGGGGTACCCAAACAATTTTGCTTGGGGCATTTTTATTGCTTTGGGTTTTTGCGGGAGAGGTTTTTTGTTGGGTTTTTTTTTGAGTGGGAGGAGTGGGGAAGCAACTCCTGTCTTAACTCTGTTGATACGTGTGCTGGGAAAAAATCTGTAAGCTGTTAAATGGTAGTGAGAACTACTGTCAGACAGTGCTGAGGAACAGTGTGTGTCTTCTCTAATGCTAGAGGACTGGCAGTGTTTCTTCTAGTCCAAAGGTTTTTCTGAGCACTCACCTTCCTCAGTTTGCCTTTCTCTTGCAGCATACATACTGGGAGACCATTTATCTCTTGTGTACTATGGATTTGTAGCACATAAGGGCTATGATTCTACACAAAATGTTACAGTCTGCTGAGAGCAGTGGTCCGAACCACCTCATCATCTGCGTCACAAATAGCTTTACAGCAAATGTGATAATACAAAATGGTTAAACAAGTCCTGCTTATTGATCCACTTAATAGAGTTGGAAGGGTTAGGAGCTTGTGAAAAATGTCAGTATTAAATGTTTTTTAGGAATGGAATACCCCAAGTTAGTGAAGGTTAGGTTAGCTTACATAACACATAGCCAATGGATCCATCTGCTCTGATAAATAATTAGTCACAACAAATGCCTAGTGGCTTACATAAATGTCACTCAGCTCTATGAAAGGTAGGAACAACATATGGTCTTCTAGATCCAATTTTCTATCAGTTGTTCTGAATGATCTGTAATAACAACTGTTCAGTATTTTCTGTATGTTCTTGCATGTTCGCTGACAAGATTTTCTGGTTTTCTTTACCAGATATTAACTTGCAGATAAAGCCTGTTCTCTTCCTGTGTAATGATAGAAAAATCTTCTCACCTAGCATGGTTATTTCACAACATACAAGCTAAACACTTCTGAATAGTTCTAAAGATGAAAAAACGCAGTATGTTCTTTCCAGTCAAGTTGTGTGTAACAAATTTATTCTGACATAAAGACTGGAATGTAATTCTTGTCTGTCACATTCCTCTCTCCAGTTTCCTATTGAGGAAGAAGAAGAAATACTGTCATCAGTTCTGCCAGATTCGAAAAAGGAAAATGACCTACCAGACTTCCCCCACATTGAAGAGTTTGGAAATTTGAGCTCTGCTCAAGCTAGGCTAGCGTATGAAGATTCTCACTTGCTTATAAATCTGGAGAAGCAAAAGGTGGAGCTGGAGAAACAGCGACTGGACATCGAAGCCGAAAGGCTGCAAGTGGAGAAGGAGCGCCTGCAGATTGAGAAGGAGCGGTTGCGGCACGTGGACTTGGAGCGTGAGAGGCTTCAGATTGAGAAGGAGCGACTTCAGATTGAGTGGGAGAAACTCAGGCTAGAGACTCTGCATGCTGAAAAACCTGCCCTGGAAAATGACCTCCCCCAAACAGAAAAACCCATCATGCAGCCTCTGGATCTAGAAACTGAAAAGTTAAAACTTGAAAAGGAACGTTTGCAGTTAGAGAAAGAGAGGCTGCAGTTCCTCAAATTTGAGTCAGAGAAGCTGCAGATTGAGAAGGAACGCTTGCAAGTGGAGAAGGAGCGCCTTCGAATTCAGAGAGAGGGTCACTTGCAGTGAACGTCTCAGCTAAGGTGTCAACATTAGTGTTTTGATGTTTCTAAATTAGAAGTAGTTTGTTTCTTAATACTGAAACTCTCCTAGAGGCTTAACATTCTTCTGTTCAGAGTTGAATGTTGATGTTGAACTGCAAAAAAATGGTGCTCAATATGTCAGTGTGCCTACATAAATGAGCTTATGTGTGAAATTGCTTTTCAGTGTATCAGAACTTAAGTGTTATGTTCTCTTGTCTTCAGTATTGTGCTGTGTTAGTTCGGTGTCCTCCTCATAGAGGCCTTGAGAAGGATCAAGGCTGAACCTTGTATTTTCTTTGTCACTGTACTAACAGTAAGGAAGGATCAAGATAAATCAGCATTTGTTGTGAGGACATGGTGCTGACGATAGCCTGTATGATAAAGAAGTATAATTTAGGCAGAACATGGGAATACAGAGTCATTATGAGATTGATTCATTACATTTTATTTCCCCCATTTTTTTCCTCCACCCCCACAATTGGGAAAAAGAGTTGAAGAGTTATCTAGAAGTTAAAGTACAAGTTAAATTTGTTGCAGTTGTGTTTACTGTTGTTCCATGGCTTGAACTGAATGGGAGTGCAGAAAATAGGTTTGTTTTTTCTGTTGTTTATTTTTTTTTTTTGCATGACGTATTCATATTAGGTGAAGTTGCACATCAGCCATACCTACTATAAAGCTGGACTTGGTTTCACCAGGTTGTTAAAAATGCTGTATGGAGTAGAGCACCTGGGTTAGTGTAGCACAGGGATGTACTGATTGATCAGGCATGCTGTCTAATGAGTCTGTGATGATCCCCTAAAGGAAATTGCTAGACTTTCTTTGTTCCTTGAAAGGCAGTAGCTGGTGATGGGAGTGTCAGGAATGGAGACATGGAGACTGAGCACAGCCTAAGAAGAGCTGAGCTTGAACACTTACACACTCATTGGTGGTTCTGCCTGGCCAGCACCAAGGCCATGTCTGCAAGGCAGCCAGAAGATGCTTCTGTGGCTCTCTATGTAATATATTTTAATTAGATGAACAGAAATGGTCAGTGCTGAAGGCTGTAAGTATTTTTCATAAGCAATGTATTCATACAACAAAAAAAACAACCAAGGATGCTTTCTACTATTTCATGTATGTTTAAATCCTAACTGAGCCAGACTTCACCTTTCTCATCGTTCTGCAAGTAACTATCTTGTTAACTCCATTGGAAATTTAGGACTGTGAGAATACTAAGTCTAAATGTAGGTCGAGTGACTTAGGTAAATTCTTGTGCAAGTAAATATATTTATACCACTACAGGTTTACTTTTATTCTGCAAAGATTATTTTTTTATTACTGAAACAAGTGTGCTTCTACAGTGGAAATAAATTTGACTACTACACTCCAAATGGCTCTTGAGGCTTTCTTCACAGAGAAACAAGGCTACATCTGAAGAGAAACCTGGATACTGAACACTGCAGCACCCCAAAGTTGCTGAAGCCTGTATTCCTTGTGTAGTCAGTCAGAAAGATGGGGCACTTCAGAGTCTGACTTCAGTCAGCTGGGACTTACTTGAGAGAGGAAAAAGGAGGGAGACACCAACCAGATAGAAATGCCTTGGGGAAAATTTTGGAGTTTTTTCTTCCTGAATGTGGTGGGCTGACCTCAATAGGATGCCAGGTGCCCACCAAAATTGCTCTTATCACTCCTCAGCTGGACAGGGGAAAGAAAATATAACTAAAGGCTCATGGGTGAAGATTAGAGCAGGGAGAAATCACTCAGCAATTACAGTCATGGGCGAAACTGGCTCCACTTGGGGAAATTAGTTTACTACCAATCAGTTAAGAGTAAAAGAGAGTGAAATAAAACCAAATCTTTAACCACCTTTCCCACAGCATTCCCTTCTTCCCAGCTTTAACTTCACTCCTGATTTTCTCTACCTCTCTCTGCAAGTGATACAGGAGGGAATGGGGACTGCCATCACTTCATCACACACTGTCTCTTCTCCTTCCTCAAGGGGAGGACTCCTTGCACTCTTCCCCTGCTCCTGCATGGGGCCTTTCCCACGGGAGACAGTCTTCCATGAATTTTTGTAATAGGAATCCTTCCCATAGACAGCAGTTCTTCATGAAGTGCTCCAGTGTGGCTCCCACAGGGTGCATTCCTTCTGGAACAGGCTGCTCCAATGTGGCTCCCCTGTTGGGTCTCAAGTCCTGCCAGAAAACCTGCTCCAGTGTGAGCGCCTCTCTGCACAGCTCCTGCAGGAGCCTGCTCCAGTGCAGGCTTCCCCCGGGGTCACAGCCTCCTTCAGATGCTTCCACATGCTCCAATGTGGGCTCCTCCACGGGCTGCAGGTGGATCTCTGCTCCCCCATGGGCTTGAGGGGCACAGGTGCATTGCCATGATCTGCACCATGGGCTGCAGGGGAGCTTCAGCTCTGGCACCTGGAGCACCTCCTGCCCCTCCTTCTGCACTGACCTTGGTGTCTGGGGCTTTTTTTCTTGGATGTTGTCATTCCGCTCCGGCTGCATTTGCTTCTGTGCGTTTTTCCCTTGTTAAATACATTATCCCAGTGTTGCTAGCACCATCACTGATAGACTTGGCCTTGGCCAGGGGCGGGTCCATCTTGGAGCTCCCAGGGATTGGTTGTGTCCGACATGAGGGGCATCTTCTGGCAGCTTCTCTCGGAAACCACTCCTGTAGCCCCTCCTGCTACCAAGTCATTACCTCACAAATCCGATACGCCAAAATAAAGGGACAAATGATATGTATCAAGCAAATTGATATTAAAAGTAACTTACTATAATTTGGAGAAAATACTTACCTTTTCCTTTTAAAACATGGAAGAGGCAAAATTCATGGAATTAGTCAGGACTGACTAGTGTGCAGAACATTGACTGAGATAGTGGGATAGCATGTATTTTATGATTGCTGTACCCTGAGGTGACCAAGTTTCTAGATAACTATTCTGACTGCCAAACAGGGTCAGAGTAGGAACAAGGGGCAACATAGCCAGCTCTGCAAGAGGTAGTGACCAGAAGGACCAAACCAGGACAGAGGAAAATTTCCTACAGTCTTATCTGGAAGACGTGGCTGGCCAGGAAGGAGCAGATGTGGACTCTGGCTCCTGTTTCAACGGGTGGTTGAGCTGCTGCTTGATACCAGCACCTCTGTCTTCATGTTTTACTCCATTTATCCGTTAGGATAATGATTTGTATTTTACATTGAACATCTTTGGAATTGTACCCCAAAAGCATTAAAGGTTTTAGGGAAAAATGAATAGATAAATCTGAACCATTTCTGAATTCTCAGTTGTTTCAGAAATTTGAACACTTCTTCAAATGTTAATAGAGCTGTATGTAAGCAATTATGTTTTCTAAAAACTATTCAGCCTCCTAGGGAAATGATGCCTCTTTTGGTTATAGAAAACGTCTTGGAAAATACTGAATGATGAAATTAAGTATTGTGATAAATCACTGAAAATACAGTTTCAACATAAAATTTAGAGAAAATTACAGAGTTTAATACATCAATTTTATAGCTTGCTTTTTTCATAATGAAAATGCAGTCATTTTGTGGTAATTTGAATTTAAATGTCATATATTTAAATACTAACCTGCACTCTCTTAAGCTTTAATTGCTTGATTTACCAACCTGGGATCCTGATAGTGAAGCCTAAGGGCAAGATTTTGACCTCCGTAAATGTCACCCATATTAGAACATACACACAAACTCGGTGTTCTACCACCATCAGTCATGGTGTAAAGGTAAATGCAGCCCCAAGAAACAACCCAGGATGAACAGCAGCCACAGTCCCAACAGGACACAGCTGACAAAGCACAGTAGGATTCAAAGACAACTTTCTCTCCTTGAGTCCGTGATCTTGTGTTATTTCTAGGACATTTTGAGCAACTTTCACTGTGCATAAAGAGATGCTGCAAACAATGTGTACGCAAGGTATAAAATATTAATTTATTAAGACGAACAAGAGATGGTTAGGATTTCGTAAGCATTTGTATCCTCATCACCTCAAGGTGTGTTTACTAGCCAGGGAATTGTCAGCCAGGAGAGGAAGACTTTCTAAAATCCCCCTTGCAAGTGGGAGCAGAAGCCCGTAGTTGATATTTCTTCACCTTTTCACAGAACTGTTCATGCAGTTGCCACAAACGAGCATCAGTGATGAGTATCCTCTCAGGCTCATTTGCCCCCAAAAGCTCCCTGCAGGAAGGCACGGAGTGCTCCAAGAAGATGGAGTCAGACCTAGGGCTGATATTTTACAAACACAAAAATACCCTCAAAAATCCTACTCTCTGTCAGTCAGTAGCCTTGACAGAAGTGATAGGTGGGAGAAGAGGGAGGAGGAAAGACTAATTTTTCTCTGCTGTTGCTGAAATTAATTGGTGAATTTGAGTCAGATGGTGTCAGAAAATGTCACCACATGCAGTAGTATTTACCTTTTTTCTTTTTTCTTTTTCCTTTTTTCCCTTTTTTTTCTTGCATTTCTCTTTTTATTTTTCCTTTTTCCTTTTTCCTTCTTCCGTTTTTTTTTTCTTTCTCTTTTTCATTTTCCTTTCTTTGTATCACTGTAAGTCTGAATACCTGCATCACTCAGGGACTGCTGAAGTTTCAAGCTAACATTAAGATAAAAGATAAATGGGCTGGATTACTCCTTAGGTTAATGGGTTTGTTTTGCATCAGGGACTCAGAATGTTTGTAGTTAGTATTAGGACTATGGAAAGATTTTAATCCAGGATTAAAAAAAAAGAAAGAAAGAAAAGAAAGAAAAAAGAGAAGAGAAGAGAAGAGAAGAGAAGAGAAGAGGAAAAGAAAAGAAAGAAAGATTGTATTTTTTTTTGTTTCCAGATAATCAGCTTATTTGAAGATGCATGGCCCAAGCAAATAGGAGGAGGCAGGGATGAATTCTTTTAGTATGGACTTGGGGCAACTTGTAGTACTTCATCTTTTCGTCTTATTCTTTTTTTTAATTTTTTTTTTTTTTTTTTTTTTTGCCAATTTGTACCAAACCCATGATTTTTCAAAGCACTAGCTGTGCCACTCATTCTTTTGGCTTGGTGTCGCCAGGTGATCTAGCAATGACACGGCAATCAGCCTTTTGCCACTCAGGCAGCATCAAATGGCAGTCAGGGAGGGAGCTCTGGGCAATGGGAGCTCTTGCCCACAACCCATTGGGTTTTCCTCTCTAGTCTCTTAAAGGAAAATCTCCTGATGCTAGGTCACACTTATGATGCCAATGAATGCAAGAGTTCTCAACCATCACAAAACATACTAGAAAAAAAAAAAATAGGTCCACTGACACAAGACCAGAAGTAGCTCTTTTCAGACACTGTGCATAATCCTTTTAAACTTGACCTGCTTTAGAGGACACTTCCATCCTTTCCTTTTACAGTTTATTAAGAATGCCATTGTTATTTTCTGTTCCAGTTTTATTGGTTTTAATTTCCCTGCTTCACTCTATCAGTAGTTTTAGTCTATACATTAGTAGACTGTGAATTACCTTGTCTTGTTACTTCCATATTTTCTAATTGCACCACTCCATCATTAGTCAACAGGTTCATAATGTGGAAGGCAAAGTTGCTATTTCATTTCATGCTATATAATACAATGCTTTTGGTTCAGTAATTACATTGTGCCAGACTTGTGATTAATCCTGAGATAGCTCACTTGTGATGGATAGCCCCATCACAGAGTGTATAAGAGTTAAAGGAAGAAGCAAATTTTTAATTTTGCTCCTCTGTCAATTTAGTGACTTGAATACTTCTCTTCAGACCAATATTTATCTCACTGTAGAGATTACAGAAATGAGAACTTAAAGGAGAGAATTGAAGTTTGAAAAGCATTTTATAAAGTTTTGGTTTGCAAACCGGGAAAGATAAAAATTAAATGTTCTTCCACAGAAAGCTATTGTGTGTTATTCTGTTAATGGATTGCCAATCTTTTATTCACCTGTTTAATGTACTGGAGAAAACCATTACCTGCTTCTTATAACTGTTCTAAGGGTTATGTGAAATGAGCTCATCATCTTACTGCTATTGCTCAGTGCTAGGTCTGTGAAAAAAAGATTTCCAAAGGTTTTCTTCTCTTTCATGGAAGTGTTTGTGAGTCAAACAATTTTTTGAAGTGCAGTCAACTTTCAGTCATAAGACACAGGGAGTGCCCTTTCCTAGCAAGGGAAGAATTGCAAGTATGGAGTGCAAGAGTGCACTTGGGTCACACGGATGGCCAGGACAGCCACACCAAGGGAGGAAGGGTAGAGAGGGCTGTAGCCTTTAGGGACAAATGACATCCTAGTGCCCTAAGGTTACGGCAGAGGAAAGCCTGATCCTAGTGGGGCATGTTTACACTTTTCTGAAAAGGACCTGCTAGGAGCCAATTTCATGGACAGAATTTCTGTCCAGACAGACTTGCTTTGGTTCGATAAAGCAAAATTTATGTTCTTGCATATCTTTACAGATATAAGGGCACAACCTATTCCTAGGTTTTGAACATAAATAGAAAGTTTTCCTATTTATGTTATAAAATTCTCAGGTCTTCATTGCTCTTTGACTTTTGCTCAGGGCTGCACCTCAGATTTTCCATCTCACATCCTATCTGCCATCCTTCTTGTATACAAATTCTCCCTGCAAAGGAATACCAGCGAGATCCCACTAGTCAGAAATAACAAACTTAAAAATCCCTCAGAAACTGAAGGTACAGTACCCTAATGGGGGTTTTGTCATCTCACCAAAGCAAGGCGAGGTGGCTGTGTCTGCAAATTATGTCAAGGTCATTTTTTACCAAAACTTTGGGAAAGGTCTGAGGTTCAGAATTCAGTTAGAGGTTGTTCAATGGAAAGAGGGCAGCAGGAGGACTAGATGGGTGAAGCAGGTAGTACACACTCTGCTGTGACAGTGGATATTAAAACCACTGAGAGGAGTTAATTGTGACACTTAACAAGTAGAGAGACAAGGAGAGAGGGAAACGAGGCATCAGACAGCGCATTCTGGGTGGACAGAGGCTGCCTTCCACTGCCTCTTCCCCTTTCTCAAGAAGAAAAAACACAGCACTGATTTGGATTTTCCATTAGAGCAGCTCCTTCCAGCATCCCCTACATGGCAGATGAGTAAAACCAACATGCAAGGCAAGCTGTAATGATAAAAGAACAACACAAAAACACCAGATCTGGAACTGGATTACAGAGATGGAGTCAGTAAGTGAATTCCAGGGACATGGGTGAAAGCCAAGAACGATGGCAGCTACAGAATGGATAGCATCTCACCTCTCTTCTTGGCTCTCTAGGATCAATCTGCTTTTCTATTGATTCAAGTATTCAACTGACTTTGAAATGGAAACATCACTACTCTTTTATACATGTGCTACTAACACAAAACTGTTTTAGTTGAAGGACTTCAGGTCGTTTCTGAGAACAGCAAACTGTTCCACCCAAGAGAATTTTTGAGAAATACTGTGATGACAGATCATTTGATCAGTCACTCCACTTCTGGTATGCATCTTTTTGCACTGTTGCATCAAAACAGCAATTACGAAAGTAAAAACATGGCAGAAAAAGTGGGGAAATTGAATATGCAAAGATGAAGAGATGAATTATTAATTTTACCATGCCTGGGTTCAGATATGCTGAACAACACTTTAGCACCTTGAGCACTTGCAGAACTGAGGTCTGCCTGGTGATTCCTCCTTAGGGAATATGCCTCAGGATTTCTGGAGAGGACCTGAGAACTCAGGAGATGCAGCCAAGATGGTGGGTGGTATCAGCACAGACCTCTGGGGAGTATTAGAGTCCTTAGGCCTGGGATCCCGGGGGTCAGTCTGTGCCAACTCTGAGCAGCTGGGGGTGGAGGAGAGGTTCAGCATCCTACTGAACCGTGGCTGTCCTCTTCCAATTGCCCCAAATCTTAAGGAATTGCACAAAATACAGAAAGGAGACAAAACATAGATAAGTGTTATTATTCTTTAGTATTGTGTTTGGTACACAAAAAAATCTCAGAGCTAAGGACAGGAGACAAAAATGGACCAATCTAAGGAAAACATAAAAAAAAAAAAAAAAAAAAATCTGTTTTTGTTGTCTGATTGTGTGGGTGCTACATTTCAAGACCTGCACAGGGCTTGGGCAAGAGTACAGTTGCTCTTAGATGTGTGCAGGTCTCCCTGCAGATACCTCCCAGAGCACTGGCACATGGTCTGCTCTAGGGCTGGTGGCTGGTGCACTAATGGCTTTCTAAATGACTCAGGGCAGTCTACAGCTAAAAGAACTAGCACTGATTGTCTTACAGGTTGGAGCTGGGGATATCTTTTGGCTCAGAAATATGAAGGGTAAAAGGTGGGCTAATCCAGAATGGTTTGCAGGGAAGCTCTTACTTCTAAAGGATAAGCTAAGGGTTATCACCAGCCTCTGAACTGTCTCACACTGAAGAAAAAGCATTTCTGTCAGATCAAATAGGCATTGTCAGATAAAGAACTGATTTATAGTTGACCTCATATAAAATATGTAGATAATCTAAATTTTTTTGCCCTAGATCATCTTGATAACAAAATATTGTCAGGAAGCAGTTCTTCCACAGGCAGGAGTGAATGCAAACACTTGCCCTACTTAATTTTTATCACAAAAGGACCCTTCCAGTGAATCGAAGTGCACGTGCCAGCTCCTCCTTCTTCCTGGAGCCCGCCAGCTTCCCTTCCTTCAGATTGTTTTTCCATCAGCAGTGTTTATAATAGTTGCAATGTTTCTGCAAGATGGAGACAGGGCTGTTTATTTAGGAGGCTGTAGTCAGAAGCTTGTCAGTTTAGCTGGACTGTTTGCCAGAAAAGAAAATTCAGTCTATTTAAAGATGCCAGCTTTTATTCAGGATGAGCAAATCCATTCAGAAAATAAATCCCTTGTGCTCTCTTCATACTCTCCCTTTTGATCCATGAGCATTGCTAAGTCTGAGTAGTTCATATGTTTATTCTTCTTGTAGAAAAGAGTTATTTCCTGTAGAACAAAAGTCTTTTGGGAAAGAAATCAAACTCTGTGAACTTCAGTTCGCAGCTTTTTATCCAAGAGTTCGGAAAGAGGTTAAGGGAAAAATAAAAACAGTTCAAGTGGAGCAGGCTTTGAAAACCTTCTCCTGAACCTGCTCTGGGAGGGAGCTGTCAAAGGGAGGGAGCAACCTCCATACTTGATCTGCCAGCTTCCCTTGGGGTCAGCAGAATGATCTGCATGGCACAGATGGTGTCAGGGCCATGGTCCTTCTCTTGACGAGCACTGTGCTGGCATCCTCACCATTGCCTGCACCAAGGGAAGCACAGAAAACTCAGCAGTGTCTCTACTGCTCTTCAGTTGATGGAGACCTGAACAGGAATGTGTACGTGTGTGTGTGTGCATATAAACCAAAGGAGGTTTAGGAGAATACAGGTTCTGATGGAGATGGACCCCATGGACCAGAAGTGCACACTACAAATCTGACACACCTGACATTTTTGGTTGGGTGGTATTCATGAGTGGGAGGTGTGATGGTGCATCTCTCCTTTCCTCCCAGGCCATACTATGATCTGGGAAATGCTCGAGAGGCTTCGGCCTATGATGAACAGTACCTGGACTGAGCTCCTCTTGACCTTATCAGAAACACTATCTGTTCCCAGGAACTTGTGCTGCCTAACAGCCTCCTGCCCTTTTTTTTTTAATGGACAGCCGTGGAAACTTTTTTTGCCTGAATAAGAACCCAAGCGGAATGACATTTTCGTTCTCAAACTTCAAAGAAAGTGTGCCAACCTGAAGTGCTGCCGGGATGAAACTTCATTAAGACTAGAGCCTACTCTCTTGTGGCCCTATAAACAGCAGTCCAAAATGACACCCTTTGAGCTCTCCTGGACTACAGGGTCTGTGTGCATGCAAGTTTTTATATGCTATAGCCAATGTGAGAGAAATGCTGCTCTCCTGGATTCCTAAGTACTATGGATTTGTAAGTAAATTAGGCCTGTAAGTAAGTCACTGTTGTGTTATTGTAAATCCCATATGAATCCTTTACTCTCTTCCTGTCGCCCCCCACTTCACAAAGCTAGTCCGCCCCTTTGTGACTGCCTCCACAAAGCTAGTTTTGTGTTTATTTCAGTTTGTTTTGGTTTGGATTGATTGACCCTGGATTTCTGTTTGCTGTTTTTCCTCACTGTGCTTTAACCATCTAGTAAGTAGCAGGGTGAACCTTGCCAGTGAACTTTGTCGTGCTGTCGCTTTTATATTAAACTTGTTTTTACTGATACCTTTGCTGGTGATTCTTTAAGCAATTCACAACACTCCTTCAGGAAGGGAGGGAAGGAGGTTGTTGTTTTCCTTAATTATTCTTGTGCAGCACGGCACAAACATTTCGGGTCCTGTGTCAGGTTTTCCATCTGCTTCACAGCCTCCCCATCATTGCTGTGCTTCTATAATTGGAGCAAGCAAAGAAGAAAAGGGTGGAGAGCCAGGACAGTTGGAGAATTCAGAGATACTCTCAGGAAGAGACCAAACACTAGTAACTCCTAAGGAATGTTAAACCACTTTCCCTATCAAGTGGCCAAGAGGATGTCATCAGCAGAGATTCAAAGTCTACTAAGGAAAAAAAGGTGCCTCTGTGAGAATGAAAAAAAGAAAGGAAGAGGTAAGGTCCTTTGTATACTGGTTATTCAAACTGGTTGTATGATACTGAGATAAATGGATTTTAGTCCGAAATCATTCCTCCAAAAATAATGGTGAACTTCTGTGGTGAGACTTTCAGAAAATTAGTGTTGCATCCAAGGAAAAGGAAATCATAAAACTGGAAGGGCAGACAGGAGCTGCTCGGGTTAGTTGCATAGCACATTTTCCTGATAGAGTATTTCTTGCCAAAGGCCTGGGCTACAGAGCTCTGCTGGGATGAGTGTCTGAGAAGAGTGAGCAGGTCCAGAGTTGTGACAGATACAGTGTCCTGGTTTGAGACAAATAAAGCGGAAACACTCTGGAAGGAATGTCCCCTACAAAGAAGGCAAGTTTCAGCCATCCCTCCCCCACAGGTTCGGGAAGAAATTCCTCAGAGGAAAGTGAAAAAAACCTATTTATTTAACACGGAAAGTGCACGCAGGCACAGAAAAAGAACAGTGTTAGCTAATAAAACTCTCGCTGTGGAGAAGAAACCTGGGTAGATTCAAAGTCCTTTGTGGGTGTGGCTCTCTCCTCTCTGGAGCTGGGGTTCAGCATGGGCCCCTCTGGGCCATGGTGTAAGGCCTCCCGGTGGTGTTCTGGTGTTGCTGAACAGTCCAGAAGAGTTCTTGCTTCAGCTAGCAGGCCAGTGGAAAAAAAAAAAAAAGCAAAGAATTTTAACTCTCCATCTCTCTCTCCTGAGAAAAGGAATTGAGAGCTGGGAAAAGCAGGAAAAGTTCTTTTCTCCACTCTGCCGCAGCGGTGAGAGAACGCAGGGGAGTGTGTGTGTCCTTGAGCACAACCTGCTCTGAAAAATTCGCCTGGCTTCTCTCCCCCCTCTCCTGAGAAACAGCTTAAAGACACAGGAAGGCACAGGATTCATGTCTGGCATAGGGCAGATGATAGGGAATGCAGTAGCATGCAGTCACCCCAGGACATACAGTTTATGTGGCACAATGGCATTGTTTAGAGTTAATTTTAATTTGATAGCTAAAAATGAATACCAGAAAATAAAGAAACAGGGAGCTTTGAGACTATATTTTCAGGTGAACCAATATCTTCCCATAAAGCTGCTTTTCTGACAGTGTCTTTGTATTTCCATAATGTAAATTCCACACTGATCTTATTAATCTTCCATTTTTATTGGAGATATTTTTTCTAGACTTATTTCTGCTCCTTTGTTGTATTCAACCTGGAATTCGAGGTCAAACTGAAATTTTAGATTAGTTTTTAAACCAGTGTAGTGAGATGGGGAGTAAAACTGAAGTGTCCTGTTTAGATTTCCCAAACCTTGGGTAAGAGGGCTACCTGGAAAAATTTTGCCCAATATACAGATTTTTTTTTACACCAGGAAAGGAAGGGAAATAATAGGGACTGAGCAAAGTAGGAACTTGTTTTAAACAAGTACTAAAGGAAATTCTAGCAAGGTATTAGTGAGAACTAAACCCAAATGCTTCCAAAGTTTTTAAGTTTAGCATTTTTGGCTTGTTCCTTATTGAAATTTGACCTCCAGTGTAACTACTATCAACCTCTGCAGCCCTGAGTGATGCTGTTTCATAGATGATGAGACTCTTCAGGGACAATCAGGTTTGCAAGAGCTAAGCATGTTTGTGTCAGCAGCAGAAAGAGTGGCTCAAATCAGTTCTCAGGCATTCACCTTCAGTAGTTTCCCATACATCAGCACCCAAGTTTGACAACATCACCAAGCTGACCCAAGAGGGTTACAAATGGACAGGCAACTTTGTCACAAAAATACCAGGCAGTTCATCTCCAGAAGCAAAACACAGAGAGGGATAACTGAGGTCTGTTTTTTCTGTAAATGAAGGCTGATGTCAAGATTTACTGGTGTGGTCTGGGGGCAGCCAGCACTGTTAGTGCCTGTGCAGTATTTTTCCCAGTGCTATACAAGAAATTTCAGTTTCAAATGGAGTCTGTTTGGTAAGTTTTATCAGTTCTTATGTATTTGGCAAAAAAACCCCAGCCCACCAACCATGCTACTAATATATACAAAATACAGCAGCCAAAAAACTTTTTGTCCTTTATTTTGCGTATGTGTGGGTATATAGGAAATCATCCAAAAGAAATCAAAATAAGAAATGCATCACCAATTATCAAATATACATAAATTAATCTTTTCTGCCTGAAATACCAGTTCAGGGGACATATTCACCTACTCATCACATTTCCCACTGAAACAAGGTTGTCGGCCCGCAAAGAGTAGGCAGGGAAAAAGCCACCACATGTTCACTGCAGCATGTGATAATAACTCACTGCCGAGCGTGGTCGGGCTCTCATCCCACCTTGTCCTCCCTCCAGCAGTCTGTGACTGCCCTGGGATTTGGCCAGTTGCTCCAGGATCAGCTCTGGGGGGGGGGGGTAAACCTGTCCTAGGGTCCTGGGTGGGAGCTTGGCTTCATTCTCCTCTTCTCTGATTGGCCATCCAAGGCTGGTGGCTGTGGTTGGGTCTGGGGGGTGCCCTCACTGACTGCTTTTGTGGGGAAAGGTGGCAGCAGGTAGGAGCATCTCTTCACTTGGGTCACTGCTGGGGCTGCAAACCTGCCACGTCCCTGAAGAGAGGTCAGGCAGGTCTACAGCTAAAACCAGGCAAGGCAGAGCTTTCTGTCTTCAACTGCACACTTCTGAATGGGTCTCACAGGGCTGCAGAGAGGTTTCTCTTCCTCCTGCCTAAGTGGTCTCAGATTGACAAAGCTTTTAGGAGTATGAAATACGGCTGACTAAAGCATTGTGCTGACACAGCCCAAGGGTGCATGTATCAAGAGCCACTCCAGGTTGAAGAAAACTGCTGT
Source organism: Corvus kubaryi (assembly GCF_017639235.1). Classification (NCBI taxonomy): domain Eukaryota; kingdom Metazoa; phylum Chordata; class Aves; order Passeriformes; family Corvidae; genus Corvus; species Corvus kubaryi. The sequence continues at coordinate 4,816,776 of NW_024581076.1, read as the reverse complement.
ACAATCAGCTACTTAAATAATAGATCAGTTTAATTTATCTGAGAGAACGTCATGACAACATAGCTTGATTAAGGTCTAGAAATATCTACATGAGAGGTTTCAGAGGGTAGGGTATTCTAGCAGATAAAGGCAAAACAATGCAATCAAATTCCTGGGTGTGGAAAAAAGCTGTGTTTAACCCTAGAAAATGTAGGGTTTAAGTGAGTCCTGAGTGGCATTTAGAAGCACCAGCACAGGAGGTGCTGTGGGTTGTGACAAATGTGACCTCTGATGAGCTGCTTGTAATTTTCCCTTCTCAACTGTAAACCTGTGAGTCTCTGAAAAGAGCAAGGGATTGTCCAAATTGTCCGTGCCGATAAATGATCAAGGTCTGAGTGCCTCAAGAAAATAAGCACCCCAGGTGGTAGGTGGGTATTGTGAGATGGAGTCAGCATGCACCACACAAAAATTAGCTTGTGAAACCAAGTGACCAGCCCACACCCCAATGTTTTTTCTGTTATCTTTATATGGTATAAATTATATTGTATGCTGGCAGATGCTCCTTATCTCCTTGCAATCCTGCCATTATGATATCTTTTTCCAAAATAAACACCAGAAAACAGCAACCCCTTGGGCTTTATAGCTTAGTGGTGGACTTGAAAGTGTTAGGTTCACAGCTGGACTCAGTGATCTTGAAGGTCTTTTCCAACCCAAATGATTCTAAGATTCATTTGCAAGTTTGCATTTACTCTGCTACCAATGTTTGCTCCCTCTAGCAATATTAACCACCTCAGCACTGCATCTATCACACATCTTTTCTCTGCTGGAACTTTGCTATAGCAGCTCTCCCCATTTCTTTGGCTTTATGTTTTTCCCTAAATCTCTTTTAGATATGAAAATATCCCTCTTTCCTTTATATAGGGAACTGTGTGCCTACAGGCAGTAGAAGTCCAGGCAACTACACATGGATCTTGCAAAATGGGGATTCTCCTAGTGAAAGAGATTTGGGAAATATGTGGTACCTGGTCATGAAAGGAGTGGAGAGAGCAAAGGGTCTATAGGGAAGCAGGGCATTATAAGGAGCAAGGGTTTAATATATAGTCTCATCCTTTTAATACTATTTATTTTCCAGATATGAATAATCCTTGGTGAAGAATGCCAGTTCCCCATTGGGATGGACAAATCAGGATCTGTGGGTGTGCTGCTGGCTGTTAAATTTTGTGTATGATCAGCACCTTAAATTGCACCCTCCGCATCATCTCCCAGCACAGTGCTGTATCACATGCTAAACGTAAGCCTCCTGCTCAGCAGCCTGTTCCTTCTGTCCCAGGAAACTTGTTGCTTCCCTCATCTTTGTGACTCATTGCTGCCACATTGTCTGCAAAGGGTTTGGAAATCAGAAAATCCCACTTATGGAATGTACTTTTGAGAATGGCCCCAAAGTCTCATGTCAGCCAGTTCTGTTGCCTTTTTCACTTTAGTTCACTAGGGAGGATCTGCTTGGCCACAAAATGACTGTTCCTATCTCTCTCTCTCTGTAGATTGTCCACTCTAGGAACAATACTGTTTCATGTTTCAGAGCCAGTGACAGGAAGGAAACAGTCCTACACTGAAAAATGTTTTTAGAATAGCATTTACTGGCAAGAAGGTCAAGGGCATTGCAAGTTTCTGTACCAACCCCCACTCAGAGCTAGGACATCTCACCTCAGTGTTACATCAAGTTGCTCAGAACTAGATCTAGCAGCTTTTAATTACCCCTGAGAATGGAGTCTCCACAGTCTCTCTGAGCAGCCTGTCTCCATGTTTGACCAACCTTTCTGTAAAAGTTTTGTTTACAAATGTCTAACTTGGATTTCTGCTGTTGCTACTTCTCCCCGTTGTGCCGTAAGTCCCCTTCAAGCCTTTGTTCACAACTCTTGGCTTGGTGCTTCCGGAGATGCTCTCTCTTTCCTTGCAACAATCTTCCACTGGATTTGTTCTAACAAGATGTTTGGATTTCTGCTTGACCACTAGGAACAGGCCAGTACAAAAGATTAAGCCTTTCTGTGACTCATTCCAAGGACTTGCTCCAAGTACTGTCCACATTTGTGAATACTGCTAGAATTCTTTCTTTGTTTTTGTTTCAATTGTGCATTTTCTGTTTGACATTAATGGTAGCTGGAACTGTGGAATTTGGCATTCTTTCATTTTTTTTTGTGGGCTGACACCAGTCTTCACATTGACTGAAATGTTGCTCAGTGGCATGTGCTGATTCCCTATAAAAATTTCAATACCACAGTTGGAAAATGTACAAATATTTTCTTTCCTCTTCTTTCTTCTAACAAAGAACATAAGAGAGGATGTTCTAGAAAGGGACCTTTTTTTGTCCTGGAATCATTTTACTGAATAAATGGGGTTTCTGGCATTTATCCAAGGGGGCTAATTGAAAAACAGAAGATAAATTTTTCTGATTGACGACTTCATACCAGGAAAGGAAAAATATTATTCTGCCTAGAAATTACTTCTGTTTTCTAACTACTGGGAAACCCTTCAGATATATCAAATTTACTAAAATGTGGTGTTTATCCCTTTGTGCAAGCTTATTGTATGGGTATAAATCTTATTTTCCTAAGGGATATTAAAGTAAATGGGCCTGAGGAAGTAATGTTGAAATATTTATCTTCTTTCAGTTGTAAATTTGGTCAGAGAGAAGTTAGGATATTTGGCATTTTATACACAGAGAAGCTTTAGATTTGCAAAGCTTCATCTCTCTTCTTCAAAGCCAAGCTCGTAAACAAAGGAACTGTTCCCAAACTGTCACCATAATGTCACTCAGTTCCACGAAGTCACCACATCGCTTCTATCACTATACAAACTTAAAATCATCTGTTGCTAATGCCACAAAAACATTGCATTACCATAATTTTGAAAATAATTCTGTAAATGCATTCTTTCTGCATGTATATGCAGAAAATCACCATTTTAATAAGAAAACCTTAGAATGAAGTATTATTTTATTAAATATTAATAGCACTTGTAATTTGTCATAATGAAATAGTGTTGCTCACTATTAAAACATACTTTCCTCTTTTGTTGTCCCTTACTATTTTCTATTTCGTATGAAATGCTGAAAAGTTTCATATGAAGCTAAGACATTGGTAAATAGTTTAGAAAAACTGAACGCAATTCAAGATGCACAAATGTAAAACTGTAGACTTAAGCAGGAGTAATCCACCTCAGAAATGCAGAATGAAGGCTGAATGGCTCTGTAGCTTTACTGGAAAAAGTCAGGAAGAAAATGCACCAACATCCTCCTACTCCTGTAGATAAAAAAATCTCTCAATTTTAGGAATTCTGTCTGCAATGAACATGGAAAGGAATCCTTGTGCTTTTATTGTCACTACTAATCAGGCTGGAATTAGAGGAAGATTTTGATATGGGACTTCATGATGAATTTGGTTCAGTTGGAAGGAATCCCAGGGACACCAATGTAACCAGTTTAGAGGTTTAGAAATTAGTCTAAGGTTAGCTGTCATGCAGAACTGTAGATATGACATTGCCTTGCAAGGGAGGCCTGCCTAGTGACAAGATCACGACCTTTATTATCTTGGCACAAAGAATAGCTGTGAGTGGAAGAAACTCCAGTGGGTGGGAGAAAGCCTTGGGGCTTGATGTAGGTGAGCAAAGGTGGAAAAACTCAGGGCAGTGAAAGAAATTCATGACCAAGCGGTGAGCCAGGCTTTGGCAGAAGGAGATCTGACAGGAACGTGCTGGAGACCAGAGTTGTAGTGGGGCTTGAAATAAAGAAAGAGAACTAGGAAAGTGTGGGGGAGAGCAAGGGAGCTGTAAAGAGGAAAGGCAGCCAAGCAGCAACCAGTAGAACAGGTCCACAAAGTGAAGTGTCCGTGGGCTGTGGATTGTGACTATTATTGAGACTCATAACAAGATGAGACAGTATGACTGGTTTGGGTGAACTTCATGTTGATGGAAAGTCAAAAGCCTATGTTGCCTTGTGGGAATAAAATCTCCAGAGAGCTTTTTTCAGGTTTACCACAAATTGCTAATGCTCTATGACCACATGCAGTCCCAAAGAGCTTCAGTGGCCTGCAGAAAACAGCATGGTTACAAAAATGCTGAGTGAAAGCATCAGCCAATTTCCTCTTTGGGTAGAAACATTCTACAGAATTTGCCAAAAGTAGGAAGAATGGGTTCATGCTTGTCAGTTCTTTTTTCCTAGGTTAATTTAATGTCACAGTGACTCCTGGTTTTCAGTTCCTAACAGAGGATGCGATAATCAGGTGGACAGGTCTGAGTGCATGGGGAAATACATCAGCATGATGGACCAAATCCTATCAGTTGTGCTTGCTAATGGCTTAGATGTCTTAAAGCCTTCTCTCAGGCTTTGCATGCCCCCGTGACCAAATAACATGGGAGGAGAAGGATGCAGCAGCATTTCCACATCAACTTCCTGCCTTCCAAGAACCTAAGAACCTGTCTGAAAGCAGTGACCTTAACTGCACTCTCTCTCCTGAAACAGATTCTGTTTGATGGGGAGGAAGAGGAGACAGGTTAGAAGTTGTGCCCGCATGCTTAAGAAAGAAACCTCCCCTTCTGTTCAGGAACTCTGCAGGAATTTCAAACTCGATTGCATCACGCTTGCCACTTCAAAGCCTTCAGCAACTGATCACACACTTGGAAAATATCAAACCTAACTTAACCTGACATGGTTATCAGTGTAACTCAACCTGTCTGACAGCCTCCTTCCTCAGGGTTGCTATGGCCTCCTTGTACCAGAAATGTCTCTGGGGAAAGAGCAGGCATTTCTTCCCAACATTATTCAGAGTGATAATTGCTTATTTTAAAAGGAAGCACCTTTGTACATTTTCCTTGTGAATGATGCAATTCACTGTTTAATGCAGTGACTTTGTTTTGTTGCTTTGTATTAGAACTAGTTTAAAATACTCCCTAAATGAAGAAATGAAGTCTTATATCTAGTCTTTATATAAATGATGTCATTTTCATGTATTTCCAATTTATTGGTTATCATCCTAGATCCAATTCATGGAACGGTTCCTGTGATGAGGATGAAAACCAGTCTGCCCCTGGCTGGGGTTTCTTCTGTAGACATTCCACTTGGTGTGAAGAAATAAGCATTAATGGAGTAACATGAAAATGGAAATTTCTTTATTACTGAGAGTTAACTCATTTGAGCTGTAGGAAACACAGGCTCAAGTTCTAGCTGTAATGAAAATGTATCTAGTGAAATGCACAGAGAGAGTTTCTATGTTCCTCCAGAGGGCCTCACGCTGCGCTGACCTGCCTTCAGCCCTCTTGATCCAAAACATCATGCCTGAGGTTCGCTGAAGATACACTTATCACTAGGAAAATATCTCCCCACCTCTTCTCACCTCTCCTTTGAGAATTCAGATTTTGGGGCATCCAGCTGCTGCTGTAACCAGGGTTCCCACCAGCTTGCCAGTGGCTTATATTAATTAAGTGGCAAGTTTAGCAAAATGTGTACCCAGCAACATAATCTTTTGGAGTTGGAGGAAAGCAGTCATCGCTAGGGGCTGGTGGTATCTCAGTAGCAGCTGTGAGAGCAGCAGGGAGCTCAAAGTTGTGTGTTTACACACAGAGTGGCAAACAAGCGACCTCTGGGCATCAGGTACTATGTAGCTGAAGGTGATAAGCATTCAGTTTGGAAGCGATGGCAGCAGCTCCATCCTTGTGTCCCTGTGTCACTGACACCGATTAGCGCTCGTCTCACTGATGCTGCAAACGTGCCAGACTCACTCCATTTCACCGTGTGCTGGCTGGACTTGGGTCACCATGAGTAGGAGTCATCTGGCCAAATGTAGGCACCTGTAGCGTAAATGTCAACTATTGAGTGAGTCATTCTTGGTTGTCTTCACCAATGAAACTCAGAAAGGATTGTTAGGGCAAAACTATCCCACCCACCAACAGTCATCTAAAATCAGTTATTTATACTGCATCCTACAAGATCCTAGATAGTTAAATTGGAGGTGTTTAAAGTCACTGAGTGTGACCCCAAATATCTGGTATTCTCAGAATGCCATTGCATTTTCTATAGGCTTTCCAGCAGTTATTTCTTAATCTTTGTGATGGAGCTTTTAACAGATGAAGTTTTTTGTAGAATATTGATTCTGTCCCATAGCCAAAAAGGCTTTTGTTTTTTCTTAAAGTTGTTTTAGAAATGTCAGGGAAATTCCAGCAATTGACAGTACTGCAGGTAGCTGGAATATAAGAGGGAAGAAGGGAAGACACCACCTCTGTTATGTATTTATGGACTTCATGACTACTGTAATGTGTAGAAAGACTCTTAATGGAATGGCTGGATTTAAACCGCTGCAGTCTTGTGACTTCGAAATTCTCCACAACTTCTACACAGTTACCCCAAAATACGTTTAAAAGTCTCACCAGATCAGATCTTTCCATCCACACTAGTGGTTACGTTTTTACACCATTATGCATGGATTTGAACAATTAATATCAGGCATAAGGCTAGGTAGAATCAGTGCCTTAGCACTGGAATCCTTACAGGAATAGCTAAAATACACAAAGACTTGAAAAGTAATATAGTTGTTTTTCAAGGGCTTAGGAAAATGTGTAACTTATCTTAAAGCACTTAAAAGTCCACTTTAACAGTTTAGCCTTGTTGAAGGTCTTTAGACCTCTTAGAGATACAACAATCTAAAAAGACAATCAGGGTCTGGCCTTTAAAACTTTTCAGTATTTGGTGCTAGTGGAAGATGATGGATTGGTGAGCTGGGGGTGTGAATCCTTGTTTTAGCCCTAAGGAAAGACTGACAGCAGTGCACACTCCTCTGAAGTGTCATGATAACGTGCCTTAGTCTCCTAACAGAGAAGTCCAGATTCTGGGCTCAGCAATACCAGTGATGATGCACATCTTCATTTAGGTAAGCAGCTTGGCATATGTGTTGCTGCTTTTGATTCTACTCTCAGTGCAGAATAACAACAAAATTTAAGAAAATTTTGCCCTTAGGAAAATATTGAGGGTGGTCAGAACTTTTGAAGAGGTTGCCCAGAGAGGTTATGCAATTTCAACACTAGAGATGCTAAAATTGTGATAGAAATAACAATGAGAAGCCTCTTAAGCTTTGAAATTGGATCTAGCTTCAAAGCTGAATCTACTTTAAAGGGAAGTTTGAAGGAGTTGACCTCCAGAAATCCCTTCCAATTTAAAATATTTCATGTTTCCTATTTACTAGTTTCAGCTTGCCTGACCTTACATTTAATGCAACTGTTATGAAATCAATAAGTTATTTGGAATCTGTGACACTCCTCTCACTTAGAAAAGGAAGTGGCTCTAAATTTCTATTTATAATTCTGCTGGTGACGTTTTATCCTTAGACACTGCAGCTGAAGCTAAACTTGCTGTTGCATACCAATTACACATTTTGTGGTAACAGTGTTAATTAATCCATATCTACAACAAATATCTGCAGCTCCTTGCAGGCTGCCTTTCTTTTCTTGGTGTTGGCATTAGTGTGGGTAAATTCTGAAGGTCGAGAGCTTTAGGAGGTCCCTTCTGCTGTAATTTTCTAATCATGGATGAAAGTATACTTACACTTTGAATATTAAAGAATATTTGTTCTTCATTCTGATATCCTGTCAGGGCAGAAGCTATTACAGAATTATTAAGCAACACAGATGAACAGGTACCACTGTCCTCCTTCACCACACACAATGATTACAACCAGTTGTATAAAGTTGTACTCCTTTCCCCAGGCTCTGTTCTTGTTTGCACCGAGGCACATTCAATTCAGAACATGTACATTTGGCTCCCAGAATAGTCTCTAGGTGAAATTCAGCAATAACAAGTGGTTGCATAAAACTAATTCTGCCCGTGAGGTTCTCAGACAACCCAGCAAGTCTGTACTGATTTTAAATTTAATAGGTGTTTAATAGAATACACAACCAGTGTGGGAGGGTTGAATGGGTAGAACAAAAAACTACTAATAGAACAGTGAATGTCAAAGCAGGCTGGTCCTACAGTGTGATTCACACCAGCTCAGAAGACTTATTTTGCAGATGAGTCTAATAGTGTTGTGAGTGTTAATGTTAATAATTGCTCTTGATTACATTGAAACTGAAATTATTTTAAAAGCAGATAAATGCTGATATAATTCATTTCATCATCAAGATAGCTAAATTTAGAAATCTATAGGACAACTACATGTCTGAAGTCTTTTCATACTCCATGGAGATCTAGTCAATGTATTCTTGAAAACAACTCATCTGAAGAGACACAATTCAGTTACTCCTCACAGGTACCATTTGAGATGCCTTAGGCCATCTGAGACATCTGCACAGGGGTCCTTTCTCTTCTCCAGGCTGAACCCCAACTCTCTGTCTGTCTTCACAGGAGAGGTGTTCCAGACCTGTGGTACACTTAGTGCCCCTCCCCTGGACTCGCTCCAACAGCTCCGTGTCCTCCCTGTGCTGGGACCCCAGAGCTGGATGCAGCACTGCAGGTGGGGTCTCACCAGAGCAGAGCAGAGGGGCAGAATTCCCTCCCTGGCCCTGCTGCCCACGCTGCTCTGGATGCAGCTCAGGACATGGTTGGCTTTTTGGGCTGTCAGTGCACATTGCTGAGACATGTCAAGCTTGTCACCCGCCAACACCCCCAAGTCCTTCTCCCCAGAGCTGCTCTCTGTGGTCACAGCAGTCATGCAGCAGCTACTCTCTTGGAGTAAGACAAAAGAGTAAGTTACTGTGGAGGCAGCAGACCAGTTCCCTGAGATTGCTTTCTCAACCACCTGAACTGTAGTTCAACTCTCTCTGCTGTAGCATTTTCCCATCCAGATTTTATTTTTATTCAAATTTATATCTGCTTACCACAGGCATCAGCAAAGTGGGAGTCTCCATCTCATCTGATCAAGTTTTTTTTCAGTAAAGCCTTCCCTTGGCAAGGCCAAGGCTTGGAAGTGGTAAGAGGATGTGGTGATTCCCCATTGTGGCTGCTGGCCACATGCCCTTGGTGGGTCATGCCACCGCACGGCCATGCAGCTTTGTAGTTGCATTGCTCACACTGCTCAATTCTGCTGAATCCTTGGTGTGGATCCTCTGTGGTTACTGACACTGGACTTCTCAAAGGACTTGGGTGCCTCGTTGACAAGTGGAAACCTGACTCAGGGAATTAAAAATGAGCTCCATGGAGCAACATTCCTAACAGCAGTGATGGGCTGTTTACTGAAAGTGAAAAATAAATATAATGTGCTAAAGAGACAGTGGAGCATATAAGAGGAGTAACACTGGAAGATAGTAAAATATCCCAAGACGGCCCTGGCACTGCTCACAGTTGTGGACAAGGAAAGGATGAAGACAAGCTCCTGGAAAACAGACAGACACAGTAAAACAAAATAGACAGCATTCTTCACACTCAGTCTCTCAATCTGTTCAGCTTCTAATATGTTACTTTGTGAAAAATGGAGGCAAACACTTTTTTCTTCAAAAAAAAGACAAGCCCAAAACCAACCCACCCAGAAGTTGTTTTTTTAAATTTAGCTGTAAAAAGAAGGGAGCTTTCAGGCTTACTCAAAAAAGAGAAAAACCAGACAACTCACCTAACCCAGCCAAAGAAACACAGAACACTTCACAGTAACTCATGAATGTGCTAAACATGCCAGTAAGACATGGATACAAAGTAAGTTTAGTCACAGTGATTCATTGTAGTGTTATTTGTCTTTTTCTCTGAGACCCCTGCACACATTATAGCTATTGTGCCTCAGGGGGGTAAGCATCACCTTATTTTCATGTTTGCCTGCACTGTCAAGCTCTGTATAAGAACTGCTCTCCCTCAGCCTGTATTAAGGTGAGTGGAAGGATTTAGCCTCTTGCTGCTGTGGTTCAGCTGCTGATGTTTTAAGCTCTACTTTAAGATGAAGTCATTCACTCTCATTCTTTATTTTTCTATTTCAGTAGCTATAAAGGGTGTCTACAGAGTATTTGAGGCAAGAAACTCGTATTTATATAGTTGATATCTGGACTGAAATGAACCCCTGCTTTGCTACTCTGCAGCACACAGAAGGAGCATCACCTCAGTAGTGTCTGGCTGCTGTTTTTGGCAGTAGTTGAGGGTTGGTCATTGCTGGGCATCCTTAGGCTCCACCTGGGGCCTGCTCTCCTCTGCATGAGAGTCCTGGCAGCTGAGAGAAGCACCAGCACCAGGCTTGGGGAAATTTAAGCCATTGGAACGTGAGCCCTCATAGGCCTGGAAAAATGACAAGCTGTGATTACTCACAGTCTGGGCTCTGGCATGGAGCTGTTACACTGCTGGCAACACTCTGGGTTAGGACACCACTGCCAGGTCTTGTGAGGCCAAGGAGAATGAGCATCACAGAACAGACTTGCTGCAACTTTGCACCTACAGTCATGCCTGCTCCTGTTGACATCTGGCTTTTATTCAAATGGTGGCTGCTAGTCTTTCCCAGGTGTGCCACTGCTAGGCTGGAGAATGAGAACTGAGGCTCTTGGATACCAAGCAGGCTGCATCTATCATCTATCATCTATCACATCAGTCTCAAGGAGTGTTGTTTGTACTTCCTTGCTCCCTGGCATCTCGTCCCTTGACCTACCCAGAGGACAAACACTATCATTAAATGGTTCCCTAACACCTCCGAAAGGGTTTCTGTGACGGGTACTAAGACACCTAGTGAATAATCATGACAGTTCTTCAGCTGCTCAGAGTCCCTCTGTCATGTGGACTTAAAAGCACTTCAAAAATGTTCAGGGACTCTGACTGACTCTGACAAGATCCTGAATCCTGTTGTAAGAAATGAGCAACCCTTTTCTATTTTCCAGGTGGCATCCCTAATGATCAGAAAACAACTCGAGCTCTGTCAATATTATAAGAACATTTGTTGTTTTATTCTTTTTGGTGGGTACAAAAACCACAGTTTCTTACACAGAACAAGATTATAAATAATATCTGTAACATGAGTGACCCGTAGTCTCTTTTGATTCTACACTGCAGACTGATGAAGTACTCTAAACATTTTATCATTTTGTTTCTTGTATTAGACAGATGCAAATCTGTGGAACACAGAATGATGGAACAGAATGAAGGTAACAGCAAACAAGAGGATGACCAACAACTTTTATAAAAAAAAATTCTCTGAATTTTATTACAGTGATGGCATTTTATATCAATTATTGCAATGATTTTTCCCTAAGATGGTTAGAAAAAAGAATTGTGTTGTCCTCTACTGAATTTACATCAGTTAAAAAGCAAGCATGTTTCAATACTCCTCTTTTTCCAAAGAAAATGTAAATAATTTCTTTATTTTTTCACAGGATTTACATATTTATTATTTTTTTATCACAGTTTAGTGATTCATTTCTACAGCTGAACAGCTGAGTATTCTTCCATTGTATATATTGATGTTCTGGAGACACAGGTTAGCATGTTCATTGACTTCTATAGCTATTTGTCTCTCTTTGTCAAGACAAAGACCAAAATGGTGTCCTTTCTGAGCACGTTCTTCACAGTTTAATGCGCTAAATTGGCAAGTCTTATTAGTTTTAAGTCCACTCAAGTGAAATTTGTTGCTGTTAATACACCCTTCCCAGCCCCCTCCCCCCAACAAAACTAAATTATGAATTTTCCTGATATAAAATCTGAGTTTGGGTTTCCGAGCTGAGCTCATGCACACATTGTTGCTGATGATGTCTGGCGCATTTGGACGTACTTCCCTTTCTCAGCCAAATTATTAGTTCATCAATGACACTCCCATGTCGTTACAGTCTGTGCTGTGTTCCCATCAGTCACCAACACAGTTTGATTAAGGCACTCAATTATTTTTTTGGTTTTTATGGTAGGTCCGATGCAATTACAGCCAATCCTGAACTTTGTCTAATTGCAGTTCCAGTGTGCACGGCCTTCGGGCAGTCGGGAGTCAATACGCGTCCATTTTCTCCCACACTCCCTGTGATGGATAATCTGGCTTTGTTTCTTATGGCTTCAGAAAAGGTAAGCTAGGTTTGAAGAAGAAGCAGAAGAGAGGAAAGTGTTATAATGTTTCTGTCCTTCAGCCAACCAGGACACAGCAAACACCAAAATATTAAATTTTAGACATCTGCATTTTTTCATGTTAATGTTAAATATAAAAGTAGTAATCATCATAAATATAATACATAGCACTTAAGTCTACTGGGGAAAAAATACTAGCAATTCTGAGGGTAAATTTCATTACAATAAATTGTTACTGATTTAAATATAAAATCTGAATTTGATCATGAAATTAACTGAAGAGGTAATACCTTCATCTAAACTGCTTCAAACTAAATTTATATACAGTGAGAAGACCTTTTGGAACCTGAAAGCATTAGCATCTGTGAATAAAGTCATGCACAGGTGTTTATAGGCTTTGATGTTCAACTAGGAATGTCTGAAAATTGTTTATAAATTGCAATAGCTGTATCAGCTATCCCTCTGGCAATTCTGTCATTTAAATCGAAAGAAATTGTTACTTATTTTCACAGAGCAAATATTTTGTATCAGCAAATCTGAGAACTGTCCTCAAATCTCTTTCATATATATATTTTCCTACCATTAGAGAAGGTGATAACTTTCAAAGAAAATGTAATTTATTGAGACAAAATACAGTTTTCCACATTTTTCTACATTATGTCTAAATTTTCCATGAGAAGGCTTAAATTTTTGTTACTTACAAATCTTTAGTTTCAGGTAAATCAGAACAAAATATCGTGTTTAGGGACTAAATTACTCAAGCAAAAAATCTGGATTTGTTAAAAGATTTATAGTTATGCCATCTAACTTTAGTCATCCAAAAATCAGTAGTCTAATCTAACAGGGCTCTCTCATGTGATTATAAAAAAAGCCAAGAGGACTAGTTTAAGTAAGTAATTTCCAGATGACTAAAATTAGGGTAAGTGTCTAAGGTCAAACAATGCAGCAAGGCACCCAAACTATACTACATTGAAAGAGATTTCAGAGATAACCATGTTAAGATATTAATTAGTGGGGAAATCTGATTTCTAGTCAGAAGAAGCTATGTAAATGGTGTGCAGGGATGCAGTCTGAAATACCAATTGGGGAAAAAAGGGAGATAGGAGGGTGCATTCGCATAGGAGCAAAGGGATGACAAACATCATTAAATCATTTTGTTTGCTTTATTACTAATCTCTACATTTTGAACTTTATCCCTCTGAGCCCAGTTTCTTCTTCTGAGGTAGCAGTGAAATCCTGAGCTGGTGTTTGATATGTGGAGTTAATTTTATATATGAGTATATAGGGATGAGGAAGAGTCCTTAAAACTCCCAAACATTTTCACTGCTTCTGGTGCATTTCTGTGGAAATGCACCAGTCTAATATTGCATTGTTATCAGTAGCTCCTTCAAAAAGAGCTGTCAAAAATACAGCAGCTGTTTGTGGCACAGATGGGAGCTTGGATTTAAAAGCAACTTTCCAAACCAATTACCCTAAAAACTTCAGTCTTCAAGAGCACCCAAATTCAGGAAAAGGCCTCAGCTTACAGAGGGCATTATGGCATTCCCCTTACATCGAAAACCCACAGCTTTGGTAAAGGACATCCTTTGAGAACTTTCCCTGCCCCCACTGTACTTTGTGACAGGGACTGTTACCAAACATATCTTGATGTAAAACAACACCTGGATACAAAAAGGGTGGCAGAGGTGATGAGGAAGTAGGTACCAAAAACTTCAACTACTTCCCAGCAGCAAATAAAAATCTCTGCATTTGCAAAGCACAGACACAATGCAGTGTGGTACAGATCCACATGGTGCGTGTCCTGAGTCCCACTGCAAATGGGTGCTGGTACTCTGTCTGCAGAAGTGCAGAGAACATGTTCTGGTCAATGGCAAGAAAAAGCTAAAGGTGCTTTAGTGTGGAAGAGGGATGAGAGTCCAAACCAGATTAGAAAGCAAACTTGGGTGGAAAAGGGATGGCTAACTCCAGATGTGCTAAATTTCCCAGAACATCATCATTGTGTCTCTCCAGCACATTGATCAGCTATCTGTTCATGGCCATTCAGAGTTTCCCACCAGGAAATCTGAGTGAGAGCACTCAGATTTGTATGGGATATACGAGTTGTATGTAACTGCTTTAGTAGCTCAGTCTAAATAACTTTATGGCCATTGACAACACACTCAGGACAGAAAGACAATAAAAGGCATCCAGAAGGAAAAAAAAAGAACAAAAAAAGAAGAAAAAAAAAAAGAAGAGAACAACACTTTCTCAGCAGCCTTCCACAGAAGAACAGAAAAGCTGCAAGGAAATAACTCATGTCCTCTTAGTGCAGAGACTAACAACAGCTCAGCAACACACCACAGGACAACTCAGACACTTAAAAAGCCAGGAGGAGCAGGTCAAACTTGTACTTGGGACAGTGCCATAAAGCCAAGTAACCAGGTAAGCATCTGCTCTGTACTTTAAACTATGCTATAGGTAACAAGCCAGGCTGATACTCTGCTTAACTGTGCTGCTACAAGTTCAGATGTATGGCCTGGATGCAGACACAGTTTGAGGAGTGGCTGGGATAAGAGGGCAAAGTCTCAGAATTTACTGTGAATATTACCCAAACTGTGAAAGTCTCCTTGCCATAAGTGTATGTGGTTAATAGTGATAAGGTATTTTCAAATTTATCATTAGTTTTGGTTAAATTAGTTGTGGAATTAATCACGTGAATACACTGACTGCCTTGTTCCTAACAGGAAATGGAAATTACGGAAACTGGTATCCTCAGTCTGTGTAATACAAATATCCTAGCCTGTGTGGGGTTTTTTGTTGTTCAGGCTCCTCTAGTACTTGGGTCACATGGAGGTGTCTTTGGCACAAATATCTAAGATGAACTTTTAATGACTTTTTCTCTCGTGACTATGAAATTGGAAGTATACAAGTCAAAATAAGTACATTATGCACTTACTGAGCCATCCCGTAACACTTCACCTTTTCTTGTAGTTAATTGTAATAATGATGTTTTTCATTGCTCTTTGTAGTTTTCTAATTACAAACAACAGCATGGGATGGGAGAGCAACAGAAGGCAGCTGAGCTGGAAGCTGGTTCCTGAGCTTCATGGCCCTCCGAGAAGGCCATGGAGAGGTGGTGGTGGTGGCTGGCTGGATACTGGGACAACCCCTTCAAAAGCCTGTGGGTTTGGGGTGAGGAACTCAGCAGGGCTTTGCCTTAGAGCAGCTGGAGAGAAGGATGTTAAGCTCCTCACTGCTCTTGGTATCAGCTTCACTTGTACAATAAGGGCTTTATACTAATGGCAAATCTACTGCCCAGGGGAAGAGGATTGGGATTATTCCCTCCTTAAAGCAAACTTTCTTCCCTGCCTTCAGCAGTGGCAACTGATGTCTCCCTCTGAATGTCTTTATCCCACACATATAGACTAGTCCATTATCATAAAGACCAGTCCACACATACAGACTAGTCCTTCATTTTCATTTTCAGCTGCCTCACAGGCAGGGTGAATTTCCCTGAGGTAACTCGTGATTGACTGAATGAAACTAAGATAAAAATCATGGTAATGAACATTAATTGTCAAGAGGGTTATTTAAGCTATTTTATATTAGTTTACTACATATACCATTAAAACTATTTGATGTTAGCTTAAAAAGTCAGTGTGTTGGTTACTCATGCAGGTTAGAACCACCAGGCATCTTTCCATATTAGCAGGTTTTAGTTCCAATACGATCTCTTTACTCCTTGGATAAATAAACAAATCAAAGGTTTCAAAATGCATAAGACAGACATATTTCTACAGAATTATGTGCAGCCATCATTGTGGGCTCTGTAATGATGCCAGCTAAGCAGGGGTTTATGACTAGCACGTGTAGGAACAGATGGCATAGTCCCCCTGTGCAATGTGGCACACAGGCACCTCTTGCTGCCAGTGTGGCCAGGAGAGGATGACTGTGCCTTGGAAGTCTCCCACATATAGCACAAGCATTTTTATAAGAAGTTCACTTGAAATTTCTCAGGTAAATATTGCATCAAATAAGCAGAAAAAAATTTCAGAAGTCTGTAAATATTTGTTCAAAATCCTTGTAACTTTTTTGTGAATTTTAAAAGTCTGCACCCTAAAATGTTAACTATCAGAAGTTTTGACTGACCCAAAAATGATTTTCAATAAAACAAAATGCAACGTTTTTGTATCTTTTTTTGTGTTGTTTAAAATATATTTTTCCAATAGGACTTCATCTCTGTGTTGCAACAAATCCCACAGAAATCCAAACTTTAGAGTAAGGTGCTTATGATCTTTCCTTTAAATACAAAACTTAGTTAGCTCTATTTTTTATTACAAGAAAACACTAAGACTAAAAAAAATTCTGCAAGTATAATCAGTGTCTGTTGCACTGGAATCACAGAGCTAGGTGACAACTGTGGGGATTGTCAAGTCATGCCATGTTTAGCATGCTCAGCCAATTGGAGTCAGGTCAGTATTTAAATGAAAGCTTAATTTTTTTTTTTTTTTTTTTTAAGACCATATTTTGAATGCATTGCACCCTGTAAACTTGATAAGAAATATGTTTTCTGGAATTCTTGCTTTTACACCAGCCTGGGGACACTCTGAGTTGTGAGCACATCACTAAAAAAACCACCCTCACTTGCATTTTGCACAATGACTTGCAGAGGATTACTTCTTTTTAAGACCCTTACTGCTGACAGTAGGGAGTGGACTTGGGAGATTAATATTAGCATCTGGAAGTCCTGGTTCCCAGTTCAGAGTAATGAACACTGGCCTATACTCTTGGAGTCCTCTTGACACATACTATGGCTCACATTTTCACTAGTGAACAAAGTGCACAGCTAACACCTTTTTTTTACATGGGGAAATTGGCAGCTCTGTTACAATCAGAATATACCCAGGGTCATGACTCCTTCTAGAACAGGGAAGAAAAGAAAACTACACAGAACAGTGTGTTGGGCAGAGTTTCCCAGCCAGCCCCCTCCCTCGCGCCCCGAGAACCCACCTATTCCTCGCAGCGCTCCAGCTATCCTGCTCAAACAGCATTCTCTGCTCACTCTGTGTTTGCTCTGTACTGTATGGTTCGGTACTGTACCGGCTGTGCCTTTAGGCTGTAAGCTCCTCGGGACAGGGACCTGTTATGTGTTTGGCACACTTCACCTATTGTACAGCGCCGTCTACTCCAGCGCTATATAAATAATAAATAAAAAATAATAAGTGTATCTCCAGTGGTTTTCTACAAGCATTTTTTTTTTCTAGGCGGCATCATAAGTATTATATTATTAATCTCGTTTCCCTAGATTTGTGTTTCCTACTTCCACTATAGGGATGGCTCAGTGATTTCAGGAAAATGTAGCTGAAGATTTTTGTTAACAGAGGAGACATGTGGCTTGCTATTTGCAAAGGCAAGGGAGCTCTAGCATGACAGAGTGGGGTGCTAGCTGCACATTCACTTATAAAGCAGCCAGCATAGCTTGGGAGCTACGTAAAAGTTATATTTAGAAGCTCAATTTGCTGCTGCATACCATTTCCAAAGGTCAGAGAGTTGATTTGTCTAATGATTAGTTGGCAAGATACTCACTGTATGGATGAGAGCAAGTACATTAGTAACCCATCCCTGCACACCTACTCAGGGGAGCTATGCAGGACGCAGCTCGGCAGCATCAGTGCTTCAGCCTCCAAAATCACTGCATGAATGTCTAAAATACACTAGTCTTGACCTAGGTAAGGAGGTTGGTTACTGAAAGCTGAGGATGATAATCAGGGTCTATTCACTGGTTAGTGACTTTTTGTGACTACTATTCTGGGCAAAAATTGACCTGAAGCACGATATGGGGGGGGGGGGGAGGAAGCCGCACAATTAGCGTAAAACATGTATCAAAGGGAGGGTGAAGGAACAGAGAGGGGAGGAGGGAGAGAAGGTAAAACAACATTTAGACTTCTTGTAACAGTGCCTTTTCTTCCATTAGGTTAACTATGGTTCAGTGATGTTGCCTATCCTAAATCTTGGTTACAGACAGGGCCAAAATTGAATAATACAGGCTTGCAGCAACTTGTCACTAGTAGAGTGCAAACCTTTAGGAAAACAATTTTCCAATCAAGTACTGAAAAACTGGCCCTCTGAATATTTACTTTCTCATTTAAAATAGTTGTCATCTCTCAACTGATTTGACAACTTTGAGTTGTTCAAAATGTATTTTTCATGTTAAAAATTCCTTGCAATGCAGATGTCTATTAGCAACATAGAATAATATACTGTACATCTGCAGCCAAAAGAACTGAACCACTTTGCACTGAAATCTTTCAAAATATAAAGCTCTGTTCAGAAGCAAGCACCACTAGACAGACATGTCACAACACTGCGTTACAAGATGCATCACCCACTCGCTGTAGTAGGCCCTAAGTCCTACCCCTAAATTTTAATACTTTCGGTTCCATATACGTTGTAACCTTCTCTATAAGTTGCTAAATTCTGGGTATTCTGCGAGGAAGTTGGGTTAAAAGTCTGTGCACTCTTTGCCACCTTCATTCGTTTCGCCTCTGCCCTGGACTTGTAACAGAACTCTATCAAAGCCACCAGCATTGCCAAGCCCAAGCCTCCAACCAGAATGTAGAAGACTCCAGCAACGTTGCTGAGACTCAAGGCACTCGTCTTGTCCTGGGAAAACAGAAGTGACACAGTTAACCCTGGAAAATGGATCCCAAGAAGCACAAACCACACACTAAAACATTAGAAATAGACATAAATAACAACGTTAAGCTGAATTTTAATGACAGTTGTGTACATACTTCAGCAAATTTTGACCTATCTGGATCTATAAAATATATTTTAAGCAACTAGTTTTCCTGGTTGGCATAAAAAATATTCTAAGTATATTGCCAACATATCAGGATGTCATTGCTTGCTTCCTGCAAAGCATTACTTCCATTACGTGGAGAATTAAACAATGACATGTCTAGCTCTCTTTAGGGGACATTTCAGCACTGATATGAAACTGCATTTATGTAAAGCTCTTCAGAAGCCTCGGAATCCAGAAATCCATTTATATCAGACAAGACTCTGCTTGATCTTTACAAAAACCAGTAATTGTACTTGTGATAGGCATTAAAAGATCTAGACTGGGCTTCTGATACTTAAAAAACAGGTGAAAATAACAAATAAGGCTTAAGTTCTTTCTTTGAACAAACACTTCCTTTTAAAGTGCACACTGTACCATACACATTGTGATATATTTGCCTCTTACCTATTATTGTATTTTGGTTTTATTTTACTATAGATACAGTTCTGGAATATGCCCATGGACTACTAAGCTCAGTAACAGTGTACTTCTAAATATGAATTTATGCAATTTTATACATTATTCATAATCTAGATAAAAGTGAGGATTTTCTTTAGCAAATTATTAAATATACGTAATTTTACAATCACCTTCTTGGGTGTATTGTAGTAAATAACTATTCTATATTTCTCTATACTTCACTGCTGAGTTATGAAGCACATTTATTTGACCTGAAATCCATGTGCTTTTTTCACAGTTCTCAAGGAACTCTCTCAGGATTGACTTCATATGCTACATTGTGTGCCTTAAAATACTTATAAAGCTTTATTCTTACGCAGACTATATAATCTTTAGCTAAAGTAAGGAGAGTACTTAACTTCTGATTGTAATCTCTATGAAATTTTAACTTACGAAGACTGAAAAACATTTGTATGTTTAATTTAAAGAGGCACTATTCATTGTGTAATCAGCAGATGAGCACAGTAAAGGTTTCCATGGGCGTACAGAGGTGACTGGGGCTTATAGCCGGGTTCTGCTTTGTCTGTGCCTTTTTAGCTGGCTAGGAGGAGTCTGAGTATCTTGGAGATGACTGTTCCTGGTGGCAATTGTTAACATGGTGCTTGTAAACAAGGAGGAGGCAGGACTGAGAAAGACCTGCCCTAATGTAGGTGGTGGGTTGAGGCTTTCTCAGCTGTTATTTACAGGTACTCTGTCATCCTCTTAAACGGTTTTCACTCCTTTTTTCAAAGCACTTGCCAGAAAAAGTGAAATGTGTTGAAAGCTTGCTTCCCATGCTAATTTTATCAAGGTAAGTCGCGGGACATGCAGGCAGCAAGCAGTCAGTGCCTGTCATTCTTTCCTTTTAGCTGTGGCTGAAGAGGCTGGCATGGAGACAGGTACTGTGAAGAAATGTCAGACTCCCCAAATACAGGGCTGGCACTGACTGTGGTGTTTCCCAACCATCAGAAAATACTTGATTCTGGGTCTGTCCCCATATAGAGAGCTGTCAGCTTCCTGGAGCTGTCAGGATTACTGTTCGGGTATAGACTAGGATAAACACTGGAAGCTAAAGAAACTATTAACTACTGAAGCCTTTCACTTCAAAGCTCAACTTAAGTTTTCCTTGGCTCTCAAGGAGCCAGGGACATCCCCAAAGGCAGCCAGACACCACCTTCCTGGCCAGTGATGAAAGGCAGTCCTTCCTGCTAGCATTTCTCTGTTTCAGACAATGCTGAGGTAGGCCAGCTCCAAAAGAAGATGTGAAGGGACATTTCCTAAGCAGTCAATGGGAAAAGTCCATCCCCTCCAGGAAGGAAGGAAACAACTAACTCAGCCTGCCTCTTCCAAACCCAAAAATCTGCTTTGTATTTCTTCAGGAGATGCTCTGAATATGTGGGATGATGATTGGTGATTTTTATCACTGAAGACTTTAAAATGCAATAGTGCTTCCTTAAATTAAAGTGCGACCCCCATCAAGATGGGCCAAAGCTGATTGATTCTGTGTCTACAGCTGCTTATTTCATCTCTATGTCATTTTGTTTATTACTTCCTCTACTGCTTTGTGAACACGATAGTAGGTCCCGAACTGTAGCGACTGACCTTACTTCCAGAGTCCTTGGGTCCACATTCACCTTTATCGTACCACCATTTGTTTTTCAGCTTGTCTAAGACGCCTGCCTCACTGAGTTTCAAAACGGCAAGGTTTACAGGAGTTCTTCACGTGGAAAATAACATAAATAACATTATATATGTTATTTTATGTTATTCAAGTAAAACTACATAGAATCGCATTGCAAAGTGACAGAGCAGAGGCCACAGTGGGTGCTATGTCATGTACTGTTGGCCCAGGTTTAGAGACAGACATATGACCGGGACCTGCTCCATCGCTTTAGGTAACAGGCACATACTGCTGGGGAAGATTTGTAAATAAATAGTATGCAATTACTGTGAACCCAAAACTATTGGCTTAGACATATTAACAACATACCCTTCAGAGATATATGTAAGACAACTGCATATATGACTTAGGAAACATTAATTTGTGTTCCTTGCTTTCAATCTATTTTTAGTTTGTATGCATACAAACTAATAATATGATTAGGCCATAGGTATTTCATTTACTGCCCTCAAAATTATCCTGGCAAGAAAAGAAGATGCTTCCTGCAGTGTGCTGCCCATAACCATTTAACACAGCCCTGTAATAGGAGGTCTGCATGTAAAGAATTTGCGGGGAGAGGTGCAAAGATCCCCTTATCCCCAGCTGAGAAGGACAGTGAGTCTTCAATTTTCACTTCCTGTTTCAACATTATTTTAAAATTTAAAGCTTTTCCTTAAATCTCACTTATTCATGTCAATATTTCAAGGGTCCAGGCTGATGATACATTTGTGCTTGGAATAGCTTTTTTTTACTGGTGGCATTTGCTGTGGGTGGTGTAACAGAGTTTAATACTGAAATGAAACCTAATCCAATGCCTCCAAATCATGAAATGCTATGGGTTTACACTGAAGTTGCTTAAACTCATTGAATCATCTCAGAGTATTATGGTAATGCCCCACTTCATGCAGATCTACCACTATATGTTTTAAAAACGCATGAAATTATTAACAGACATATTTTATGTACTTTCCACTTTAAATCATTGCCTAATTCTTAATGTGGTAGGCATATGGATATCTATTTATGTGCAGGTGTGCATGCAAACACAATATATATCAGAGAAGCAGGGAGATAAACAGAAATAGCATGTGATAGCCTTCTGGTGATGTTAAATGACATGATCCTGTGTGTGCCGGCAGATTCCTATGGGAAAATTTATCTCCCATAATATGCCATAATCCATGCATTACTAGAACATTAACTTACAAATTCAAGGCTTAATAAATAAATAACCAGTGCAAACATTAATTAGTATAGTTTAACCGAACCTACTAAAATAGTTTCCATTGAAGAGAAAAGGGGCTTGTTACACTCTATAACTGGTTTAACTGGAAATCCTCAAATGCTTATGTATTAATGTATTTGTGCAGGTTTATATATATCTATTTAATACACAACAGCTTCTGAGCCTTGGATGCTATTCTTAGCTTTAGGGACCCTGCATCTTCATACATTCTGATTACTCTTTCTATATGTACCTAAAGAGGGGGGAGCGACTCACCTCACCTCAATTTTTTCACCCCTAAATTGTGCCCCAAGCTTTGCCTGTCTGTCCAGACCTCCCTGCAGTTAATAGAAAAAGGTCGGTACCTCCAAATGGTGGGCTTTGATACCAGTTTTCACGAAGGATGATGTTGCAATGCCTGTCTCTTCATCTACTGCTGAGGGGGCCTTGGTGCGTCGGAGAAATTTTTGACAGCCACAGTTGGGTGAGAGGATTTCCCAGGAACCCTCAAGTGATCACTCTAAGTAAAGGAAAAGCTTCATCCACTTTCCAAATCCCACACATTTAATTCATATGCAATATTCTGCTTCTAGAAATGAAAATGCCCATTTCTTGCTCTTTTCCAGTATTCAAACTTACAGTTTGCCTTCAGGCTTCTGGCAGCAGGCTGTGCAGGTTGACAGTGGAACATGAGAGTCCCACAGCTGTGAAATGAGTGGGTTTGGGGTGCTGGCAAGTTGCCTGTCAACATGATCCTCTGCTGGCTTCTAGTACAAGTGCAAAATAATTAATATTATTTGAATAGCTGTCATCTGTAACATGTGATGCACTGGCACTGAGCCACATTCCAGTGCTCCTAAATCCCATCAGTGTAACAGGGCTGGTTATGACAAAGGTAAGTGGCATACAGGTACAGTTCTCACTTGGAAAATCAGAAGCCTGTGGAGTTGTTGCAGATTAAACTGATTAAACTGATAACTAGGAATAGATATGAACTATCAAGGCCACCAGCAAGGTGGGAACAAGTCAGAAAAAAGATGTCTCCATGTCCTTTGCTTCTTTTTTTTTTTTTTCAGCACTAACAGTTTAGGCACATAAAGCCTGACACAGGCAGGGAATATTTTCTTTTTTGCAACTGTAGTGACTTTAATGTCATCCTTTCTGCATTGTGCCTGCAAGGATGCTCTCAGGTTTTCCTTTGGGAAAAACAATCAGTTTCACACTTTAAATTGCCACGCTATCCTCAGTTTATAACTGGTCTCGATGGCAATGGTAAGCAGAGAATGTTCCTACTTTTCACTGGGATACAGCAGTGATGTGACTGAGGCCGGGCCCCTGTTTGTCCTCTCCACTTATTTTGCTGGAAAACTTTCTTAATGAAGAACCTGCTGAAGCTCAAGAAAGCCTGCTCGCTGCCCCTCACTTTCTTGCCTGCCTTAGCAAGGCTGTGTGACATGTCCCACACACCTGCCTTCAGACACTCCCAGCTGTGATGAGGAAGAAGCATTCTGAGAAAAACTTAAAATTATGTATTTAAAATATTTTACCCTTTCAAAACAGGATTTTTGTCCTAATTTAAATCACTCAGCTGTGATGGGAAATGCACATGGTCCAATAAAAGAAGCCCAGACTAAGGGGCTGCAGAGTGGAAAAGGAAGATTTTTTGCTTATGTTTTTCAGAATCACAGCATATATACACCTCTTTGTAACCACGGTAAGTGATTGCAGGTATAGTGAATTTTAATGTATTTTAGGCTTTTGTTTGTTTGTTTGATTTTAGTAGGAAATTCTCAACAGCTCTTATTGGAGATGCATGTCCAGATCGCCTAGGCTCTTGGGGCAAGTCACTTATTTTGACTGTGTCAGTCATGAACTCAGAGACTACAACTTGTTACTACATTGCTTACACAGTCAGTTGGTGAATAGTCCCACTGATATTAAAGGGGACAAAAACAAAAAAATTGGTATGGTTTGCTGTATGTGAGCAAGAGTGATGTACTGAAGTTATATACAGGGGACAAATTCAGCATTTATAATTAAATTTCCCATTAGTATTGCATACTTAATATGGCAGTGGAAAATTCCCATAAGTATTGCATACTTAATATGGCAGTGGAAAATGTCTATATACTTGGGTTTTGTTCAAGTTGTTTAGTGATTCCTGAATTACTAATGTTGGGCTAAATCTTCAACTAGATTAAACTGTCACAGTTTATGAAAATCAGTGTAGTTTTTTTTCCAGTGTACAGCTGCTGAGAATCTCTGTTGTCGTAGGATCCAACTGCCTCAAGTTCATGTAAGGATAATATATGAGAAATTGTAACTAAAATATCCCTTTATCTATGGAGAAGAATTTGCCCCATGTAGCCATAGTGCAAAACTGCTGTTATGACAGCACAGGAGACCCTGTTCTTCACCCACGTGCTGAAGTCGGTGTTGGCATGGCCTGACTTGGGCACAGGGACACTGGTTTTCTAACTTTTCATCATGTTCTCAGCCCTTCTACCTCTTCTCTTGGCTTCTTACTCATTTCCTCCTATCCTGTCATCAATCACTTGCTGTTGGAAGGGCTGTTTTTTAAGAGCCTCAGGCTGGATTTTGAGCCAGCAACATCAGCAAAATCACAGTGCTTTAAAATGGCATTAATGAAGTTCTGAGCTAGCTGTGTTCAGGACAAGAAATGGCCAATTATAACATTTAAATCACAATACGGAGTGATTCTGAAACAAATATAGAATTCTGGTAGACAAAGATTTTAAAAATGCAATCATGGGTATACTTGAGGAGCATTTTCATTACCCACTCATGGCTGAGCCATTAATTGAGTGTAAGGTCAGCCTCATCAGCTGAATGAAAAAAACATGGGCCACCGTGTTCTCCTGAGGGGTGCCAGCAGAGACTGGAGGGATTTTCATCATCACAGCTTCTGCCCACTCACATTTTTATAAAAAAAATGGAGCAAAGTGGCAGAAACAGTATTTCAGTACCTTCCCATGCACCACATGAAATGATGGCACGCAGTTAGGATCTGAGGTAGTACTTTCAAAAGCACTCAAATGACTTGGGGAACTCACTTTTATCTTCAACCATGAACTAATTAATCAGACCACTAAACCACAGGTGGTTCACACAGGGCAGCTTTCTGAACTGTCTTTCTGAATTTTGGAAGATTGTCCCTTAAAGGGAACAATAAATGGGGAGGCTAGAGGTGACCTTTTAAGAGCAGAGAATGGAGGTAGGAGACATCTTGTTTTACAGAGCAATACAAACCTTTGGAGAACAGCTAAAGTCTCATGAAGCTCCCTCATTTCTGTAGTCCTCTGTAGTATCATGAAGTGTTATTGTGGGTCTAGACTCTCATATTCTGACTAATGAATCTCAAATAATAACATCACAGTTATCAGTCAAGCCTCAGGTGCTGTATTTATTTCAAGAGAAGAGGAGTTTCTTATTCTCTTTTATGAGAGTGCAAAGCCCTGTAATTTAAACTGGAGCTTCTAAAAAAGCTCAGGGTTTGTTCTTTTTAAATTCATACAATGAAAAGAAGTATTCTTGAGAAGGTAGGAACTCTGTTCAGGACTTGCTGGTAGCTATCAGCTTTACAAAAGTAGTGCATAGTGTCCTGGTTATTCCACTAATGATAATTTGCTAGCAGAAAAAAACCTAAAATACTTAGAGCGCTCCATTAATTCAGTAGAAAGGGTCTTGACTTCAATTGATCAAGATTGTTTCTGAACAAGGAAATGAATTTTATAGATGATAAATGGCTAAGTAACCCTTTGGGGAATCAGCCTGGCTGTAGTTTATAACCCAAGACCAGATGCTGCTGCAATGCAGACTTTGACAAGCATGGGAATGGCTGCTCACCTGCACGATGTGCCTGGTTCTACCAAACGCAGGCAGTGGACGCACGTGATAGACCTGGAGCTTCCCAGGACCACTGGTACTGCCTACTCACCCAGCTGTGCCTGAGAAAAACTGTGGCAAGAGACAGGCCCAAGGTCATATGAATGCTCATGGCAGGCTGTATATAGTCCCAGAACCACGGGTTGAGCTCCATCATGTTCTCCATCCTTTGCTAACACTGTCCCGCCCACCACATTGTCTGTTGTATCCTGAACTGCCTGTGTCACCTATTGTTTATTTCCACGGGCAATGTGTTCCTTCCTCCCTCCTGCATTCACACGTCCCCTGTTTTGCCCTGAACCACATTCCTCGCCTTTCTTTTCTACCTGTTCCCCCCAACTCTTTTTTCTGTCACTTTCCATCACACTAAACTTGCTCCTTCAGCACTTCCAGACATTTCTTGGTGAAACTCTGCCTGTCCTTCTACTGTGAGCTGCTCCCTTTTTTACCTGCTTCATGACTCACAGAACCTGTGGCTGGTAATCAGGGAAAGCAAGTTAACAACATCCTTAGTTTGCTATCTAGCTTTCATCTCACTTTGCAACCACTGCAGGCTTATGAGGAGGATACGCTAAGAAAATTGAGGTATTTGAATGATTTTATTCTCTGCCTGTGACATTAAAAAAAAAAAAAAAAATCCCTCCCCCAGTAATGCAAAAGTTCAGGCCTGAGTGGAGGTAAGTGCTATTAGGTTTAATATATCTGAACATTTTGGAAGAGAAAATAGAGACCATTTTTGAAACTGACTACTGGCGAGCAGAGCAGTGTGGGGAAAAACAGGTAGAGCAGCAGGACTGAAGGCAAAGTGAAGAGGATTAGGAGACCAGTTCTGGGTGAGTGCAGTACAGCCCAAGGGATGGTCCCTGAGGCCAGGACACAGCATGAAAGAGTAGGAGGACTAAAGAAGGAGAGAAGATAGTAAGAAAAAATATATGCAGGCAACTGTAAAGAAAGCTAGATAAACTGTGTTTGACAAATCAGTCAAATTTAATCATCTATATCTGACTATCTCTATGCCTGCACAGCTACCTGTGCAGCATTCTTTAATATATTGTTCACACACAAGCACATAAATAAATATTATTACATGCTGCCTGGAACAGAAGGGGTGTTTTTAGTATTTCAATTCTCCCCCACTTCACCACCTTCCACATGTTTTGCTTCTTTTCAGCACCAGGCAGTTTCTCAAAAGAAGCTGTGAGAAGGCAAGGAAGTACTGGTACTGGCCATATGGAAGACAGGGGAATGCAGAAAGAATGTGAAGCTGTTAACACCTCAGCCTAGCATGCAGCCTACAATTCCTGTCCAATAAATTCTGGTAAATTATGCCTAGGGAACCACCATGGATTTCAGTTTGTTGGAAAGATATCAGAAAATGTCAGCATGAAGATATTTTATGTGAAATTTGTCTTCCTATTTTGGATACTTGTGAAAATTGTAATTTGTAGCAGTACTGTTTGTGTCAATAGTGGATTCCTGAGCCTGGACCATACATTAAATTACCCCTCAGAGATAGTCACACTGATTTTTTGCTCTTTTCCCCTAACGTCACTGAAAAATATTGAGTAGTACCACATGGTAGGAAAAAAGTCTTAGCTGGTGAGCAGGCTTCTGAAGGTATTTTACTGCTTGTTCACAAGAGCAAGCTTGGAAAAGGCTCGCCACAATTTCAGAAGATGCAGGTTTCTGAAAACTGGTGATTTACAAGTTCGCCTTGGGGTGCTTAAACAAATGCGAATATTTTTGCTTTGACAGTAATTGCATACACCTCCGTTTCAGCTGCAGGTACCAGCAGTGCTGTGCTACTGGTGAAGCTGTTTCATCGCAGGTAAGACCCCAGCAGATGCACCAATTACTTCACATACTGTTTACCCGCTTTTGGTGACATTGAGGCTAACCTTGGAGTCACCTCCCCCGCTGCCACATTCTCCTTTGTCGTACCACCATTTGTTTTTCAATTTGTCCAAGAGGCCTTGTTCATTCAGTTTTAAAACTGCGAGGTTAACAGCATTTCTTGAAACGATAAAACATATTTTGTAAGAAACTGCACAGCTGTTAAGATGTTAGAAGGAATGAGGACTTAAGCTGTTTATAAGCTTGATCCACACACTAAATAAACCTCTCATTTCTATATTTCAAAGCCCTTGCCAGCACAAATAACTGTGGTTACTTCCAAATGCGAAAAATGTGTTTCCAGTTGTAGAAACGATTTTCAGAACAGCTTGGATTTTAATGCAAAAATTCTATCAACCAACCCAAACTATTTTTGGAAAATGATGATAAAATTCTGCCCGGAATTAAAAACAATTTGCACCGATTTATTTGAATCTGTATTTAAAGTACGTTCAGTGTGGGCCCAGGCTGTTTTTTCAAGCAGATGAGAAAATGTATCCCCACGTACTAAAGAGGCAAGATCCAGACTGCCAGTGCTAGACACTGCCAGTCACTGTGTTACTACAGTTCTGACATGTAGCACTTCAGACTGATCCCTCACAAGCTATGGATTAGGGCTGCAGAAACAGGCCGTGGGAGGAAGAGCTTAGGAGGAGCACTAACAGCTCACACACTGACTAAGAGCCAGTCAATAGAGAGCACTGGACAAAGGTGAACAGAGGTCTGTCTGAAGCCCTGCTCTTGGCACATCTGTACATTGAGATGCAGGCTCTAGAGTCCTGCTCCCTTGCAGATTAGAGACTTAGATGAAAGGCAAGGCCTGGGGTCTAGCTTAGTGCCATGACTCTAGGGACTGCCCTGCTACTCTGGGAGAGCACCCTGTGTCCCAGCCCGAAGAGCACCTGTGCTATGGAGAAGGAAGGTGGTGGTGAAGGGTGTCCGCGCTGGGAAACCTGGGCACAGTGCAGTCAAACTGAAGCTCAAGCACTGGGAAGAGCAAAGCCAGCCAATTAGCTAAGTGCTAAGAGACAAGAAGGTTTCTTGGACGTCCTGAGGACGTGAGATACAAGAAGATTTTCTGGACATCCTGAGGACTTTTTCCTGGAGAGTTTATACATGTTATACTACCACTGGATGAAAGACAAATCCTGCTTTGCTAGCAGCACAGTGGCATGGGCATAACAGAATGAAAGGGGTTCTGTGAGCCTGGTGTCCTCCATATCATGTTTAAATGCTCTTTTTTTAGATGAGAGAAATACCTGAGAGAGACTGGATCTTTGCAGGCAGAGGGGCGTTGCCAACATGAAGGCTAAAGCACAGAACCACTGCTTCTGTATGAACTCAAGGCTGCTGAAATCATACTGAAACTCAGCCAAGAACTTGGACACAGCTGGTCCTAGGATGCAGGTGCTTCTGTGTATGCTCAGAGGTTTCCCTTTAGGTGTCCAGAGAGCATCAGGACTGGATGGCAGAGGTTAGACAGTATAGACCATCATACAAACCCAAATGTAAGGCATCTGGATTTATGATAGTGACTGTAGTCACTATGTAGCATTTTAAAATCAGTTGATAACTAATCTGCCAAGGTTATTATGCAGCCTTCATCATCTCCAAAGGAAACTTTTCACTTGTTTAAGTGTACGACTTCCTATCTGTATTACTAAGACCCTAAACAGTCACATATCCTAATGATACACAACTACATCAGTATCAGTAAAACTGCATCTTCCTATTTTTATGTCCAGAGGTCCCCAGTGCACCCATGCCTATCAGACATGTACACTCTCTCTGATGGGTGTCTGTCCAGGCTTGCTTGTGGATCTGCAGAGGCACATGGCCAGTGGCACAATTAATCTCCAAAGTATTTGTGAGGTGTCAGTAGCTTAACTACTGCTCTTTGGGGATGATGTGGGGTTGAGAAAGATGGAGTTTCTCTCTCCAAATTTGTTTAATGCTCTCAAGATCTGTCTGAGAGGGATATGACAAGAACTATGACTGTCAATGGCATCCTCACTTCAACAACAATGAGAGGATGCAACACCTTCAAAGCACTTGGAGATGGGCCAGGAAGAGATCCTCTGACAGCAGGGCTCTGTCAAATCATATGGCACCAGAAGACAATGGGGCTTGGGATTCAGCATCTCTAGAGATGGCAGGTCTGTGGTCCCTGGGGGTCCTTTCTGGTCTTAGAACAGAAATTTTTCTCACACTTATTAAGAGAGATATCTTCCTGGCAAACAGGTACAGACAATGGTACTTTACAGCTTATGCAGAGTCCCTTACTACAGTGGTCCATCTGTGGGACAAATGTCAGCTTCAGGACAGACCTTTACTGTCTTCTGGTACCAGCTTTTTATAAAGCTCCTCC
This sequence comes from Corvus kubaryi, assembly GCF_017639235.1. Taxonomy (NCBI): domain Eukaryota; kingdom Metazoa; phylum Chordata; class Aves; order Passeriformes; family Corvidae; genus Corvus; species Corvus kubaryi. The sequence goes on along the minus strand of NW_024581076.1, from coordinate 4,786,492 downwards.
TGGATGAAAGACAGGTCCTTGCTGGCTGGTCATGAAGGAATGGTTTGGAAACCGCTTGTGTGTAGATCTGATGTTACCTAACTTCACTGCAGTTAGATTTATATGAGATTTTTAACAGAGATAAAGTAATTGCTTGTCTGTCCCTGAAAGTGAAAATGAGAACTGTAGTGGGAGTGATAACAGAATGCTCTTTGTGGATTAATCTTTAAGGGGAATTTAGCAGCCAGACTGACAAATGTGATTTTGTATAAGTGCTCTAATTATGGTTCACACTCCAGAGGGAGAGAAGCAATTGCAAAATGGGAATGAAATTGTTCATTTGTCCCTTTTGTTCTTGGAAGCAATTGCTTTTGAACCAGTCATATTTACTACAGATTTTCCATACTCAGCTCTAACTACAAAGCCTGTGCTTTCAGTCTGTTTGCCCCATTCAGAAAGGTAACTGTGTGGCCAGCCTTGCCACTTATCAGACAGATTTCCAGTATACTAAACATAAACGTTACCTTTTTAAGGACATTGGGAGTGGGCCATAGATGAAAGATGATCCTGGAAACACAATTTCTTTAACGCTGAACAACATTACTTATTCTGAAAATGGCTTAGATATATATCTGGAGCCTGCTGTCTACAAAGTCAATGTCAAAACTTGCTTCAACAGGATCCAAACCAAGGTCTAATTTAATGCTGCTATGTTGAATTGTCACACTGGGCAGCAATTACATAAGCAGCTGCTTTGACAGTTCTACAGATGCAGGCAGGATTGATCACTCCCACGAAAAATGAAATGTATCTCAAGGAATGTCACTAACTCTCAATTCAACAAGTCACTTTAATCTCAGTCTGATTTTAAAGCAGATGGGAAGCCCTATCAATCTGTCTATCTGAAAAAAGCATCTTCAAACTATTTCCTCTTAGCTGTAGTCTGTCAAGTGTGAACATTAAAGCTCACCAAATTAGACAAAGTCCTTATGCTGAAATCCTTGGAAAGTTTTTTCTTTTCACTCTTTATCTTATTTTGGGTGAAGATGTTACCTGATAATTTACAACTTTTTTTCAAGATAGTGTCTACTTACACCTTTCATTTGGATATTCCAAGATGAATTAAAAACAACTAGGTGATGTCTTTGACAACTAATATAAGTTTTCATGTTTAATTTTCATGTTGAAGGGAAAGAGCTTCCTCACTTGGCAAATGGTCAAATTTATCTTTCACAGCATTAAGATCATCAAGGAAAATTTTCCCACAGTCATTTAGAGAAGCTGCAGCTGGTTGATAGTAATCCGAGAGTAATAAATAAATAAATGAATGAAACCCATTCATGAGAGGGTTATTTAGCTGGGTTATTAGCCATATCCATAGACAGTTTCACAGCACAATAGAGAAATGGAAATAAAAAGGATGAAGAAGTAAATGTGGATTTAAGCTGCAATCATCGCTCTGAAATTAACGGTATTGTTTATAAATGTAACACATTATTATCCTCATCATGTCTAGCAGGCCATGTAAAACCAGCTTAGTTTCACACTGCTTTCTCTGTTGCTTTGTTATCCAGGTCCACCTCAACATGTGGAAATAAATAATTTCCCTCTGGTCAGCAAAACACAGAGACCCTTTGCTCAACGCTGCTGTACCTCCCAGGTATTTTATAACTGAGAGCCTAAAACATGCAGTGATGACTGCATTGAAAGTTATATACCAAGACCTCAGAGCCAGGCTAGATCACCCGTACTCAACCTAGACAATGCTTCGTTCTGCCACAGACGAAGGCATTTGGAAACCTGAGTTTCCATGGCAGAAACTTTTCTTTCATCTCAAAAATTAGGATTGTATCCTCAATACCACACTTAGTCCAAACTCCCACTAAAGAAAATGTATTCCTCAAGAAAGGAACTGACATCTTTGCGAGAGTGAGGGTTTAATAGTAGAAAGCAAGCAAGGGCTTTAATATTTGACTCTTAATGCTTGGTGTCACTGCACAGTCCTGCCTTTTCCATTACTCAGAAGAAAACAGAGTCCTTGTATGCAATAGTCAAGCCAGTTCAGACAAAACTGCAGCCCTCGCTTCACAAGTTCTTGGGTGCATGGACAGTGATTTCAATGTGTGGATCACAGCTACTTTTAAGCAGCCTTTAGAATTACAGTATGAAAAACCTGATGAGAATTAAATCATTATCACTCATTTAAAATCATTGTCCATCTCCCTATAAATAAACAGCAGTAAGCACTTTAAAACATTAATTAGTATCACTTCTTTTTTTTAAAAGAGCCTATCTGTGCCAACTGCAGATACACCTTATATAGTTATCAAAAGATAACACTGCACAGACAGATGACAACGTGACTACAAAATAACATCAGTGATTCCAAACAGGGATATCTCATTTGTTACCCAAAAGAGTTGCACCAGGGTGTTTGCCCAAAGCCCAGGGAAGCAGGCAGAGCGGTTTGCTTTGACTTCCACTGAATTTGAGTCACATCAATGGTTAGCAGTTGACCTATCTGTTGGACTTCAGCCTGTAAGAAGCAGTGAGGGAGGCATGCAACAAATGACCTGAACACCATGGTGCACAACACTGTGGTATCCAGCTCATATACATGCTCAACCCCAGGAGGGGCATTCCCACAGCTGATAAACACACACATTGGTCCCTGCACCACGAGGGAATGAGATGGAGGTCCAGGCTAGGGACCACCACAGCACACATCACAAGCACTGCTGGAAATCCGAGACAGTCATAGCGGAACATCATGAAAAGGGAGACCAAATTTTGCTTAATGCAACACTTTCAACATCAATTTCAGCACAGAAACTCAGCACTCCTTAGAAATCAGGAACTAAGACATTAAATGCATTCTGCTCAATAAGATCAAGTCTGTTCTCACACCCTAATACCCAGAGCTTGAATACACACAACAGACAGAAAAGACTCTCTCCAGCTTGGTTAGGCTGAGTATGTATCCAGATGTGTGTATACTTGTATGCAAATATGTATACTCTCAGATACAGCTGCTTTGCGTTTAAGTCACTGAGTTCCCAAAATCTCTGGACGCACCATGCTTCATAGGGTAGGTGGAAAGCACCACCCATCTGCACCATTCAGCATCATCCCCAAATACAATTTCAAGCATTCAGCCTTGGCCTGGTTCATGGAGGCAGACGTAAGGTCTCAGAATATCTGCTTTTGAATACTAAATACTGAATACTGGCATAAAGGCACAGACAGGTCTGTAAGTGCTCATTACAACAAAGGCAGAATCTCTGCTGTAGGCATTTAATAACAATCTTTTAGGCAGCCGGTAGAGCTTTGCCAGGAAAACTTAAATGTCTTGGCTATTTAAACAGCTTTGACATTTTCGTGAATCCCTTTCTTGAACTTAAGTCTCATAAATTCCGTGTAACCGGCATGTTAGATATCAGAAATACTTCCTTGCATCCTGGGCAGATTCTTAGCACAATTCTGCAGTTATCATCACAGACGGCGGCACTGTTGTTTCACTGCTTAGAGCTGAGGATGTCATTCACTTGCAATAGTGAACGAGCAAGATGTGCAAAAATAACATGACTCACTAATGAGACCCTACATACACAAAGACAGCCTTGTTGCAGCCACACTGACCAGCCCATCGTCCCAGTAATGCTGGGGCTGCCACTGCAGCTGCTGACGTAGAAACAGAGCAGAGACCCCAACCCTCCAAAAGGCTTTTCACAAATCCTTCCCACAAGGGATTTCAAAGTCTCAGAAATCACTCAGTCACTTAGAAGTCATGTGGTGCAGAGAGATGGCATCTCTGGTTAACCTCAGGTTCTCTGAACATACAAAAAGGTTCAACAAGGAGTACCTGAATGTTACATGAACAAAGCCCCATAGGTGGGCCATACATGAAGTATGGACCAACTGGCAAAATAACTGAGGCTTCCTTTCTACTATGATAAAATACATGACCACATTGTCCTGTAAGTTTGTTGTATATATACTCCTACATAACTGGTGCCTGGTAAGAAGGGGCGATCAGAAAACTACTGCACAATGGGAAGTAAACCCACAGATGTGGTGGTGCTTCACCACTAAAGGAACAAGCTTTCCTGAGACTGCAATATCACTGTTGGCAATTGATGATGTGTCTCAAGCAAATCCAAGCTCATTTTCTTCCTTGGACTTTGGATGTCTCTCCCAGCTACCTGCTCGTGCAGCCATCATTCAGACCAGCCCCTGGGCACTTCTGGTGCAGGCTGGAGGGCATCCTCCCGCCAGACAAGGCAGAGAGGGCGCTCGGTAAAGCCAAGTTCAGTGACCTTATTTCAGTGATGTGAGTTGCAGTTATTCTCTCATGATCTAATCTGTATCCAGCCCAGGTGGCTTGGGAAGAGGAGGCCACAGCTGCCAGGAGCCTCTCCTCACCCGCCAGCCTAGCGCTTCCAGGATGCAGCTGAAGATCTGTCTTAAATGTGCTTAGTGAGACACAAGTGGGTGCATTTTTATAGCTTGTATCTATCATCCATTCAAATGATTTTTAACAGGAAGAATTAAAATGCAACCTTACCAAGCAAAAAATTAAGACCTGCACATCTTTTGAGCTGTTTATTTTATCCATATTTTGAAAAGCACTGATGGCAGATTGTAACATGACGCAAATGTAGTGCAGTTTAAGGGTGTTCGACAATTCATCAAGAGAAATTAAGTGTAAAGCTGCATGGCACTGGCTGAATATGTTTAATAAATTAGGAATGAAACAAGCACTCTGTTAACGAGAAAGATGTAGCAAAAGCTTATATCACTGTACTCAGAAGGCCTGAAGGATCAATAATGTAAATATTAAAAAGGAGAGCTAATGCATGAACATTTTTACACGAAAAATAACCTAAACTTTAATGACAAAAGGCCTGCTTTAAAAGCATGTCTTCTTAAATACATTCAAGATCTTACAGGGGTAATATTTGTACTGGGATTTATAAAGGTTTGCATGGTCTCATGTTACTCATATGAAAAAAACTGTTTTCAAATACTGAAGCACAGCAGTCATTAAACATTTTCATATGTTAGCTCAAACAAAATAGAGTCCTTGGCACTTGCTGTCACAGCTTGGCCAGCATTTCTATTAAATAAACAACTGCTAGCATTCATGTTGTAAGTCTCCACAATAATACTAGCTCTTCTGCAGTGGGTCTCTCAGGCTTTTCTGCTACGCTCTTCCATTTCTATAATCATGCTTATCAAAGAAAGGACACGATCAGCCATCTCAGCAGAATGCTCAGGCCCAGCTAAGGACCCACCAGAACAGTGGATGCCTTCTGAATTCCATCTTGCAAAATTCACATACCCCTGAAGAACTGACTGGCCTGTAGAAAGCCAAAGTATTGCAAAAAAGTTCTGGGCAGGTTCTGTGCTGCACTAGAAGCCGATGCCTTTTAAAAACATTATCTTAAAATCCCCTGTCCAACTGCATTTAAAACACCTTTTACAGAAAAATATATCAAAATATTAGTCAAAAAATAAGAATAAAGTATTTTTATAAGGATGTATATTTATTTAGAGATGGGAAATTTATGGCAGCGCTCAGATACTTTTCAATTGTGGCTAATTAAAATAAGTATAGCACTCTTCATTCATCCATCCAAATAAGATGGTTAATTTCCAGGGGCAGTGAGTATTTACAGCTTCTATGTATATCCTAAGTATAGTACACAGTTTAGTTCCTCGAGCTGAGCTTTGTAAACAAATATGAGCCAAACTGGCACCTTGAGGATCAGCAGGAATTCCAATTAATGGGAGACCCACTGCTGCTAAAAATTGCCATAGCTACTTTGAATTCAAAGAGGTTCTGACAATTTACACCAGCTAGAGGTCCGATGACTGTAGTTTAAAGTATTTATATAGATTGAAAGCTGTTTTACAGATTGAAAGCTTCCAATTACAGTATGCAAACATTTCTTGGCACAAGCAATTAAATATATATTTTGCTTGTGTAAAACCAACAGCAGCTGACCTGGGATTGCAACTCAGCTTGTTTCTCAGTTTTATACAAAGCTTTGCTGTAAATAAAAAACACATAAAATTTTCCCTAGAGAAACTATTCATATTGGTTCAGTACACAGTCTTAAGCAGCAGCAGAAATGCTAGTTTCTCCCAAGTCTGAGCTATTATAATTTTTGCTAACAACTACCTAATCCTGTTCTCATTAGCAGTGCATTTTGTTTTTTCTTTCAAAGCACATTTTTTCTTGCTGGCTCCAGCAAGGATTATGTGAGTAGGCTGCTGCAGTCTAACACCTGCAACTCAGAGTATATGTTTTAAAGGTTTAGAGTCATAGAATCATAGAATGGTTTGGGTTGGAAGGGACCTTAGAGATCATCTAGCTCCAACTCCCCTGCCATGGGCAGGGAAATGTTCCACTAGACCGAGTTGCTCAAAGCCCCATCCAACCTAGCCTTAAACACTTCCAGAGAATGGGTATCCACAAAGCTAGGTAACCTGTGCCAGCATCTCACCACCCTCAGCAAATCCCTCGCTTGAGTGATATTTTTCAGAAGTGTCTGAGCACCAGTGTAACGCTGCCTCCATGCTGCAGGAATTGCTCTCAGGATAAGCTTAGCCCACTGCCAAGTGCCTCAAAACTTTCACCTCAGAAACATTAGTTAGCCTGATCCATTTGTGGTTTTTATACATTTTATATTGCTGAGAGCATTTACAGTAATATTTTTAAAATGGAAATGTGTAAAATGAGCATATTTAAGTACATGTCTCTCCCCCCCAATACACAATGCTTTCAGATGGGGCAACATTCATCTCTGGCATGGCTGGCAGAAAGCTTTTTGCTTTTTATACCTTAGGTGGAGCAGACCTCCACTCACAGTTTTGTGGCAGCAGGATGTTTGGATGCTGTTTCACCTGCCTCTCCAGCAACTCCTAAGTTTAGGGTCCCCCAACTGACAGAAAATGGCAGTATTTGCACAGACAGGTAGGGGTTTCATGGCAAGGCACAGCATGTGGTTCAGTGCCAGGCAGAGGTTCCATCTGTGTTGGATAAGCACTGCTGAAAGTCAGGGAGTAGCAGCTTGAGGTGAGGGTCACAGCAGTGAAGATCCATCATGTCTCACGCTGTCCCTCTCCTCTCCTACTTAGACTGCATTAGTGCAAGCCTCTTGCAAGGACATTATGTTTTGTTACTCAGGCACATATTGAAACTCCTTATGTCTCTCCATCTCAAGAAAAAGCCAAATGCTGCAGTTTAGGGCCTGCACAACTGATCTAATTGTTTTTCAAATGGATGATTTTACAGGACTGGAAACATTATTCACCATTACTGACCTTGGCCGGAAGATTTAAATTTTCCTTTATATAGTATCTTAACAGTATTTGTAAGGCATTTTAAATTTATGCTTCTGAATACCACAAAGTGACTATTTTCACCCAGAATGAGGGTAGGAAAATATACCTTGTTTGGATGCAATTCAGTGCTTATTGAAAAGAAATCTGGTGTGGTTCCTTGTAACTTAGAAAGTTGTTCCTTCTTTACATCCACTTCAATCCGTTTGATATCACTGATGGATTGCTACACAGCCTTTTAGGATCACCAGCTCTGGTTACCTTATGCAGAGGAAGATTGTACTACACCAAAATCTTCCAGAACAAAGCAGGTGGCAGCTGTTTCAGCAGCTTCTAATTTTTCACTCCATTCAACATGTCCCAGCAGTGGCAGAAATATTGTACATTCGACTGAGCATTTCACAGCTTTCCTCTGCAGGAAGACCCAGTCCTAGGTTGAATCACCTATCCCAAAAGAAATGTTACTGTGACCTCTAAAAGGAGTCAGAACTCACTGCTGAATCTTGCTACAAACCATGGAAAATAAAATAACCTGCTGGGCTAACTGCAAAAATTAGCTCCTACCAGCCCCATATCTCAGTATGCTACAGAAATGTATGTTCTGTTTAGTGGGTAGCAGGGCATAATAATAAACCCAAGATTTTAATGCAGTATTGAACATATCTGGCATTTTTGGAGATTTGGTTCAAATTTGGCAATATTTGAAAAGATTTCACTCTCAGACTTCTCCAACTTTTCATTAATATAAGGCTGAATCCACCATTTATGAACATACAATGATGGGTAAGAGGAGCTACATCTGAAATGGTCTTCACCTGTTTTCTACTCATATGTTGCTGTATTTTCCTTCTTGCAAGCATCAGGATCTCACAAGAGCACCTAATTAGTGTAAGATGTCTTTAAGACTCAGAAATGGCAGAAAAATATCAGGAGCATGATGGAGTGACTTCTACAAGTAAAAGTGCTCAATTGAGCATCTCTGCATGCCTTTTTCATAAACTACGTCACTGTCAGCTTATGATTCTCCATAAAAGATGATAAAAGTCCTCTATCCTAGCTAATATTTCTGAGATGTCCTCAGAGAAGAGTCATACAAAAAGAGTTGCATTTAACCACTTTCAGGGTGACAGATACAGGTATCTGTGGCAAGACCCATAGGGAGAGAAAAAACCCCAACTTCTGCCATCTGCCCAGCAGCTGCATTTGGAAAAAAAAATACTACTGCTGTTCTCAGGAATTCATGGAGTAGCCACATTCAGTTGAATTCATAAAATGAAGCATGGCCAAAGGAAGTGATTCTGCCCCTCCACTCCCATGAGTACTCCATCCAGCTCTGGGGACCCCAGGACAGGAAGGACAGAGACTTGTTGGAGTGGGTACAGAGGAGGGCCAAAAAATGATCAGAGGGATGCAGCAGCCCTCCCATGAGAACTGTCTGAGAGAGCTGGAGGTGTTCAGCTTGGAGAAAACCAGGCTCCAGCAAGACCTTATTAAGGCCTTTCAATACTTAAAGGGGAGTAATAAGAAAGATGGGGACAAAGCTGTCTAGTGGGCCTGCTAAAACAGGATGAGGAGTAGTGGTTTTCAGCTAAAGGGCACAGATTTAGGTGGAAAGAAGGTAGACTTAGACTAGGCATAAGGAATAAATTTCTTACAAACAAGATGGTAAAACTCTGGAATAGGTTGTCCAGAGAGGTGTCTTATCCCTGGAAACATTCCAGGTCAGGCTGGACTGAGCTCTGAGCAACTGGCTCAGTCCCTGCACATTGCAGATGGGTTGGACTAGATGACCCTTAAAAGTCCCTTCACACCCAAACTATTCTGTGATTCTATGATGTTGTGGTTCTATTAATGTCTCTATCTTTATTTTAGGAACAAGCCCATGTTTGTTCTGTTTCTAAGGTACTCTTTCTAACCTTTTGCCTGTCTGGTTAGACCTTTCAGCCACCAAGCCCTAGCCTCACCTTAATGAGAATGAAGCATGAAATGACTGTGATGCCAAATACCATCAGCATTCTGTACAGTACTGAAAGTGCTGTAATACAAGCAAGCTCTTCAATAATTTTTTCCTAGTAAAGCAACTCCACATGGGAAAGCTGTAGGGCAAAACTGCTGTTTGCTTCTGAGGGAATTCATCCACTGACATCAATGTCCGTGAAGTTATTAATGAAACACGGCCACTATGCCAAAAGCTACTGGCAGCACAGAAATCAGGATGGATTCTTGACTTTTATGGTCGCCAGAAACAGATCAATAATTCATGAGATTTGTACGGTTGATACACTTCTGGCAGGTCCAAACTTAGACTGAGAAGAGGCGTGAGGGACTTCTGTAACATTACATACATGCTTCTTTGTGCCTCCATACTGATGTTTTCCATAAAGAAGGATTAGAAGGAAGGCAATAAATGGAAAGATTCCATCTAAGATATGTTTTCTCAAGCTTTGGTCTAATTATGATGCAAGCACTTTGAAGTTCATTACTTTAATTAGAAGTAGAGACTAAAAGAAAAAAAACACGGGAGCCATTTCCCAGGTAGGAACTGGAGCTGAAACGCCAATGCAAACAATAAAGAATACTGCATAACTTGTGCCCTAGTGAAATGCTGGCTTGTGTTTTGCCTAATGGCAGATCAACACCACACAAATGAAGCAATTACAGTTGTGCCATATAAAGCCTTATTTGGTCAGCAGCCAAAATGGGGATTAGCTGGAAGAGTTCCTAGGACTTTCTGTCTGAATATTATTGCAGAAGTTAATGAGGAATATCTGATATGCTTAGACACACATAAACAGTGCCAGCAACCAGATGAGGTGGTTGGTCCAATAGCCAGTGTGCTGATAATTAAAATGCCCTGAAGCCAGCTGAACATCGCTCCAAGATCAGGTGAAATGATTACAAGGGCAATCCAATCCCTCTGGCAACCAGCTATATGATGTCACCATCGATGCAGCCATGTACACAGCAGCAAACTCTCCACCTTTCCCCAGCATGGAAGCAGGTTCCACTTAAGCATGGAGCATCTTCACTTTTGCACAGCTCTGTGTCCTTATACTGCCACTGGTGGTGGTGAAGGAAAGGCCACAGTCAACTCAATACAAGGGTTCCGCCAGGACTTTACTATCTCCCACTTACTCTCATCCACTACACTACCTGGTCTAGTAGAAAGTGTTCCTGCCCATGGCACAGGGTTGGAAATAGATGATCTTTAAGGTCTCTTCCAACCCAAACCACTCTGTGAAATGCAAATATAGCAGTTCTCAGACCAGTCGGACTGAGCACAATCACATCAATATGGTAACACTCATGCTCGTGATGTTTCAAATACAAGCAGCCAGGCTACAGAGAAAACACAGTACTAAAAGTACTAACAGATCTCCACAGTGGATATGGAGATACAAATAATATAATTACTGTTGTCCTGAACTCATGCCCATGTGCCAATTTTAATAAAAAAAAGCCATATGGAGTAGGGTCCACTGGTGATGGAGATTTGTGTCATTGCTTTCTAAATGGAACACAAAAAATGAGGTCATAGACCACAGACTGTTTCAGAAACCCCTAGTCGAAGTTACAATTTCCCTATAGGTTTCTCTCCAGAACAGTTTCTTTGACCAAAGACACTGAGAAATCTACCATCGTGTTTGTCCTGACGCACACACCTCCATGGATTTGAAATAATCATACAACCATCTGGAGTGGGAACGGGCTTCAAATATTCACAGTGCAACAAACACTATGCTATTAATCTTCACTATTCCTCTGAGGCAGAGGGGCAATTGTCATTGCCCTCAATTTGCAAAGGTGAATCTGAAGTAAGAAGGTGCACTGATCTCCCAGACACCCAGAAAATCTGGGCAGGGTCATTAACTAAGCTCACCAGTACGACATGACTTCAGGCAACCAAACTTCATTGCTTCTCAAAAATCTCTGGGTCTTTTCAGGCAACTGTTCATAGGGAATCTATCCTTCTGGTCTCCCAGAGATAGACTAAGCTTAAACTTCTGTGTGTATTTCCTCAATTCAGTCTTTAACCACAACATACTTCTAATTTTTCCTGCTGAAAGTGGGAGACAGCCAACTTGAGTGGCCTGACTCCCATAACAAACAAACAAAGAAACTCTTCCACATTTTGACCCACTCAGGAGTTCCAAAAAGGTCCACGCTGTCAATCACTCAGCAGCTGTATAAAGCTGCTTAGGAAGTTAACTGCTCCTTTTGCCCTGGTAAAGAAGAGGTAGGAAGCACTGCCACTTACTTCGCTGAGTTCAGGTCCTCTCATTCTCTTCTGCTTTTCCAGCAAGAAAATGTTATTCAGATGAGAATGATCTGCTTGACATTTAATTCACAGAAATTATAACTAAAGCCAGGTGGTCAGGGAGAAGACCTTCTACCATGCAGGAAACATAAACATCACTTTCCATAAGCTACTACAACTTTCCAAATACTCCTGTAGCTCCAGGAGGTTCAGTGTGATGGCTGAAGGTATCTTTTTCATAACCATAATTTTCAAAAAATTATCATAGCACTGTGCAGTCCGGAAAGCACCTAAAGAGTTGTCTGGTCCAACTTTGTGTTCATACAAGGGTCAGTCCTGAGGTCAGACCAAGCTGCTCAAGGCTTCAACTAGTCACATTTTGTAAACTTCCAAGGATGAAGCCTGCACAGCCCCTCTGAGCAGAGTGTCACTGTCAGACTGCCCTCAGGCAGTCAGGGGAAATAGTTCCTCCCTACATCCAGTCCGAACTTCTCCCATTTCATTTTATGTTCATTGTCACTGGCCCTCCTGCCCTATGCTGCTGTGAAGAGTCTGGCTCCATCTCCTCGAAGACCTTCCTGTAGACACTCTGGGCTGCTTCTAGGACCCCCCAAAGCCACCCCTTCTCCAGGTTGAACGAGTCCAGCTCTCTAAGCCGCTCCTCACCAGAGGAGGTCCAGATCCATATCCAGCTCCATCTTGATCATCTTCCACGAAATTGGTGGTTCAGTAGCAGCTTGCTTATTTAACTGTGACAGGAAAAAATCCTAAACCCTCAAGAAACTGTGATGACTTTCTGTTCACTTTCAACTACACTTTCATAGCCTGAGTTCACATTATTTAAACTGGAAAGTCACAACTAATTGTCAAGTATTCAGGTGGTTTTAAACCAAAAAGTGTCAGCAGGTATAGAATATAATCAAAATACTATCATATACTGATTAAAACCTGAGGAGCTGGATCTTAGTTAAATGCAGAGCATCTGAATGTGGGTTGGTCCCCTAGGTTTGCACAGAGGGCATTTTCATTTTATTTAAAACCGATAAATAAATGAGCATCATTCTAAAACCCATCTCTTCATATTTCGTGTTGCAAGCACACTCTTGTGGAAACCTTAAAATTCAGAAGTTTGGTTGAAAATGTAAAAATCTGAAAAATTGCCTAGTAATGTCCACATTGAGGCATATGAAATATAGACCATTTAAGTTTTCTAGAAAAAGCTGAGATTTTCTGTTGGAAATAACAAGATCCCATGGATTTTTCTGTAGGCTTAAAAGTTTTAAGATCCAAAATAGACCTAAATCACACAAACAACACATCGTAAAATGTGCAACATGCATTCCACACCATGGAATCCAAAGATCTCATTCTACATATAAAAGCCTCTTAAAGACATAGTTACAAATCTGGGCTGCACTAAATGGAACCATATAAGCAACAGACTGGAAAGAGCCTGATGCGTAACTGTTCAGAGAAAACTGTACATATTCTGGAAGTAACAGATGGGCTGCCAGATGTTGGGGCTGCTCTCACCTGCAGGCCTCATTCATCCCTGCTGCTAGTAATGGAAGATCTGGAAGCTAGCAAGGGATCTGGATCTTCCTGCGCACAGATGCTATTCCTGACCAAGAGAGGAGACAAAAATACTAAAAAAGCTCTATTTCCTTTGTGTGCTGGAGGCAGATTATTATTTTCATGTGTTCTTTTAGAGTAGAAAGAAGTACCTGAAGTGTAACAATGAAATAGGTCTCTGTATCAGGTCAGGCTTGGATCATTTTTATCCAGTTGACTTTTGGCTTTAAAAAACTGCAGGGAAAATTGTAGTCAAACTCTGACTACAGAAAACTGCCAATACTGCCAAAAACTGTTAAAAGAGAGTCTCAACAGAAGAACACGCAGCACTGTTTAACATCATATGATTTGCTAAAAGATATAGTTAAATAGGAACTAAATCCTTTTTCAGGCTTGATTTTAGCTGTTACTCAGGGACTTGGTTGGAATAGGAAGCAGAGGAAGGAAAGCAGAAAATGGGAGTAAGGCATCGAGCAACTAAAGTACAGAGACTTGAGCTAAAGATAGCTAGAGATAGTTGAGAAAAAGAGCACCAGTTTTCCCTCTACCTCCTACCACACAAAAAGCAGACCAGTGAAGAGGAAAAATTACTGATCAACCACAAGTCACCATTTTATAAAACAGTATTTTAAACTTGTACTGTTCAGTGAGGTACACATATGGCCATTTTTACTTGGAGCCTGAGCTCCTTGAGAACATTCTGATGGTGGGAAAGAGCTGCATTTTAGAGCTGTTGTGTCAAGACACAGAGTAGATTAAATTATACATTAAAACTACTGCATCTTGTTTTATGCTGTCAACACCTTTCCACCTTTCATGCTAGGATGTTCAGTCCATAATGCCTACTCTGTCACACATTGTGCCAGCCAGAGATACTGTTCTCACTTCAAAGAAACAACAAGAAAGAAAACAAACTTTTCTCCCTACTTTTGGTTGGGGATTTCTCACAAGAATCAAGGCTGCACAAAGACTAAATGGCCATTTTATGTCTCTTGGAGTCCATCTAGTACTTACTGTCAATTGGACGTGGGCAGTTTTACAACTACCACACAGATTAATCTCAAACTGTCTTTCAGGTGCTATTTGTTCCCCAAATGTCATTTCCACAGAGAGGTATTGTTATGAGCTGCTGAGATGCCTTTCAGCAGCCTGATTCCTTGCTTTAGTCTACCTACAATTTACCTGAACAATTATTATCTTAGTGGGATAGGCCTTTTAGTTGTCGGGAACTGTACGATCAACTTCAAAGGGCAGTTCCTGGGACTTGACACCTAAACAGCCAGAGAGTTCTAATAAAAAGAAAAGAGAGAAATAATAACGAGCAGCATTGTTAAAATATAAAGGGCTGCATCTTGCCCTCTGCTGAGATGCTTTACAAGGGATTGGGGAAATGGCAGGGAAAAGGGCAGGAGAAAATTATTTCTGAAGTGCCAAGAAGCAGCGTTTATTTCTCAGGGGATCTATAGATTGGAAACAACCATAACCTTTTTGTATCCCACTGGCATACGGTGGGGATTAATGCTTATCAAAGGGTTGAAAAAGTCCAGAAAATCAGTAAGACGTGCACAGCAATGGTATCAGTATTGTTGAGACATTATGGCCTTTGCTGATAGTCTGAGGTTCATTGGTTATACTTAAATATAAGCCCCTTTTTACCTGTCAGAGAATTCAACAGCCTGACAGATTTCATTTGGACAGATTTGCTATTGTGAAGCTTCTATCCTGTTTGCATTCAAACAATTCTGAAACAGACGAGTGAGAAAAGAACTCCGATCTTTTTGCTGCCTTGATTTCTTTCTGACTGTAGAAGACAAGCCTGTTATTAAACATATCCTGGTGCTGACTACCCCAGACTAGCCCAATGCTTCTGTAGAACAGTACAGAAATTTAATTTTTCATAATCAATCAATATACAAGAGAATTGGAAATCTCTTGTATAAATATCTTGTAAAAGAAGAAAAACCTAAAAAAAAAGCCTCGTGCTTTTAAGCCAATACTAAAGCTGAAGAGGCAGAATGGTAGTTTCACCTTTTACACTGATCATACTGCTAATTTAGAAATACCTATTGCCACTGAAATGTTTAGATAAAAAAACTTTCTTTGCAATAGTTTTACTGGTGTTTCCATGCTCTGTTCTTTCACTCCTGCTCAGAAACACTTCATTTCACAACTTTCCTCACTAAAATCCCAAGACCTTCCATGGAGTAAGGAGCAGGATGATATTACAGAGAGGCACCAGAATCTAACAGTGGGACCAAAATGGGAGCTGAGCTTCTTGGAAGACCTTTGCTTTCCATCAGTTTCTTCTAGTGTCATTCATAGTGTAGGAAAACACAAATGGCAGCAGAACAAATTCCTGCGACTTGTGCTTTCTTCTCCAAACCACAGAAAGCTTTGTTCAATTATGAATCATCCCTGAAGTCTGAGAGTGAAAACTTCCTGCTGGTGGCAATGAAGAAATAGGCTCTGTGAGGCAAGGCAGGTCAGAGATGGCTCTTTGAAGCACTTGAAAGATATAGTGATGTTTTTATCCCCCCCAGGTAAGAGAAAATTCAGCAAGTGCAGCATCATGGACACTAATGAGTTGTTTTCTTTCAAAGACTCAAGTATCAGAAATTATCTCAATAGCAATGCTCTTCACTGCAATTTGGTGACTTAAATCAGAATTATTACAATTTCCTTCCTCTATAAGTAAAAATTGCAAGAATGGGCAAAACTCTTTCAAGTAGAAGATTTTGCCTCAATACATTTGCTTATACATCTTGCAATGGATCTCATTAGTCATCATCAAATTTCCCCCTTTCTTTACTGCACTATTTTTGTACAGGGAAGATCCTTATCTTGATTGAAAATTATTAAATTAATCCAACAGGCATCACTGGGGAATGGAGCAAGTTGGGACTCTAATCTCTGTTCCCAAGGCTTTATCTTTACTTTTAAAACAGCTACTCTGTTTTCAGACAGAAATAATCCAGGTAACCAAAATTAAGTATGCCTCCCAGGCTCAGCTGAAAGAACAACTTGCTAACATTCTTTTCAGGCTCTCTTCACTGATCTTCTTTTGACCCCTGACTTTTATATTCCTTCTTAAGCAGTGGGCCATTCTCTGCCTTTTTACCTAGTAAATGTTATTTTTAGTTGATAGAAAACCCAACAAGCTCTGAAGGATCTGACCTGCTTGAGAAATATCTCAGCTATAAGCTTTGACACTGAATGGTAATGAAGTGGTAATTCAAGCCTTGTTATGCCTACAGTGAAGGGAAAAATATTATGTAAAGTCATACAGTATGATCTACACCATCAGTCAAACAGGATAATGTTTACATATGTATGAAATGCTACAGATCACATTCTAGTTTTCAAATAATTTTGTATCATGGAAAGAAATGACCTTGTAAAATCCTGGTAAGCTGACTAAAATCCTGTTCTTTTAAGTATCAACAGAGCACCTCATAACCATGCAGGGATTTTTGTTTTCTCCAGTGGCCCTTGCTTCAAAAGGGTAGAGGTCAAACTCAGTATTTTCACATCACTCATTTTAATCCTCAGAACTCAATTATTCACCAGTTCTCTCTATATCTTCTTTATGTCATATA
This sequence comes from Corvus kubaryi, assembly GCF_017639235.1. Lineage (NCBI taxonomy): Eukaryota > Metazoa > Chordata > Aves > Passeriformes > Corvidae > Corvus > Corvus kubaryi. Next base: position 4,769,740 of record NW_024581076.1, on the reverse strand, counting down.
TAAACAACATCAGTTTCTAGGTCCTATGGTGCTTTGCTGAAATGACTCTGAATAACACACTGATTAAGGGCAAGACCAGACATTCTGGTAGGAGAAGAGAAATGTGAAAAAAATCAAACCTGCTTCCTCTGCATCTCTCCTCACTGTGACGGTTGCTTGCCTTCAGAATGATCTGGGGAGGCCTTTACGTGCCAGTGTTGCCAGCCAGAAGGCAGCTAACCAGCAAAAGAAATACCCATTCTTCTCTCTGAAGTGCCAGAACATGCTCAGAAGCACATGGGCCACAGATGTTTTCAGGATGACCCAACCACCTGTATCTATTTCTGTACCTTTCTAAAAACAGGACCATGCCATTGAGTGAAGAATGCAGCCCAGACGCACAGAAATATCGAGCTAGAATAGTTACATCAACAATATTGGTTAAGAAAATAAAAAATCTCTAAAGACCTTTGAAAACTGAACAATATAGGGTACACTGAAGAGTGGTTCAGGGAAATGCTTCCTTTATGATACAACACAACTTGTACAAGGAAGCTTCCCTGATGGGAAAAGTCTGTTTTTGTAAGGATTCATGGATTTCTGCAGTACAAAACCATTGAAAAACAACAGTGGAAGAAATCCTCTGTACTAAATAAATGTTGACAATGTAAAAAATTGGGTGGTCAGCTCAAACACTTTTCCTAGTTTTTCTCTTACTCAGAGGCAATCTGTGAATATCATACCTATCCTTCTGTAAACACAAATCTGATCTTACAGAAAGCATAAGAAACCAGAGCATGAAAGAAATTTTGTGGGAAACATTTTTATCTGTCCTTGCAGTTGACTATTGTGTAATGACTCCGCTTTCCTACAGATCTTGGTGTGAATTACCAGCTCACTGATCTACAAATCCAGGCTAAAGTGAGAACTGGGGTATATCTTGGAATAATATATTAAGTTCACAATAAACAGCTTTGGCAGTGAATGATGAGCTGGGAATTCCTTCCACAATAAGCTCCTTATACTCTGGTCTCTGAAAACATCAAGGACAACATTTGATAAAAAGTTTAATAGTCCCACTGGAAGAAACTATACTATCATATTGTTATTTTCCCAAGCTTGTTTCAGGTCAATGAAAAAAAGAAAAGGAAATATCACTTTAACCAAAAAAAAAAAAAAAGAAAAAAAGAAAAAAGAAAATTCCATCCTGTGTAAGGTCTGCCAAAATTTTGTATGAATGAGCATGCATTACTGAAATAAGTTTTCTTCCAACACTACATTTCTAAGGAACCATACTAGATATATCTGTGAAGAGCAATGATAACATTGTCAGCTGTAGTACCACATTGAAGTGAAGCAATGAAAGAATAGCAATTTTAGAGATTCACCTCAGGAAAAGAACTAGATGAAGTCACTGAGATTAAGATGCTAGATTATAGAACCCATGCACACAAACAATCCCTTCATAACAGATCTTTATCTTATTCCCACAAATTAATTTTTCTTCAAAAAAAAGTTCCTTCCACCACAGATCTCTCACTCCTAGGGTAAATCTCTTTCAGATATTGCACATTATATTATATAAAACAGGAGAATCCATACACTGTTGACAGGGCACTGTTTGGAAGCACAAATCAATTGCACAAAGCAATCTCCAGAGCACTCCTCCCTTGCATGGGATGGAAACTAAAATCCATAGCCCCATTTACATTGTACTTTGCTCTTCCTGTAAGTTGCTAGAAAGATTGGAAAGTTACATCTGCAACAGCTGCATCACTGATGCACTACCCACACTGCATATCTTATGTTGAACACAGTAAAGAATGGATAAAGCATAAAGAGTCAGTCCATGTCACCAGATGTCACACTGCAAAAAAACAGCAGATATCACCAGGTAGACCTTTTTGCCTTCCCCAGAACAAAAAGAATTCTTCCTAAAGTCAAACTGGAGTTAATCCTTTACTACATAAAAAGAATAGAGACTTGAATAATGGAATATAGAATCCCAGGTTCATAAATATAAACATTAACTGTAATTCCAATAGCAGGAACTTATTAGAGCTCTGGATTTCATGAGGTTGGTGAACAATTATCACCAATCTCTAAAATACATTGATGCATCTAGTCAAAGTTTTTTCTATTATTTGTCTAAATCTAATCCTGCCACTCCCATCTGCCTGGGCTCAAAATGTCTCACCAGACACTCATGACCTTGCAGGTTTCACTCATCCATGCTGCATACTTTTGACTACAGGACAGGACAGCCAAATGTCCTTAGTTAAAACAGTAAGAGAAAAAATTGTAAGTCCTCATTTTTCAGCCCAACCTGTTATTCCCCTTTACATAAAACAGCTTCAAGGTACTAAAAGCTGAAAAAGCTTTTAGTGTACCTTTGAGAAAATATTGCACTTAATTCCTTTTTCATTACCTCTTAGAGTAGAGAACTCTTTCATGTTCTTCACTATTCAAACTTGTTTATGATGCCTACATATCTAAAACAGAAAAGCAGAGGCATGCAAGGCACAGGACTTGAGTAGTACAAGATCTCCAGCTGTTGCCCTCTGGAAACACAGATTACTGCAAGTGGCAAGGCAGATGACCCAGGGGTGATCCACAATGGCCAGAAGTCTGGCCATGAGAACATCTTCTAATGACAACACTTTTACAAAGGCAGGTCTTGTTAAGCAGACAAGCAGCACTCTCTTAACCACCTTTGAAAGCCCCACCTTTGAAGAAAAAGCTCATTAATTCACACTGAGTACTACACAGTGGCTTTGGAAGGATACCTACCGTTGGAGGAGGAGGAGGAAACAGTAAGAACAGCTGGGTAGTGCCACGAGAGAAACTCAATCTTTGTTGTGATGAGAGCCTTTGCCCTCAATCCCACATTCCTTCTCAAACACGTCAGTCTTTCACAACATTATATAGAAATGAATATCACAGAAAAGGAAGGAAGGAAGGAGACACACATGATATGTGCCGTGGTACTGCCCATCGGGCATAAAAGAAACACACATCAGGCATTTCCCATTCTCCTCCATTCAGTGATATGCATTAATCATAATACTGCACCAGCACTGAGAATAAATCATTCCAATTAGCCAATAGGTACTGGTTGAACACTGCAGGAGTGTAGCATGGAACCCAACAAGGAAGAGTTTTAAATTAAAATCCACTACCCTGCTCATGTGTACAGTCATGAGCAACAGAGAGACCAGTCCCTGGATCTCTCTGACAGGTGGATTTCATCTGCATGAGCCAAGTGATGGGTACGTGCTCTGTGATGAACATGGGCCCGGTGATGTGATGGCAGGGAACCATCCCTAACCCTATGCTACAGGAAGAACCACTTTCTGTCAGTTAGATGTGTGAAAATATATGGTCTGGTTCTCCACACACTAACACCAATTTTATTCAGATGTTACTACATTTCCAGGGAAAAAACTCCTGATTTACGTCATTGTAAGTAGGCGGAGGGTTAAGACTAAAATACTTCTAATGAAATAGGTGTTCAAACAGTTTAGTGAATAATTCGATATGAATAATTTATTTGGAAAAATTGTTATTTTTCCCTAGTCCTGACCAGACCAAGAATAGTGTTCGAATGTTTAACATTTATATGCTACTTGCAATTATTTGTGAACTACATCAAGTAATTTGTGGTCTACATATTACTCAGACAGGAAATTATGATTATTAAATAAAACAGAATTTACAATTCCCATAGCAAATAAAGTCTTTTTACTAATTTATGTAATGAGCTCAGCTAGCCTGCCTTTCATGGATTTCAAACTGCATGTTCAATATTTGCAATTATCTGTGCAGACAGCAGTTACATAAGTCATCTGATCAGTGACAGAAACACTACCATGTGGGATGCAGTCAAAATAGCAAATGCAGCATATTCTAAAATTTAAAACATTCAGAAAATACTGAAACATGCAGTTAAAATTTACAGCTGACTCTCTTCTGTTCAAAAGCACAGGGGGAGGAAGCTTTTCCCCTCTTCCATAAATGCTACTCTCTATAGACATACATGAAAGAGGTGGTACAAATGTCAGGTATTGCTTGTTCTTTATTTTCATCCAGAACATTAAGTGTGTTGCTTAATGTTTTTAGTAGGTAAGCAGCACTGGTGGTTTGTCACTGGGACTAGAGAGGGAATGGGGTGCAGCAGGAGAACAAGCAGCACATGTGAAAGAAAGGCTCAGGAAAGGCATGGACATGGACAGCCAGTTGAGACAGCTTGAAAGAAGATTTGGTCCAATTTTCAAGTTGGGTAGGATCTCTCCTATTCTCCTTTTTGAAACACATTTGAAGGTAGGATGTGAAAAACAACATGGTTTTGATCACATAACCCTAATGATAGTTGCCAACTCCCAGTTAGATGAAACTGTGGCCTCACTGAAATGTCTGGGAGATTGGTCTTCAGCTGGGATGGAACCAGGATTTCCCACTGGATCCTTAAAATCATGGTAATTTTCTTCCTCTCTGCTCCTATTAGTCTTACTAGACTCTCTTCTAACTGCTTTACGTCTCATCCCCATTACTCCTAGGTATTTTTGTCTAGCCAACTGAATAAACCTGAAACAAGCCCAAATTTGACACAAACCAGCTTCCACAGGCTGTTAGTGCTCATTATAACAGGCTGTCTCTTGTTGGTATTGAATACTCTGCAGAAAAAAGGGAAAGGGACTAAAGAACACCACAAAGCACGATTAAAGCAAAGAGCCCACTGCTAGGACATATATGACAGCAGCCAAAGTACTCCTAAAATGTTTGCCCTAGCTTTGACACAGTAAAGCATGACTGTCAGCAATGGACATTTCCTTATTACCCTAAACTGCAGCTGCCTACCACTCTTAGGTTGTCTGAAACACTGAGAAGGAGATATCACTCTATCAGAAGTGTAAAATAAAAAACAAGTGTTTTGAAAATATATCCAGATAATAGATCATCCTCTCTTACTATCACTGCCTTCTACCTTTAACTATTCTATGGGTTCTGGACATGTTTTTCTATATAATTAATATTTTTAGTGTCACTTTCCCTCTCTCACCTCCTTAAGTTCTCTTACTACTTTATTCAGCAGTGAAGGTGGCAGTTTTTAAATCTGAGAGGTCCTGAATGTTAAGGACCAAAAATTCATATTCAATCACTGAAATAACTGGTCTGATTTTCCCCTGCACATACAAATCTTCTTTTGCTGTGGATGGAAATGGTTCTAATGATACTCCTTTTACCATCCCTATAATGCAGTTACAGCTACTGATGTTTGTGGTATTGTGTGCAGATTAAACTGATGAGTTATGAGTGAGTCTAGTTATCTGCATACTGGTAATGATGTCTCCTCTGCAGTCAGTTGTAGACAAATAGCTCCTTAGTTACTTCCTCCACAGAAATATGGCTCCATCTGCACTTGAAACTCTTCCCTTACACCTACTTCCTCCCCTTTGTAATCCATTATCATCAGCTCAAATGTGTAATCTGTTACCATGAGAAATAGGGTGCTGAGCACTCAACGTAGTATTCCCTTTCCCCCACCCATGTGCACCCTATCACTGTCAGACTCCATAGGCCATACTCCCTTCAACTGCTAGTTGCTCTTTTGCTTTGAAGAAAACTGGCAAATCTACCACTGGAAAATGCAAGTTTTGTTGCCTTAAACATTAAAGAAACAGAATGGTAAATACCGCCAATTTTAATACAAAGCTAGTACCTTGACTTGTGTCCCCTGACACTTTAAATGAAATGCAAATGATGTTCTGCCTGTGAATCAAAAACTCTCCTACTTTACTGAATGCATTCGATACCATGATAAAGAAAATACTGGTGAGTTTGAAGGCAGTACTGAAATGCATAATGCTAGAAACACAAACTTATTTTTTCTAAATAAGAAGGTGCTTTAATAAAAAAGCACTTTAATGAAGTTGCTTTAATGAAGGACTAATTGCCTCCAAGTGATGACATTTGAAAAAAGATGTTACAAGCAGCTTCTTACTCAGAAATTAGCAGTCAAGATCAATAAACAAAACATAAAATGTAGGCATATTATCGATGCAGATACTGATGCAGAAAATGTAAGCATAATACTCCTATAAAGGGTTGAATTTGGTGAAAAAAGCTGATGAAATAGAATAACTGGTGTTAATTCTATTGAGGCTGAATTCAAGTAGCTAGTGTTCAACCAGTTTGGTTTTTATATGGCCGTGAAACATATGCCAACTATAGCTGCTAAATCCATATTGCAATTAGAAATGGTTACCTTTGTTGATCAAAAAGAATGAAATGGAAGAAAATAAAAATAACATACCATGTCCACACACAAAACAAAAAGAGCTATATCAGGGACATCAGGGAAGGTGGAATACTATAACAACACATTTTATATTGTTATACTATTCCACCCACCTTAATGGAGAACCCTTCGGTGTGGCTACGCCATAGCCTTTCGAATCCAGATTTCCTCCCACTTTCATGGTGTCGCATGGTTTTCGTTGCTCAATGTATTCATTCATGGTGGACTCCAGCAGGAAGGCAAACTTGCCCTTGGATTTGCGGACACGAGCTACTCCCTCTGCAGTAGTCCTAGTGAACACTGATGGCTCAGCTGATTTCATGTAGGTCCACATCTTTTCATACACTGCTATTTTTGATCTCTGGAGAAAATCAAAAACAAGTTAGAACAAAAGAATGTTGCAACTTTCAGAATGGCACTGCGCAAATAAAATCAATCATACTTATTTTTCAGACATTTGCAGTTGGGAAAATCTTGGAGAAGGGTTTTATTTGAATTCCATTCTTTTAAAGGAGACAAGAAATAAAAGTATCAATACTATAATAGCCGATAATATTTTTAAGTTTGGCTACCCTCTAGCAGTCAAAGAAAAAAACTCTGCAAAGCTGAATTTACTGTTAGATAAACGAAGTTCACACAGTCAATGTATGGTAAAGTGTGTTTTAGGGAATGATATATGAAATAGATGTCCACAATATGCTTGTACTCTTAAGAGAAACAGTAAAATAATCTCCCCATAAATACTCCGCTGAATCTTAAAGCATTTCTCTAACACCCACTTCTTACACCATCAAAACCACAATAGCTTAAGTAAGATTTCTGCTTTCATAATTCAGAGTCCAGAATTCATTTCTGATTCATATTCAGAAAAGCTATACAATATTTGAAGACATGGTTCACAATAAAAGATGGAAACAACAAGATGGACCAAATATGCTATTAAAGGAAGTAAAATGCCTTAGAGCATCTTTCTTAATGAATTAGGTATGATTTTAGAACTGCAGTATCAGTGGATTTATTTTAAAGACTCTGATCCTGCCAATAACTGAGTAAGAAATGTACTTTCTCAAAGAATGCACAAGAATTCATGGCTTAGAGTGCATTAGTTGGAAATTTGCCTGTCTGGGAATGCATGGAGTAACTACAGGTAAATACTTAACCAAAAATAAAACTTCTTCATAAAAAATAAAAACAAATTAAATTTTTCACTAAAAAAAGGGAAGGAAATGCTGTCAGGCTGAGAAGTTTCCCATGCTCATTAGCTTCACTCAACAACTCCTTTGCTTCCTCCAGCAATAGGAATACATACATGCGAACCAGCAGTGTGTCAGCTGAACACTACCCAGTGTTTTTGTAATAACAGATGGCACTTGTCTTCCCCTATGTATGCTGCAAAAACGACTTTTTAACCTAATGCTCAAGTCAGCTTTTATTTGAGTCATGAGGAGTTTCTAGCTAAGCAAGATTTGGTCTATGAGCCTGTTCCTACACTGTGCTGAGTACTCCAGGAAAATATTCATTATTATAAAGCCCCAAAACAAAGGGCCTTAGATTATTTAAACAAATACCAAATCCTATAATCTAAGTATTATATAAACTGAAAATGGTTTTAAGAACTTGGAACTGAGCCTTTTTATAGGTGGGAGTAATTTCCCTGAAGCACTTCTTTTTACCAATGACTGAATGATTGTATTATTACTTAGAAAATAACTTGTTCGGGACCTAAGTCTATCTTGAAAATAAGTGGCATTTAAACAAAAATGTTCAAAAAAAATACCATATAGCAGAACATCATAAATTATGCTTTCCTTTTTTAGTTTGTCTGTATGCATAACTTTATCTTTCTATAATAACATTCAAACCAACATCAGCTGTGTATGTCCATAATCACATCCTGACTTGTCACCCTTTCTTTCCACTGTAGTCACAGCTACTTCACATTTACATAATAGTGGCTGGGAGCAGAGCATACTCTAAGCCACCAAGGCATTCTTTCTGCTTAATACTGATGTAATTTCATGGATTTAAATTTACAAAAAGGAAAAATGGAAGAGAGTAGTAATGAATCAGCCATAATTTCGAGAATATTTTCTTGCCTTTGTCTGCCTTCGCTTCCAAACATTTCTCACATCTTAACGTCCATTACATCTAATTCTTTATAAAGCAACCATGTAACAGGTCACTTTCATTTAAAACTATGCAGCACATAAACCAGCTTGATTAGTAAGAGGAAACACTGCCCTAAATCAATTGAAAAAGGTTGCATTTAAATTTTTTTTTAATAGAATCTAGTTTCCTTTGCCTATCAAAATATAAAAAATATGGAAAGTCTAACAAGGTATATGCTCTGAAAGAACATTTTCTTCTACCAAACTTTTATTTGTTAACATTCAATTTCTACATGTCAACTCAGAGTGAAAACTGAAGAGTGAACCAATAGATATTTTTTATTATCATATGAGGAAACATTGCAGCTTTCCCTGCAGTCAGCCAAGCTGGGATAATTTTCATGTTGGGCTTTTCTGAGTAGAACTGCTAAAACTAACTACTTTCCCTCTTAAGCAAGCTGCTTGGAAAATACAACCCTCACTGCATCTAAACCAGAAAATAAGAGAACCTAACAGCTAACAGTATCAAAGTTCCTCTTTTTCTTTATGTTGGCTTTAAAATTATTTTCTCTTTTCTGCTTTCAATCCAGATTTAAAACAGGCTGAAGAGGTGTTCAGAGTTTCTGACATTTTGATCAGAAATGACACTGTGATGAGCAAATGTTCTGAAGGCTCATCTTCAGCCAGATAATCACCACTGACAGCAAACACGTGATTCTAATACCAAAAAGTGAATTGCTTCCAAACACACTTGGCACACAAGTCTTGTACTATTGTTTCAGGCTAGGTGTTAATTTATGTATTACGAAAAGAGCTTTTGTGTCAATATTATCTGCCAATATTTTTATCTTTCTCCCTGTTTTGTGAAAAATATTTTCAGAACTAGAACAGAGTACCATTAAAAATCACTATACTGTGACAGAGATTAGAAATAATTTGAAAGCAGGGCCTCAATGGCACCATTTTAAAAAAAGTGATCAACACCGTTCAAATCTTGATTAAGCTTCAAATTTTGCATATGCAATAAAATTTTGTATTTGTAGTTACTTTAATGTTTCCCTCTGTATTTTGAAAGAAAAGAAGAAATAAAAAGAGCAACATTGATTTTTCTTCTTTTTTCTCTTAACCCTTCAAGATTGAAGTGAAAGAAGGGCTGTTGCATAGACATTTTTACTTTATTGTAGTGTCTTCTCTTTAAAATGAGAACTGGCATAAAATATTGAAAAAGTTTCTGTGTTTATAGGATGATTTAAAAGAGCCATGAAATTTTTGTGACCAAAATTGTTTCTACATCAAAATATCTTATCTCATTACTTCAATACAATGGCTTGTACAAGTGTTTTGAAACTCTTAAGAAAACAATTCCAGTCCTACGTTCTCTATTGTTTCTTTGGGAATTAATTTTTGCATATCACCTAAAAAATTTGCAAGCACTAGATACTCCTGAAAATGCAACAAGTTAATAAATACAGCACTACGTAAATCTGACTGGCCATCAGCATCATGTTTTTAAGTATTATCACAGCTTTATTCTAGTAGAATGAACAATTGGTACTCATATATTGCGGTTACCACCTCAACTTGCGATGGACTGAGACTGGAGTTTCAAGAATTAAATACCTAACTTTACACAAAAAGAACTAAAGAAGTGTTTAGGGGTGAGCCCTAGGTGAATATAAATGATCAATAGGATGAACTATACTCATTAAAAACCAGGACATCTGGCTGTATCAGTACCAACATATTTCAATTCTTAGGTGGGTCTTCTACATTTTGATACCAACATTTTTGTAGACATCTGGAATAAAAACAGGGCTTCTAGGGACCACAAGATGAGTTTCTACCACTTGGGATAAAAAATAAAGCTCCCAGAGAGCATCTGTAGTGTATGTATATATATTGTGTATACCAACACCCTGACTATAGAGTAAGACAGGTGCCATTAGAAACTTGTCAGTGAACTGTATCCATTAAAAATGAGGCACCAAGCACCCTAGCCATTTCAGCTGGATCCCTCTAGAGTTCAAGTAAAGAAGCAGATACTTTAATGTGTGATTTATTTCTACATAACACACATGTCCCACACAGCATGCACAGGGCTGCTTTTCTTTCTCCAGTGTCTACAGAAGAAATCTGGAAAACTGGGTTAAACTGAACTCCTTTATCAGTTTCTGGATGTGAAGGTCCAATCACTGTGTGTTTCTTAAGTGAAATTTGTATCTTATAAATACTGTTTTTGCAGCTAATAGAACAGATTTGCAAGCTCTTCTATGGGGATATCTGTTGCAATAAAAAGGTTATTTCACTTGAGACACTGCCTTTAAATGGATATTGTCTATAGTTTCCAAATTGCATTGAAAATTTTGTTAATGGTTTACTGAGTTCAATGTGGCCAAACTGAAAACAGTGAAGGTGTGTGTGAGTACCTAACACAGAACTCTCTCCTTTCAAGTAGGCAATAAGAAGAAATTTCCATTCCATCTTCCTGAAATTCCAAAAACTCCTTAATCTCCACATTTCACATAAATTATGACCCTAGCTGTGTAATTTTCAAGGAAGTGTTACTGGCTCACAGCATTTCTGTGTTCAAACACTAAACTCACTTCAGTCAGCTGAGCTTAACGTTCATCTGCTGAACACATGAAATAAAGCAGGAAGGACTGTTTATTATGTACTCCTTGTGATATCCGAGCTCCGTGCTTTCCAGCTGGCAAATGATGAGGATTACATACCAACCACACTAACGCAGGAAAGCAAATGAAAATGAAGTAATCAATAGAGACAGCAAAGGCATATGAATGGCTACTTAGGCTATTTCCTAATGCTCCAACCACATCCCCTCGAGTTAAATTTTCTTTTTAATATCCATCTGAAAGTCAGCAAATTAAAAAATGCATTTCCTGCCCACCACCCAAGACCCTAAAGCAAAATACACACAGCCAAATCCATAAGCAGCAACAAAACCTGCAAGACGCCATGTTACCATCACAGGCTTTCAATGCTGCACATCACTTCAGTACTGTAGCTTCAGATGAATCAATAGTGCAATGCTGCTTTAATTATCACTGGCTTCAGTATCCCCCTGGGCATCTCTTTTGCCCAGGGTGACAGGATCAATAAGCTTTCCACAGATCAAAAAAACTGAAATCTCCAACAAATGGTCTTGTGGGGGTAAAAATGTAGCTGAAGTATTGCAGGAGGTACAAACTATACTGCATATAACTGCAAAGTCACATTATTTCACATTTCCAAGCATCTTATGAGAGCAGTTGGTAGGCATAGCTGCTCTAATGGATGCGCCAACTTACTCTGAAGAACTCTTTGGTTGACCCTGAGTCCAGCGTCCCGTAAGCAATTTCAGTTTGTTTGGCGAGGTCTTCTGCACTCTCTATGGGTGAGACCATTCGCTCAACAGTCAAGAAAGCAGCGAGGTTAGCAGTGTAGGATGAAATAATGATGAGCGTGAAGAACCACCAGACACCTCCGACAATGCGACCTGAGAGGGATCTAAACATGAATAAGATAATGCACATTTTCCTGTCTCTTGAGCCACAGAGAAAGAGAGAGATAGAGTGAAGGCACCATTATTGCTGAACATTTGTTATTAAGTAACAATCAGTGGCAGGATGATCATTTGCATTTGAAATATTAATAAAGGTTTCTACTCTTGAATCTTAATATCTACAGTACAGTCCACTGTACTAATGAGTATCACTGCTCTCGAACAGTAATCTCAGTGTTCCTATTATTTCAGGACATGCCTAAAAATAGGAAAAAATTGTCAAAAATACTGGATAGGTAATCTCTTTTTGGAGACAAAAGTAAAGCATGGTAGCTGCAAATCAGTAGCTTTTTCTGTTTCCTCTTAAAAAAAAATTTGCCCATGGATTATGTTGGCTCTAGGATTACAATGTTCCTGTCACCCAAACTTCTCAAAAATTCCACAAGGTACTACAATCATTTGAACATTCACATTTTTCTTATTTAAGAAGCAAGAATTTTGTAGTAAAAGAGACATTTCTGTTAAGTTAAAATTTATGTTTTCCTTTTCAGTAACTGTGATTTGACGAGAAGGTTGTTGAGGAGTAATGTACATCCACTCTTAATCACTACCAGTTTTATTGCTACCTTCAATAATAGAAGGATTAGGCCAATGCTGAACACTCAACATTTCACTGCAAATGGCTAAAATGAAGCCTTTAAATTTGAAGGATTGGGTCATAAGGTTTAATTAAAAAGCTTTAGTTAGTGCCCACTAAAGTTCCAGAACATCTTAAAACATTGAGAAATTCAGGACTGCATGTGTTAGACTAATCATGTACTAGATAATCATATATTATAGATTAATCATGTATTATAGGACTAATCACCTACTAGATCTGAGGCATATGCTCTGTAAGGCACACCTGAGCAATGCAGCGTGGCTTCTCAGAAACAGAAAGTCAAATATTGTCTCTCACAGACAGCAATATTTGCGAAGCAGCACTGTAGAACTTGAAAGAGAAGTGGGACATTCCTTGATGCAAGGCAGACATTCAGCTCAACTGTGTGCATTTCATGGTTGCAACACAATGGTAACTAATCTAGCAACAACACAGTTCTTCTGAAGTCAACCCAGTGGAATTTCCCCTGTGTGCACCTGCTGTTTCTGAGAGCTGTTTGTGGTTTATGCACATTGACATCAGTAAAATAATAATAATGACTGAAATTCAAAGCAGATTATCTGTTGCTCTTATCATGGCTATTAAAAATTTAAAAAAAAAAAAGGCTTCCTGAAGAATGAACTTCAAAACATTACCAGGAAAATTAACGAAGGAAGATTTTATGCTTCAGTGTGGAAGATAAAATGCAAATGTAAAAAGATTTGACACAAACCTTGGGGAAATATCACATCCTTGTTGCATAAAGGCACCCAGGGAAAACCAGAGGCTGTTGAATATGCCAAATTCATTGGGAGGCTGGTCACTGGGTCCTTCTTTCCCATCCTCTGGTTCTTCTGTGTGCCACTCATATGGACTAAACCTGCTAACTAGGAACAGGACCACACTGACACCAATGTAGGCAAAGACTATGCACATCCAGATCTCATACGCCAAAGGGTCCAAGAAGGAAAACACTCCCGGTTTAGATTTCTGGGGCTTTTTGATCATAATGGATATCCCCAAACTCATAAAAGGTTTAGAAAAATCAATGACCTCTTCTCGTACCAAAGTGATGGTCAGAGGCGCAACAGCAATCTCTGCTTTCTATAAAGAAAAAAAGAAATATAGATGTATAGATTAATTGATGTTGGCTTACACACTTGGCTAAGCAGCTAATTCCAAAGGTTTGTTATTAACAGCAGGACACTGCGGCTTAAATGCTCTTTGTAGCATTTTTCTGTTTCTTTCTATCACACTCTGCATTTACTCAATATGCTTTCAGTAAAACATACACATTGCAGGTTTTTGTTTTACAGAATTATGCAAATACTTAATTTTTCCGCTAAGGAGAAGACTCTTGAATCTTACAGAGGTGAGCAGCAGTGTAGGAAGATCATTTTAGGCATTAATTTACATTTAAATAAAGGAATTCAAGAAAGAATGGGAAACGAGAATCACCCTATTGTCACTGAACATATAGAGATTTTTTAAGATCCCAGAAACAGTAATTAATTGTCAGATTTTCATAAAAAATAATAATATTTGGAGGTAAAGCAGTTCATAGACTCAAGAAAGCTCCAAATAGCATGAGGCTGCAAAAGTGATTGACTGTTGCTGTGATTCCACCAAAATGCACAGATGTGTCTCAAGGGAAGGATAGTTCAATAGGACTGAATCAGATTTTAAACAGCAAAAAATGGCAAATATACAGGGAAGAGGTGTGCAAAATCATGTGATAAAAGGATAAAAATGTGTGCTGAATCCATTCCCATTAGTGTCAGGAATATTTTTAAATGTGTTTCTAACATGTTTTTAGGATGAAGATGCCAATCTTGAATGAATCATTATTGATGGAGGTGATTATGGCTGCTAATAATGATGTCTGCATGCACTATAAAATACTGGAGCTAAGCTAATGGATAGTTTTTGCCATTAGGGATGCTACGTTACATTAAGGTTTGCTCCTTGCCTAGCCTTGCCTTTTACACTAAAGCTGTCATTACAGCAGCACTTCACATGGGAATTGTATGGGGACCTGGGTCAAAGGATGCACCTCTGAGAGGGGAACAGATGCAAGAGCTGCTGAAACCTTTCACCTGTTCATCATCATGGTGGTGTGTCTAGGTACAGTCACAGAGCAGAGCCCATGCTCTGTGACCAGTGTGGACTTCTATGCAGCTTATAGGCTCAGGAGAGTAACTGTGTTTTGTGAACACTTTGTTGTATCAATGAGATTAAAACATGCTGAAGAATAAGGACGTGCTCACATAGTTTAATCTAAGTGTTAAGTAAATAGCCTGTGTGCTAAAGAAAAGAAAATATTGAAATGGAGGGGTTTTTTGTCATCTTACAACTTAGAAACAGGTAAATGCATTTAAAATAATATGTGGTTTTTATTTTATGCACTAATTCATATGGAGTTACATATGTTTTATGGAATTTAATTTTAAACCAATATTGCATAGTTAAAATTTAAACCTGTTTTGGCAGCTTTGCAATTGTGAATAATTCAAAAGAACTGACTCACTCCAGTGCAATGTCCCAAAAATGCAAATTTGTATTATGATTGCTATATATTAATCATCAGGTTATATCTGTCATTCTGAAATAGTTGTGATGCAAACACTTAACAAAATTTTATATAAAGTAATTATATTTTAAGCAATGCATCTAAAATCATAATTTTGCAAAGGTATCAGAATTACCTCTGGTGTTAATTTCATGGGTAAACATTATGATAACAATGCTAATTCTCTGAATTTTAATTTACATTTTGTTGTACAAAGCATCTTTAAAAATTTGACTTCTTGATGCCTTGTGATTACCTAAGTCAGGCTGAAATAGATATTTTATGAAAATAGCTATTATATGAAGAAGGGTAACATGTCTAAAATATATTTTTAAGTAGCCTGAAAATTATAAAGTAAACTTAGTTTCTGCAGTCTAAAGACTGTAGGATGGTCTGAGCTACTGGCTTTTCTGCATATTTTTGTTTTTCATCTACCTCATAAACAGCTTTTCTCCAGAAGAATGGTTTCCTTCTTTAGAGTCAATGTCTTTTGTGTTTCTAAATTTTGATTACTGAGAATGCCTAATGTGGAGTCCTTGAAATGAGGTGAAAGACTCATGGCAACTGTGATCTCTTCCTGCCAATCTTCTCTGTGTTTGTCACATAGTGGTATCTTCATTAACTCAGTGTAAATGACAGACCTGGTCACTGATCTTCAAAGGTGTTGGCTAATGGGTTTTTTTTCTGTCTGCAGATTTCTATCAGGATTAAAACCCAAATCCCTGGGGGTTGTTAGTTTTCACAGTGTGAGTTGGAAAAGTGACATCACCATTTTAGAGTGAATTTAGGAGATTTTAAATACCTACTTAGCACACTGCATATTATATGTGAAATGCTGTATAGGATTTATCTTACCAAATTTAAATGCTCAAATAGGATATGCAGAATTTGAACAACATCAGAACTAGCTGCCTGCAGTACTTGAAGGAGTTAAAGAGGAGAAATAGGAACTTAACCCATTTTTTACAATAGTGATCTAGTATCAGATAATTCAGAATGTAGATAAATCCATTTCATGCCAACAAATTTAAAGGGACAATATATAGCTAGGTCATAATTAAATGCCATAAAAATGGAGAAACTGCAGCCCCCCAGACTGATCATATTATTATTTTTGTAAGTCTACTGTGTGCCATGTAAAGCCTGCATAAACTCTTCATTGCGAAAGCTAAATAATGAAAATAGCTGTTCATGGTAATTATCAGCATTTGTGCTTTGCCCAGTTAATGTACACCATATAATTATGGATTTAAATGATTAACAATATAACCATGGTGCAAAAACAATTAATGATTTTGTTGCCAGTGAAATCTGTTTTGACAAAGAGTAATGATACTTCACAGTTAAATCAACTGCATCCGTAACAGCATTTCAATCAAGGCTCCACCACTACCAAGTACAGATGGATTGTGGATCCTGACAATATTATACAATGAGAAAAGATTGATTCTGATGGTGAGAGACATTTTCTTTTCCAGAACATATCATTATTATAACCTTGTGAATAAAATATATGCTTGATCCAAGTATTGTGAAGGTAGTAAAGCTATCTGAGAAAAATCATGCAGAAAGTGATTTCAATCTGAGAAGCTCATGGCTTCTGAGATTTTCAGAGAAATGAGTTTTGATCTTTTCTGTTAAGCAGTGAAAGAAAAGAATTCTGTGTCAGGAGAATGAGTATTTAATTGGAGCTGACTGCTAGTGAATTTGGAAACACCTGTTATATATGCTTAATGGCATTTCATCCCCAGCCAGCATTTCTCCTGTGAGCTAGATATCAAGGCAAATAGAATCCACATGGATTATTGCATGCATTCGGATACATCAGGGACAAATGACCAAGATTTCCTGGTAGTTTTTTATAATGTGCTAAAAACAAAACAGGAAAGTAAGCAACCATTCCCACCACAGCATTCTGTACAATCTTAGCAAAACTGTACCCCACAGCATTTTGTATGATGTTTCCTCTGGGACAAGATGAAAAAATCAACCACAGATTTTAGGAAATGACTAAGTTTCTCTGTGCAGCAACTGAGTGTCCAGGTAACAGACCATTCTCTGGTGCATACAGGTCTTAAGGGAACATGGGATAAAATTTTCCTGTGTCCACTCTCAGTAATATGGATAGGGCTAAGGGGCATTGGTGTATGATGGTAAGATCAGGAGAACAGAGGAACCCTTTTAGTTGTACAGAAAGGCTCCAATCTCACTGGCCAGCACAACACTGTCTGTTAATCCGTTAATGTGGTAGGGAATTAAAAGCTGTAAAATGTTTCCCAAACAGATCATCTCGTCAACTTGCTAATTCAGTTGCAAATTCTCTCCCAATCCTGGCTGCACATAAAAAGCCTTGCTTGAAACACAGCCAGCTACTCAGACTACTTGTGTTTATGATTAGGGGATCTATCAGACAAGATGAACATGCTCTTCTAGCAGAGCTTTGCAGCAAAGTCTCTGGCTGACTGATTTTTCCGCTTTCTCTATGTGGAATAGGCCTGGGAACCTGATGCTCTGTAAATCATCTGGCAAGGACTCAAGGAAGTTTCAGGGAGGATGCTCTTGATGGATTCCCTGTGGAAATCTTTAGCAGAAAACTTTGTAAGTAACAGAAAGAACAATTTCCTTCAAAGCTACACCTGTAAAAGCGCATAAAGCACACTTGGCGTAGCTCTTGGCCTTAAGGCCCAGGGGCACTGGACAGACCGCACTGCTGCCGTGAAAGTCACCCGACCTCTAAATCTGCATGGCTGCATTCAAGCTGCTTATAGGGAAAGGTCTCTCCTCAGTCCCAGTGTCCAGCTGGGCTCAGGACTTGTTTTGGACAGTAATTATGAGCCAAAAATATACCAGAGACCATTCTTGCAACTTAGCAGATTAATGAGGCGAATTGCAAAGCACAGGGACACTCCCTGGTGCCACTGATACACTAGGATAGATAAAACCTCAAGGAGTCTTATGACAGTGGAGCAGATGTACTGGGCAACAGCTGACTTCAATAAAAAAGCAGCTCCAAGAGCTTTGCTGCAGCTCATTGCCAGGGACCAGTCCCAGACTCAGAGAGACTGCAGCCTTCCTAAACAGACAGCTGGAAAGAGCCTCCTCCTCACTCTTTTCCATTACAAAAAATGAAGTGTTGGCCATGTATTCTGGTTTGTCCTTCTTCATGTGGGTAATTTGCAACAGGTTCTTTATGCCTGTGAGCTTTACTGATTTCAGCTCTGTTAACAGCTGCAGGTGTTGACACATCTGTGTGAGCTTCATAACAGCACTTTTATTTCAGTCTAGTCCTAGGGCAGCTTGGGTTTGATAAGGTTTAAGATAAAAGAAGGAAAAAAAAATGCCCCAAACAAACAGAAAATGAAAGTGTAATATCAAGTTTCCTCTATAATTTTTGACTAGATGATAGACCACTGAAACTGTACATCTGTGCAAAAGGATTTTCTCATAAATAGTAAAATTTCTTGGATTATTGAAAAAACATTCTACTATAAAACAGTGCTTGGCCATTGATGTCCATGAATTTGCTATTGCAATTAAAAGCCAGAGAAGGAGTAACCTCCATACTTGATAAAATAAGTCTGAAAAATCTTTTAATATCCTAAGAGTTGAGGTGCTTTCAAGCCACTGAAGTAGATACACGTTTGGTGAGATTCAGTGTTTCTACTCTTTAAAGACAAAACTGAGTTTGGTTCCTTCATGAACTTCTAAGAACATGGAGAGTTTTGTGAACCTGATATAACCTTTTCATCCCTGTGGGGAGGGGAGATCACCAAAATTCTGGGGCAACATTTCCCACACTCCTACAGCACAGAAACTGTTTCATTCTGCAGAGTCCCTTGAACTGATGCTAATGGAGAATTTATCAGCTATACTAAACTGACAGAAGGGAACTGAAATGGAGCTGCTACAAAAGCCATGAGGCCCTTGCCACATAGGGCCCAAACTGTCAATGGAATTGTGAAAAATGCAACTGGGGATGGAGCAAAAGGTATGCAGGAATTTTTTTATGGGGAAGTTGAGGCACTTTATGAGTTCTTGGTGGAAATATTCGCACTTGAGTATTTGAGGATTTTTTTTTTATTCCATCACTGAAATGAAAAGTTTTTCTAAGAATTTTGAATTGTTCTCAGTGCAGATACTGGCAACTGCAGTCATCAGCAAGCTCAGCTCTGAGTTTTGCTACTTTTGGTAATCCCAGATACTGCAAATATTTATTTGGGTTTGTGGGAACTATTTTCTTTAAATATTGGAGCTTTATGTGTCAACAGAATTGCTAAGTGTTATGGTATTCTGAAGAAGCCTTCTCCAGATCACTCTATAACATAACGTTCTCAGTTGTTAAACTTACCAGGTTTGCTCTTAAATTTTATTATTGATGGTCATCTTAAAAGTCTGTCTTTATTCTGAATTGCTTAATTATCTACTTGTCTGTAGTGGTTTGTTACCTATGTTTAATATATATGATGGTGGATTTTCCATTTCTCAATCTAGACCAAGAATCCCATCTTTTTTAAAAGATCTGCCCACCATTACATGAAAATGAATTAATGAGTGATATTCCCAAATAAGTTTTACAGTGTGTCAGGAATAGATGATCTCTAACATTAATGAATTTTTAAGGGATATGCAAACTATGGATGTTCTAATGTTCCAGGGTACTAGTTGAATAAATAGTAGAACTTGCATGAAACTACTTGATTTTTTCTTGAAAATAAGTGAAAGCACACAGATCTGAAATGAGATTCTGTTTCTTTTCTGTGACCCCAAGGCTAAATAAAATGCACATGTATTTCCTATTTTATGACTTATACTATGATAAATTAAATCCTGCTTCAAAAATTGGTATGCTTACCCCATAAACAAGTTCTCCCACCATCCCATTCCAGATTTTTGTCTCTGGATCCCTTGCTCCATATTTTCCATCAGGAACAATGGCAATTTTGTACTTGATACCAATATGTTTTGCAATTTCTGATGCCAGATCTACACAGTATCCTTCAAACTTGTCATTCCCTTCAAACGTGTCATGGTTTTTCTTGAACATAACATATGGGGCTTCCTATAATGAAAGAAGTAGAACTGTAAAGGAGAAGTGTACCAAATATAGTCTGGAAAAAAAACATGTCATGAACTGACTGAACAACACACACTTTATCAAAAGTTCATGGACAGTATTAGCACATTTAAATTAAAATGTATGAGCAAAAATCCTTCTGGCAAGGTATACACTTTACACTAATTAGGCTTATATATTTCACAAGAATTATCAACCTTACTTTGTTTTAAATGAAAGACCTTAGTGCAGTATATGCTAAATTTAAAGCATGATTAGAGATTGGGCCTATACAGTGCAAAGGACTGTGAGATCATGAAGGTACAATGTACACTTCTTACTTCAGTAAGCAAGCATATCCTCTAACACAGTGTGGTTACTGCCTGTGACATTTCAGATGCAGAGCCTGAGTGACTTCCTTTGTTGAGGAATGCATAGTTACTAAGAGGCTACACACATTTTAGTGAGAACATAGAAGTATATCCCCAAGGAAATATGCATCTTCACTTTAAAATAAACAGTGCAGATACTGCAAGGTTGTTTAGGATCAACTTAAGTGATGTGCAAGGACAAGAATGGTATTAAGTTGACAGTGACCATACATGCTGCATGAAAAAGAAGGACCAAATATTTTGGGACAGTGAATGCCATTGGAAACAAGTAAAATCTGTCTTGAAAAGTGGGTCTTGCATTCCCTGTGTAAACCATACTATCGCAATAGTGAACATTATGTCACTGGGAAATCAAGGTTGTTTTTTTTAGCTCCGTGTGAATTCAGACTTTAGAAATTATTAAATGAAACTATACTTTCTGATGGTATTTTAAATCACTTCACATAATTCATATTCAGAGCCAGTTCTAGATGAAATATTTGTCTAATATAAAGGGTGACTTAGGTCACCCTTTGTTTGAATTTACATCACAAAATACTGGCAACTTAAGTTTTCTCTGTGCTAGCACTGGCAAATGTTGGTCTTTTGACACTAGCCTTGGTAATACTCTGCCCTATTCATATCTTTCCTACAGACATAACTAGTAAAAAAAAAAATTTAAACATGTAGTGCAACAATGTCTGCTTCACTGAAACTACAAGAACATCAGCTGTAAGCAACAACAATTTTGTAGTCTCTATTAGGTGTCTAACAAGGGGGAATAGGTGGTATTACACGAGTGCAGTGCAGTGCCTTTGCCCATACAGAGTTTGCATCTTCAAAGGAAAACTGTGGAGTATTACCAGCAGCCTGCAGCTTTTCTTGTATTCCTATCCCCACTTAAATCACCTTGATCTCAACTACTGGTCTTCTAGAGGGAGGGAGGGAGAAAAGCAGGGAGATCTTGATCTCTGCAGTAGTTCTTGACTTTCAGAAGTATTTTGGCCACATGTATAAAATGCTCCTCCCTCACATAGGCTTTTTGTTTGCATGAGAGGAAGAGCCAAAATAGAGGTCTTTCCACATAGGTTATTGCACAAAAAAAAAGGTATAAAATAAACAGACTTGAAAAATACTATGTGTCCTGTCTGTGATTTAGCCAACTGCTTGCTAGAAGGGCAACCAAGTCTGTCCAGTGTCCTGCATTTGTGAACTCTCCTTACAAGCTTCAGCTACATTGCTTGCTGCACCTCAAAAGCAATTTTGCTTTCCAAAGACCAGAGTTAGTGATTGCTAGCTCTTCTGATTCAGCCATAAATCCCTGGCCAAGGGCATGCAACTAGAGTCACACCAGGAGATAATTCTGGCAATGGAGTTAAAGAAGACAGGCACAGAGTATGCCAGCTCAGCTAGCTCCTCCTTCCAAAACCCAGACGTTGCTTCTGCCCATACCTCACCACTGGCAGGGCTGCTGCAGAAAAAGCATTTTAACTGTTTCTGTGCAGCAAAGCAAAGTGACCGATGCGTCATTTTTTCTGTTAAAAGTTAAACGAACTTCAGCCCTCCTACCCAGGAGTTCTGTGAGGGAACACTGAGAAGGGAAGTGGGGTGGCCCAATCCTGTCCTTGGTAGGTCCAAGCAGAGACCATCCCATCCAGTGGAGTGACCACCAAGACCTGACAGGGATCTGCTGGGTACTTGGAGGAACCACATTGGTTCTCTTCCCCATCCTCCTCCCTTTCTTTATTGTGATCTCACTGATTTAGAGCAAAATACAGCAGGGAACATTTTGTGTAATGCAATTATCCTACAGAGTAAGGTAGCATGCCTTGCTGTGACTGCTTTCAAGGAAGCAGCCACTGAGTGTGACCTGGCAGTGTGAAATGATACAATTAAAGGTAACAACACCACCTACTACCACTTGCTTACTACGTTGCGCTTTCCCTCCTAGCCTATTTTATACCTCTTTAATTGTAGTGCCTACTTTTACCTGACAAATAATCAGGTATCTGCTTTCAAGGTAAAATTTGATGGTGGAATGCAGGTGGGACTGCATGTGAGTTTCTGATAAACACTGTATTAAAAAAAAAAAAATCAAATAGTAGCCCTAGTTTTAAATCCTGCCCATTTAAGACTTGGAGGGTGTTTCAAATTGATGAAGTGTGCAGATGTTACAATGAAAGGACACTGAAAGGCAAGTTTTACTGGTTTGCTAACAAGTAACTTACACAGATAAACTTTCAAGGTCACACTGTGAAGTCATGAAAGATCTGTATTGATCAATAAGCATGTACTTAGCCGTATCTTGATGCTCTTTTCTATCTGTGGCACTGAAAAAGAGCTTATTATTCTGTATAATCCATTGCAATAGCATTTTCGAAGTTAGCAGCAATGTTAGTGTAGTCATGGTAGTCTAAAAATGCAAGAGATGCAAGTAGTCTGTGGAGAGGTAATACCTTCTGTTAGATCAGCTGAAATAGCTGAAAACATAGACCTACTTTTTCATTGTTTCCAGTTATAGCATCTTGTCTAATAGAAAGATTATCTCTCCCCACCATATTTGTACTTACTATATTTTTGGACTATCAGCTTTTAACCTACTGATATAAAACATACATCTGACTTACTGCTGAATGAGGTTTAACACTGCAATATTTGCAAGATTTCAGCTGCTTAATAGTATTTTATGGGGTAGTGAATCAAGGAAAAGCCCACATTGAAATGACCAATGACTAGCACAGAACAGATATTTGAAATGGTGCAAGCTTTACTCATATAATTCACAATTTTATAACAATACTTAACATTTGCAAATACAAGTTGATGTCTGCAACAATTACCTTTATAGATGTAAACAAATCATTCCACCACATTGCCACGAATTCATGTGTACAGTTAAATGCTCACAACTGATGATTCGTACTATAAGGGAAGCTGGACAAAGTAACTAACCCAAATAACAAACAGATCTAAATTTGGTTTTCCTATTCTAAAGTGGTTTTCAAAATGTTCACCATTGCAAAAATAATTTGTAAACATGACAAATATCTGTGCAAGGAAACTTCTGATTTTTAGAACAGGTGTGGGACACATTATCACACTTTATTCTGAAAGAAACTTCTGTAAATGTCAATGGAAGGCTTTTTGGTGACTTTTTTTTCTTTTTTTCTGAATAAAGTGTCCAGGATTCGGTTTGAAGTCTTTATTATTGTCATGCAATAAACTTCACTTTATTCTCCAGTCTACTGAAGAATTTAATTAATAAAGTTTCTAATGAAAAAATATTTTTCTATTATGAGAAAAAAGGCTATAATTAGAATTTCTGAGGTAAGACTCTATCAAGAGTATATCAGTCAAAACAGTGATGGTGGTTCTCAGTCACCTAATGAATGTTTCCTGTCATCTTAGATGCCCTAAGGTGATCTGCTTGACCCTAAGGTGCTGTTCTTCAGGTGCTTTGTGCACACCCTTTACAGATAGTTCTGATACCCTCAGTATAAGGCATCCACCTATGGGCCACTGAATCAATTTCTAAATCTTTGTGGCCTTACATACATGGGGCACAATATACCCCACATGCCTGAAAAAGTACATACACCAGCTGAGACACCCAGATGGAGAGGTCACATATAGAGCATGAGACAGGCAAGGGTCACCCTGCCAGTGTAAGAAATGGGGGACAGGCTGTGTATCCTAGAGCATCTTAAATGTCACTGAATGCAACTGAATCAATACCCTTTGTAAAGTCATCTACATCTAGGTGACTTGGTTATGAACTGGATCCTGCCCTTGGAACTTAATCTGCCAACACAAGGGTATCTCATTAAGATATTGAACTGTAAGCCACAATGCAGATGCAGCTCATCATCAAGCTTTGGTTTTAAAGGAATTTTGTGATTTTTAAGTTTTGCAGTCTCAGAGTTAAGTACAGAGTTGGCTGTATCATGAAATGTATTTGAGAGTTTGGATTAGTCTTCCCAGCCTACTTCCCTAAATTCTACCGCAACAGCTTGCGACCGTATTTCTGAACCTGCATAAGAGTTGATCATTCTCCCTAGCCAGACAAGTCCCTCACTTTACCTTAGTGTTAGGGCAGGGCTGCAAAGAGCATCCCTTCTCCAGTCATGCAAGGAGCCTGCTGTGCATTTGGAGGTGTTACCATCCCAGCCCAAAGGGAATGCTTCTGCACAGGTAGGAAATCTGTCCTTTCCAGATGTGCAGGAGGCTGTGCATCACATCAGGTGCAGAATAGGAACTATAAATGGTAAAGAACATCAGCTGCCCCTGCTGCCTCCTGTCTCTGGGCTGCTACTGCACCACATAGCTAACTGGGGATAGGCTGAGAGCCTAAACCAAATATGTAAAATAACTTCTACGTGCTCTCACTATGTTACAAATGAAGAACACATCTTGCTAAGTAGAAAATGCTGTACTAAGTTCTTTGAGTGCAGAGCTAATTCATTATAATGCAGTTTCTATGCAACAGCCATACAGCAAAGTAAGCATAGACACGTAAAAGCTGAAAAAACAGAGGACAAATCAACTTGTGCTATTTGGCTTCAGGCAAAACTTAAAGCGAGCCATGCTGAAAACTTGTAAACTTTTCCTACGCTGCCATGACATCTGTCTTTGAAGACTGAAAAGTCTGACAGCACTGCTTGCAGAAGCTTTTCAGTTTAATGTTGGAAAATATGCATGCAACCAAAATTAAATGTGTCATCTACAATGGTTCAACTTCCCTTCAACATGAAGAGGGAAATGAAGAGGTGAAAAAGTCTCTGTGGCATTTGCAACATAACAAAGAAGAGAAAAATAACAGGACTCTGGAAGTTATTCTAGTTAAGTATTTCTTTTCTTTGTGTGTGTGATCATATGCTTGTGGATGCTAAACACATTGCCCTAGCAGGCCAATATTAAGAATCATGGTTCTATCCTGCCTTCAGCATCATGTGTGCAGCTCCCAGAGGAGTATGTGGGAGATGGTCATGATAAGGCAGAATTCACCATATATTCTTATTCAAACCAAATTCCAATATATTTCTCTTGCACTGTGGTTTAGAAACATGGAAAGGGGACAGTTTTGGTCAAGAAGCTGTGCTGCTTTCAATTAATTGCATTTATCCAAAAATGACATGCTGCGTAAACACAGGGCATGCTTTGGAATATTAATTCAGCTTTTTGGTTTTGCAAATGATCCCACCAGTCCCTTCAATACAGGGGCTGGAAAAGTTCTTTTGAAGATAACATTTATTATGCACATCAAAATGTTTCAATGCAAACAGGACAGGCAAGATAACACATTTTTAAAAGCTTTCTTGTTTTCCTTTTTTTTTCCTTTCTTGTGAACAGGAACCTTTTATATTACTTTTCATTACTATATTTTACTTGCTTTTCCTAAGCTTGGAGCTATTTATGGAAATTACAGTATTCATGTGTGAGAGCTTCAGTCAAACATATCAGGATTGGTTTGAGAGGAAAATTTCGACTGAAAGCTTGTAATTCACATCGTTCTCTTCTCAGCTTGGCAAAGTTGAAGGTTAACGTCATCTGTTCTAGACATTTCAGATTAGCCACAGAACTTTTCTTGGTGGTTCAGTGCCTGGTCATCCAGTCAGAGGAACAGTAATCCATATGGAAAAATTAGCTCAATGTTACTAGACTGGTGGGTAATACTTGAGCCTTAGTTAGGACTGTTCGCAGCATCTTGGGACTCTTTTCTTCCTTGATCAATTTCTTAAAATAGGATTCTTCATCAGAGGCTGAAAAGAGGAGGACTGTACTGAAGTATATTTTTTTCCATCACCAAATCTTTTTTTTTCTTTTTTCTTTTTTTTTTTAGGAAAGAGATACATATATTTAAAATTTCCCATGCAAAAATAAAATTAAGTTACACAGTTTGGTTAGGAGTAACATTCTGAATTCCTGTACAGTAGTTTGGTTGTTTTGTATCCTGGAATGACAACCTTCAACAGGAAATTTGTTAAGACTTACTTAATGCATAAATGCTGATATACACTGCTGAAAATCTGGTAATTAACTGTATTTTTAGTTAGAAAATGTCTTGACACTTTCCTTCGGATTACTTTAAACTCCATATCAAGTTAGAAAAATTATTTCTTAATAACACATACAGAATATTGTTTCCCATTTGAGACACAGTTTATTGGGTTAACATGTCTTGTCTAAATGAAGCAGGTGAAAAGGGCAGTGAACTGAGATGTAAAATCTTAAAAGCGGTCACGTAAAGGTCACCCTTTGCCAGTTGGCTTTGATAAGCATCAGCTTTAAAGGGCATGTCTGACTTCAGAGGAAAAAATTGTTAAATATTTTGTTTAAAATACAGATTTGTAAGAAACAATTGTTTTGAAAAATTACGGATTAAAAATGTAAATGAATGATGCAACTGCATTCTCCTTTGCAACCACTCTTTAAACACAATAATCCTGGAATATCAAATTCCAAATATATTTAGATTTTATTAAAATGAAAATTTTACTGCAATGCTGAATAAACATATTAAGAATGCATCTACTAAGTTCATGTTTTCATTCACAATTAACAGTAGATAATCCAGTTCTGACTGGCTGACTGAACCATACTACGTAAAATTTTAGCTCTTACTAAAGTCAATTATTGTGTTTATAATTTACCAAGAAAAAGGGACACTGGCATTAAAGTAATCTCATTTTATACCCTCTATTCTATTCTGTCATTGAAAGGCTTTGGGTTTTTATTTTCTTCCAGTTTTTTGTGAGTCAAGATTTATCAATTAGATGTTGTTAAGAACCCATATCTCTGAAACTTCTTTAGTAAAAAATGGAAAAGACTGAATAAAAGAAAAAAATTACCACAACTCAGTTTTAAAAACCTGATTTCAAGTGAATCATTATATTAAATGCCTACCAAAAAAAAATCTCTGCAGACATGACAGTCAGTGTAATTAAGATATATGGCTCTCATCCTCCCATTAACCTAGCAACTGGCAGACTAAATTAGATCATAACTAGAAATGAGATTGTGTCACACACCAGTATAAGCATTAAAAAAAGAAACACCTTACCAAAATTGTAGTGACAACTACTGTTCTATTCTCAATGGCTGCAGTGTCATTTCCAAGTGTAGGTTCATGCTGAATCAAAACTAATTTATCCATGTCATTCCAATAACCAACCTGCAAAACAAAATGCATATCATTTGCAGTAAGGTCTGCATTCTGCATGACTACAAATATAAATTACTATATGAAAACCAGAGTGATCCAAAGACAATCTTGTCCAAAGGAAGTGCTGTCAAGTTAGGTATGGGGGTATGCATCTATCATTTTGGGTGTACCTCCTTGCACTCCTGCTGCACACAGTCAGACCTGGCGTCATCTCCTCTTCACTGCTCCTGGATGATCTGGGCTACTTACTTCAACCAGAGGCACAAGTTAAATCCCATTTTCATTAGTTTGAAGCCTTCCAGGGGCATAAAAGAAATGTAAGTATTTTTGCTCCCCACAAGAATATTTTCATTCGTTAGTCCTCCAGACCTTCTGGTCTTAGAGAGAGGAATGAAAGACATCTGGATGACAGTTTTGCAATCCCATGGCTGATCTCAATTCCTTGCTCCATCATGGGCTTCCCAGGAGACCCCAACTCCGGGACTTATACCAGGCTTGTTCCACTTAACTGCTAGCAATGACCTTTTAGTACCTACATTAGAAGCCCTGTTATTTAAGCTTTCTTCACACTCACAGGACAGACAGTACCAGTAGACAGTGACTCAGCTCATGCAGGATAAGCACCCCTCATAGAAAGGTGCTTCCTTTTCCCACTGACTCTAAAGCATGGTGAGAATGAATTCTCACTAAATATATCTCTGGGAAGTACCTACAGGGAGGTGGAACAAATTGGGTTTTTCTCGCCTTGGCAGCATTTAGGCTGTCACAACCCTTCCCAGAGCAGCTTTAAGGTGAAACAGCTGCCTTTGTTCGCTGCTGGCCATAAGCTCCTCCGGAGTCAGACTTGAATCAGTCGTTTTTGTAATCCCATGGAGAAAAAACCCCAAACCTATCTTTCCCCCTTCTTGCCCATTCTCTTTTCTGCAGCTAGATCATGACTGTCTGTGCATCCACTGACAAGGCTGCTGGGGCTTCTTCCTCTGACCCAGCCCTGACAGCACTCAGCTCCATGTCAAATGGGCAACATGAACACAAACAGGTCAGTAGAACAGTGCTCTAATTCCACCTAAAGGGGCTCCCCCTCTTGCTGAGAACCCAATGAATTAGGAGACTGATCTTTCTTCCCAGCATGATTTCACAGACACGGGATTTAAAAGGTTTCTATCAAAGAGATGCAATTCAACTGGGCACAGCTCAGTCTCTGGGAGCACCTGGGACCAGTCAGCAGCAATTGCCCCTTGCCCTCTTCCTTGATTAATTAGGAGTTCATGAGACCAAGAGCTGGGAGAGAAGAATGCCTTGTCTATCTTACTAGTAGAGGAATGGGAATTTTAGTGGAAAGTGGGCTCCAGGCAGACCTTCAATGTAATTGTCAGGACGAAAGGACACTCTGTGCCTTGGATGAAAAATTTCAGTATGATGGAAACTGGCTAAATGATCAAATCAGTTATGCAGTCAATATTATTTCCAAGACCATTGTAGAACCCTGACAAAAATTCCCCATCACATAGGATTCTGCCTCCATGACCTGTTCAGCTCAATGCAGTGAAGTGATACAAGAGTTTAAAAGTGCAGGGGAGTGCTTCTGGTTCCTGTCTCATATGCATTACATATATATTCTGCATATTATTAAAACAGTCAAGCTTCCTCTTGATTTTTACATTTACTATTTCATTAGTTTCCTTCTTGAAAAAAATGCATGGAGAGGTAAGTCATTTTAACAGCCCCTAGAGCAGTATGACTGAACATGAGTGATTTTTTTTCTATTAGTGAAGCAAACAAGCACAAACTGTCCATGCACAAGTTCTGGCATATTTAGTTGAAATGTTCCTTTTTTTTTTTTACGATTGCTCTTACAGCACTGGAGCCTTGATTTAGGTGTCTGCAGCTAACAGGAAGTGTCAGCAATGCTGATACAGTGGAGAGGAAGGTTTTCTTCCTAGTAGTATGCACTGCTACCAAATATTCTTTTTCATCCAGACAACCACGCAGCCACAGATACAATTGATTATTGAAAATGTGGAGTTATGGTCAAAAAACTGTGACCAGCAAAAAGGCAAAATATGTACACCAAAACCTGGCAGTTTGGGCAACTATTACGATAGTGGATGATGATTTTTCATTGTGCAAATCTTCACTGCTATGAAGTTCAGAAGGAAAGCGGAAAATGAATGTTCATGAAAATTCAGACAGAGATAAAGGCATTATTTGAGAAATGGCAGGCATCTTTTAAAGTAATTCTAGCTTTTGTGCATTGGTGTGAGCTTGTATGTGTTCAGCTCAAACCTGAGCTAAAGTAACTCTGGAACTAGATTACTGAATAAATATGAAAGATATGTCATGACACTTGAATAAGTATAGAGATACACAGTCACTTTGAGAGCACTAAATAACAGTATGCTTTCCCATAAATACCTCAACTCCACAAGGGAAAAAACTCCTCAAAGGGTAGGATTGAATTCAGCTATGAAAGTACCTCCAATTCTATTTGGGTTGCAACTGAACTTCATGGCAGTTGCATCCACTTATACCGAGGCTGAATTTATCTTTTAGGAAAAAATACTGCAAAAACATTTGCCTCAAAGTAAATCTGCCATAACAGTTTGGCATTTGAATGAATAATGTCCTTTCTGAAGGCCTGTGCTCCTTCTAGTAATCACTGAAGTGATCTTGCTGGAGCTCACAAGCCACTAAAGGCAAGAGAATACTCAAAAAATTTTGATAATTGATTTTCATGCTGCCAAGTTGGAATTCAGGAGCCAAATCTTAGACTGTCTTGTCCATGTGCGTGTAAAGTATATGCTTTGTTTACTTTTTCTTTTCCACTTTTTTAAAATTTTGGTGATAGTATACACGGTGAATGACAAAATCACAGAATTATTGAGCTGGGAAGGGACCTCTGGAAGTCATTTGGTCAAACCCCTCTGTTCAGCCTAAAGCCAGTTGCCCAGGACCATGTCTGGATGGCTTTTGAATATCTCCAAGGATGAAGATTTCACAACTTCCCTACACAACCTGTGCCAGAGCTTGGTCACTTTCAGAGCAAAAAAGTGTTTCCTAATGTTGAGAAGGAACCTCCTGTGTTTCAGCTTGTGCTTATTGCCTCTGGTGCAGTCCCTGGGCCCCAATGAAAAGCCTGGATCATTTGATCACAACCCTCCCGTAACAGGAGCCATTCCATTACATTTCCATGATCCTTGTCCCCACACTATTTCCCCTCAGCAGCAGGTTTTGTTACTGCTCTGCAGAGAAAAACCAAGTAAGAAGTGCTGCATAAATGAAACTAACATGAGCATAGGCTAGTATTTCCCATTTTACTAAATGATATGGAAGTCTGCCTCTGTCTAGCTGTGCCATTTTTTAATGGCCTGTTTACATATTTAGAGCCGTGGGCAACAAAAATCACTTTTCCATGCGTTACTCTGACTGGAAAGGCAGTTTTGAAAGGATAGTGCTGGGTGACTCATAAGTCATGTTATGTTGGGCGTGAGAAGAAGGCATTAAAAGTGAAGGCCTCTTAGTTCAATTAAGTATAATCATTTCTCACGTATTATATAGGATTTATCAGGCTGGACCACAGAACTGGTCCAATGATCACATATAAAGCAATATCTAATACATGAGAAATAAATTCTTGTGAGTAGCCAGATCTGTCAAAGTTGTCACGACTTGTTACATCAAATACAGGTAATGACTTAAGAGTAGCAGAGAGGCATGACTGAAAGGTAAGAAAAGCACCTTGGGCCTCCAGCACAGCACAGACATAACTCCTCTGTTTGCAACCACCCTCCCCTGAAACTGCAGGCAAGAAGAGAGGATGGGGACATACATCCCTGCAGCTGTGCCAGACAGATGCCTCTCCCAAAACAGGTGACAAAGGCTGAAACATCAACCTTTTTCAAAAGTTTGCTGACAAGCAAATTCCCTAATGATTTACTAAAGTTGTGACCTAATTAAACACATCTCATGCACCTTGCCTTCCCTCCTGTACAACTGGGAATAGGGGATGAAAAGGGCATATTTCACAGTTTCCTCCAGTGCACCCCGGCCACCCATGTATCCTCCTGGCTGCCAACAGTGCAGCGTGGAGACAGGAAGGAAGCAGGACTGGTAGCAAGACCAGACATACTTTCTGGCAGAAGACAGTGGACTTCTCAAGAGAGGGAAGTCAAACTCACCTTTTCCAATTTATTCTTCAGCCATCTGTCACACTTTCAAAGGACAACTGCACCATTAGGCCTTATATGCAGGCACATGCTTTGCTTTGGTGTACAGCTCTATACTGTGATATAGTGGCAATTTTTTCATCCAAGTGTGTAATTCTGCTCTGGGTCTGCAGTTTAACACTCTGCCTCCTCAGCACTGTGGCAGGCAACTGTCTCCAGGGACACACAGTTTACCTGTGGTACTATTTACTGTGCTTGTCACCTCTGGCCAACAGCAGACGAGTATTTAATTCAATTTTGATTGCTTTGGCCCTACTCAAGCACCAAGAATATCCTATTCACCATCATCTGCCCCCTTTTCCTGTTCTGATGACCTCTCAAACAAAATAGGCCACAACAGCTCTAAAAAAATTAAAATTCTTGAGCCTGAGTACATTTTCTGCTTTTATTTGTTTTATACTGTGAGACATTTCAGCACAGAAGAGGAAGGATCAACAAAGTACCCAGGCTTATCTTTTCAAAGTGATTGGGCTGAGTGAGCATTCAGACATGAAGGATCTGCTTAGACATCTATTAATGTGCATTTGCTTACAAACAACCAAACCAATCAAGCACACAGGATTAGATACTGCAATTAATTTCAGAAAATGTAAGTATTCAGGTCATTCGCTCTTCCACCTCTCTCCTCTTCTGTCCTTTCACCCTTAAAAGCCCTGTGTTAGTTACAGCCTATGATTCATATTTACATAGAACATACAAATCGACCTGCTTAAAAATGCCATTAATTTTCAAGACAGAAACCTTGGGGTAAGATACAAGAAATACCTACTATTCAGAATTCTGACCATTTCCCATCACCCAGCAGCCTAGCAACATGTCATCCAGCTGGTTTTCATTAGTATGCTTGACTGACTGACATCCCACCACTCCAAGATGCACACTTGTTTTTGAATTCCCCAATTTGAGGCACTGAATAATAGCACCTAGTAGAAAATGCAGCTAAAAACTGCTTTCACCAGAAATATCCATGTATTACACCTTTTTAAACTGCAGATTCCACTTTAATACAAGTTGGAATAACCTTTTCATCACACACAAGTCACTTATATGATATGAGGATAGCAAATGCTATGAGCACAAACCTTCCGAGGGCCCGTGTTTTTCAGCTCAAAGACATCCATGGTGTAGTTGACTCTGCGACCGTAGTGGTCAAACTGAACATTTCCAGTCAAACCTTGTATTCGAACCTACAAATGGAAGAAAAACCACCATGAAGATCCAGTCTTATGTTCTTTATTTCAAATGTCACAGAGCAGTACAAGTTATCCTGGCTCCATCCTTACATTATCAGAAAAACATTACTGCAGAACCATTCAAAGCAATGAAGTTGGCTACTTTCTTTATATTCGTTTTCCCTGTCAAACCATGCTCAAAACGGTCTTAGTTATGTCAGTATCTAACTGCTAACAAAGACACACAGTGGACCTTCTCTTCTTTCATGCTGTGCAGCTCAACACCTTCCACCTGCAGGTTCTAAAGAGAAGCACATTTTTTACCATTCTCATTGCTCTTGGGGTCATATGAAAAAAACCTAAAGGGAGTTTGGACTTAGCTCACATATCTTTTTAGGTCCCACTCCGGTGGATTAAATGAACAAATTGAGTATTTACTGCTCATCAAGGTAAACTCGACAACAACCTTAGCCCCAGCAAAGATGATACAGGGTTGATACGGGTAGGGTTTGAAAAGGGTGTTTTCAACGCATTAGAATGAAGAAGGTCAGATGTGAAGCCTTACTACAGGCTGTGACAGTTTTCCACCACCTGTGCCTCAGCTGAAACCAGAACACTTTTTCTTCCTTTCAGCACTTTACTGTGTCACTGAAGGATACCCAAACTGTGGTCCTTGTCCCAAAGAAGTCATGGCCATATTGCTGCTGGCTTTGATTTTATCAGGATCTGGCCATGAAAAACACTTTGGCAGAATTCGAAGGCTCAGGCTGTCTGCCTGAACACATAAGCCTGACTTAACATTTCTCTCAATTGTTACAGATCTGTGCATGTCCACAGATTAGGTGAAGCATACAAAATGCTTTATTTCTCTCCCTAAGAGTCAGGATGTGGATTGAAATCACTTACTCTTTCCCTCTGTCCATTTCTATCTCTGTTGATTTTTCTCCAGATCTGAAACCCTGGTTTCCAGGCACAGAGCTGCCAGCTCTGTCAGCAGTCACTTCTCCTCGGCAGTTTCTCCTGAGTGGAGTCTGCTCATTTCCAATGATTTAAATTCTACTACAGGATTTTTATTTTCTTTACTGTCCCATTCAAAGGAAAGGCTAAATCATCTTGACAGAGATCTGGAACTTTCTAGGCATCCATATTCATCAGGAATTCAAAATCCTGACATCAGAGAACAATAGCTCTGGGTTATTTCTTTTTAAAGAAAAAAACCCCAAAACTACCTATGTGATTTCCCTGGGAGAAGTCTACTTTATTGAAGATGACAGAAACATATTTGAAAGGTTATATTATGTGGTTATACCTTTTTCCTTAAATGACAATGTCTGTACAGCCAGGCTATTTGCAATAGTAAGATGAATTCAGCAGTGTACTGGAGGAAGTTCCAACTATCTCAAAAGATCTAACAGTAGCTTCAAATAGAGTAGTTCCTCTCTGCCTTCATTCCAAGTTACAAATCAGAACAACCTGAACAGCCCAAGCTGCTTCCAATTTCCAAGTACAAAATAATTTCCTCTCTCCTATCACTACCTTTGTGCATACTATTTTCCAAGGCATATAGTGCACAACTGGTATCCAAAATTCTAAAAGATCACTAGAATAAAGCTTCCCCTTACCTGTTTTAATGTCCTTTCCATATCAATTCCTTGACCCCATGGGGCTGCAGGGTTGGCAAGACAATCACCAGCATTTCCTCTCCTTGAAATATCAATTTTCTGTCTTCTAAGATTACGGAAAGTTTCAGCCATTACAAGCACTCCATCATATGTCAACGCAGATGTATACTAAATAGATGGACAAACACAGCCCTTGAGAGTTGGCATGTCTTTAAAAAAATGCACTGTTTCAAGATAATTCTAGTTTGATGCATTATGCAGCAGTTTCTTCACCTTCATTTACAAAACAGCTAGCTCTCCTCAAAATCAAAAGCAATTTTGTCTAAGGGACAAATGCAGGACATGTCACTAGGTCCAGCTTTAAAATTTTATTTCCTAAGGGTAGAAAAATCTGCATCTTAAGAATTAATGAAAGAAACAAATTAAACCTGAAATATTCAAGTATTTTTCTTTTTTTTTTCCCCACTATACAATAGGGAATAACCCCATCCACCCAACTTATTCAAAAGAAAAGAAAGAGACAGTAACTCACTGAGAAAATGTAACTGACAAAATGCACAGCTAATTAGCAGACATCCAGGCCCCTGGAATTGCTAAGAATGATCAAGAGTAGGTTCTTCCAATTGGAAAACTTGTGTTGGCTCTCTGCCTGAAACGTACCCTGAACAGTCTGTGTTTCCACACTAACTACAGCGACTGCTTTAGGTTGATAACATGCCAAACGAAATGTGTAGAGCAAGTCTTTGGCAGATGTTAGCCTGGAGCCACATTAACAAAGGGGTGTTCTCTCAGTATGGTCCTCTGATGAAAACACTGCATCAGGAAAAGTTGTTCACATGCCCAGGGCTGCTATTGATATGCTCTCCAATTTCCAAAATTCAAATTCCATTATTCAAATCTAATTTCCTTCCTTTCATCTTGCAGATTATAAGGTCTTTGAGACATGCTTTATCTTTATAATCTCAAATTTTGGTTATCCCTAGATGATTTATTTGTGATTCAAATTAATCATGCTGACTTCTCAGAAGGAGACAGAATAATCCTGTTTTTGTGGCAAGGAGTCCTATAGGTAGAAGTTTTCCTGTCACCAGTAACTGGGGATGTCTGCATTCCATAGCCCACAGCATCCTTGGTTTTGATTTGTTTCTTTGGTTTTTATTTTCACATAAATTTCTGGAGTTTTACTGAATTCTGCAGCTATGTCTTGTAATATCCATGTTGATATTTTCTCTAGACTTTGCCGAGCTACCCATCTCCCAGCCAAGGGAGGGCTGGTTGCTTATCTTTGCATAGTGTCCAGCACAAAGGGGCCCATTTTCAACCACGTGTGGTATCCATTAGTGCATATAGTAACAGAATTACTTTGATGAAGTCATATTTATATCTGTGCTGTGATTTGCCTGCCAGGAAAATGATATGTGAAAGAAATATTTTGTTATCAATCTGTGAAGGATTAGGATAGAGGAACACTGGGATAAGATTTAACTTTAAAATCATGCCTGAATGTGATTTCTACTCGAGGTTTTGAGGTGGAAAATGTCCAGAGGAAACTCCATACAAAAATTTATAGTCAGCAAATTTACAATTACAGTAATATCTCATACAGAGGAATTCACCTATCAGGAAAGATCTGCACTGTAAGTAAACATAGATAATTAGACAAATTAATGTAAATTTTATTGAAATTAAGTTGTCAGTTAAGCATTTGACCTTTAACTGCTGTCAGTAAAGGGGTGAAGTTGGAGGATAAGCGACAAGAGACATTTAAGTACGTCAGCAAAATGTGTTGCAGTTTTTTTTTCCTCCATACAAATGTAAGGATAGGCATGACTAATGGCCAGTAATAGTAAGAACACCTGCCTTCTCCTCTGCATAAATATCAAAGTCTTCATTCATGTATTCAACAATGTTAATCAGAAATTAGAACGCTGGAGTGATATCTTTGGTAGTGCTTCAGATCAGGGAGTACCTTTGGTGGGGTCTCAGATCCTGGGTATTCTCTCTGGTCCAGTTTCTTCCAGCGCTGCATCAGCTTAGTTACCATTGGGGTACTGAAATCCACTAGCTGAAATCCAGTCACATTGGCTCCTCCATGCATAAATCTCTCCAGAGAAATATCTTTGAATCCCTAGAAAATCAATTTAAGATTTTGTTTGCCCTCCTACACCACTGTGGGTCCAATCTGTTCTAGGTAAGCATGGCAGACTAAAGAATGCACAACAACAGGATTCCATTAGAAGGCAAAATTTAAAACCAGAGAATAATGTTGAACCTTTATTCATAACTTCCATTTGTGTAATAAAGAAAAAAAGCCAAGAAATAAATTTGCCACATTATTGCTAGGGTGGTCTTGACAGCTTAGCAACACATTGCTGGGAATGGAAGACAGTTTTGGAAGAAATGCCTTTGGCAAATCAACTGAAAAGTGCCTGCAGAATATTAAAGGCTTAATCCAATTTCCATCAAAGTTGGCAGATTTGAATAAGCACTGTACTAGTGCTTTAAAAAATGCATCCCTTTTTTACGTTTAAAAAATGAACAGCATTATTCTGTAAATACATTTACTCCACGATTCATTGTTTAGGCTGAAAATGTCTGAGATAATGAGATAATATAATAGACATTAGAAGGCAGAAACAGCACATGAGGATCTCACTGTTAGTGCAAGGAAAACAACATCAGAATAACACTTCTGTTAAACAGGATTGTGGTAGCTCTCAGATCTGTTATATATTGAAAACCTAGAGTGAACCTCAACACCGAAAGAGAAAATGCAGTACATATATCTCCTGACCTATTGGTTTCTCTGGCTAATCTGTTCAGCACATATAAAGAACAATTTCTTTACTAAAATTTGCCTTTAGAGACAGAATTGAACTTCAATAAACTGCATAATACAAACTGCTAAAGCACTAAGAAGCAAGCATAAATCTTTCTGCTCCTTTTCTAGATGCTTTGTCTAAGGCTAGCACAGAGGTATCTTATTTTTATTTTCTTAAATTCCTCTGATTAGTATTTATCAGTGAAAACATAACTGTACATCACACTTAATCTAGAAATATTTAGGAAAAAAAATAGTGGGATACTGGGGTACTGACCCAATATCCCAGGGGAAAAAAACACCTGTTAAGGACAGAGATTTGATTCATGTCCTAAGGGATACTGACAGTAAATATAAAAGGTGATGCATCAGGAAGCGTATTACCCACATAATTGAATGGACAGTGGATAACAAATTGTGCCCCTGCTGAAGCAGATCAGATGTGCCTGTCTCCGCTGCACACCTCACTAGCAGCTCACTGCAACATCCAGTTCCTTGTTTACAGCAATTATTTCGCATGAGAAAAATTACTTTGGGAACTTTAAAATTGTAATGCTGAAAAATCTAATTTATAAGACCTAAGAGTACAGATATCTCATTTGAAATGCCTGAGGCTTTAAAAATAATCTGAAGTGATACTAAGTTAGGGTTCAAGTCCAGCAAAGCACAATAAAATATTTCACGTCAACTAAAATTCCTTGAGGGAGAGTAGAGAGAGAACAATTTAAAGCATGCATTCGAATCTGTCCTGCATTCACTG
Source organism: Corvus kubaryi (assembly GCF_017639235.1). Classification (NCBI taxonomy): domain Eukaryota; kingdom Metazoa; phylum Chordata; class Aves; order Passeriformes; family Corvidae; genus Corvus; species Corvus kubaryi. Next base: position 4,731,457 of record NW_024581076.1, on the reverse strand, counting down.
CGCTTTGCCAGGCAGGTATTTTGGCTTAAAGAATGAGCCATTTAAATAACAAAATACTGCATTTACTTTCTTTGCCCTCTTCTGAACATTAGATGTGTGAATGTCCAGTTTAGACTTAAAGTAAAAATACTGAACAAGTAATTTGAGTGGAAACAGCTGATCTTCCCAGAAAATGAATGCTGGGGAATGTATAAAAGTTACCTCTAGAATTATTATGTTACTAATAATAAAAAGATGAGTCAAAAATCATTGTATTTCTGTAAATTATAGTTCAGCCTCAAGATACACCTATCAGCTCATTCTCCTACCTTGATTCTGATAAAATTTACGAGTATTACTGTATTACTGTGCCCTTCAGATCTAGATGGCTGTAATAAGAAACCCAAGTTGTTTTACACATCATAAAAAACGTATTATGTACAACCACATATTAAAGACAGACGGGAAATGTTGTGTGAAGTACTGTAACTTCAAAGTAAAACTGAGTGTTTCACTTACCGAGCAGGGGTATAATTCTAGAAAAGTATCTTACCAGGTTGGCAACAATATAGTGGTATCCTTTAACATGCTTTCCCACGCTCACAATCTGTGGGAGAGAAATAAGACAAAAAAGGAAAAACAATGTCATATTGTTTTCTTTATGAAGGTGTTTTCATAGAAAGCTAGATATAAACCAAAATATATAGCAGCAGTAATATAATGTTGAGAGTCTTTCTGCAATAATGTAACTATAACTTTCCAGGGGCTTAATAATGGGAAAAAGTTAAAATTACAGTGAGTAAAGTAATGAACTGGTAATCAAAATGCCTTCTGTACTGAAAAGGTTACTGTACTAGACTATTTTACCAAATAGAGCAGTTATCTGTGGGACACAAATTCAGAAGGAGGAGATCACACATTAGCTAGAAAGCCTACCCACTGATTTACTTTTTAATTTGAAATAAGTGCAGAATTTATGAATGAAACCAGGGGTTCATCTCTTGGGATCAAAGCTGTTGGGTCTTGATGTGGTCAAGTACTACAACTGTTATTCAGCTCTTAGTAAAATGCTTAAGGCTTTGGGAATGGGCATGAGCAAAGACAGAGGAAGGTTGTCTGAGTGTTTAACCAAAATATACTATCAAGCAATGCAAAAAAGGCAACAACCACTATATGGCAAGATCAACCAGAGGGTTTAGACAGAAACTATGTCAACCAGCACCTTGTATCAATATTATTGCAATTTCCATGATGGAATGACTCTCATTTAATGTGCTGAAAAAAGAAAATGAGCTAATATTTTGTCCGTAGAAAATGGTGATAATAGATGCATCGCAGATTAAAGCTGCTTTTACTAAAGAAACTAGCAGTACTACCTGTAACATGCAGCTTGCAGTTAACAGTACAGTCCTTTGAACTCTTATTTTTGATAGTCTACCACTCATTTAGAAAAAGTCTGCATGCAGCTCAAATATGGGGGGTTTTTACCTCTCCATAAAGCATTTTAGCCTCTCTTGAAATGAGTAAGTAAGACACAAGCAAAAAGTTTTCCAAGAAGTGCAGGTTACTCAGTAAATAATGGGAAACTTATGGATCTGTCTCCTTTCCAGCTTTGAAATCTTAGCTCTAGACTCTGCCTGAAGAATTGACAACTTCTTGACTTTAGGGATCACACCTCATGTTCAAAAGACAGAGCAAACATTCAGTGTGTCTTGCAGCACTTTTTCCCAGTGCTGTAAAAAGTGAGAAAAAACACATTTTGGAGATGAAGAAAAGCTGATGAAGGACTAAATAATTTGATGAAAGACACCCAGGGATCCAGGATCTAAATCTGGATTAAGACTTGGGAATGCTTGACTCTGGACTCTATTGTTCCATTAAATTAATTCGCTTTTGCAGCAGAATGGAAAGGAAAATCCAAAGGATTTGGCACAAATATGTGGTCAAAACTATTTTAATATCATTATTTTAAAGTAATTAAGTAAATAAGCAATTTGTCTTTTATTCTTCTACTCTATCCCAAACTTTGCTTCATATGTATAGTCTATAGCTAAAATGCTTGTATTTAAAAAGCAAAACAAACCTAAAAAATCCCAAAATACACCACACCCCCCAAGCCATGACCAGACTGTTAACCCTTCACATAAATGAATTTTAGACTTAATAAAACTCCCATTAAGATCAGTGACTAAATACCATTGCTACCATTTTATTGGGGGTGGCAGAGAGGGAGAAGTCACAACTTTCCCTATTATAAGCTCAACATGTGTGAGGAGGATACTGTCAAGTAATTAATGTTTCCATATAATAAAAAGTTTCAAATCCTGGCTGGGTCAATGGCTTCAAAAGGAATACGATCTCTGACACCAACAAAGCTTATACATCTGTACTCATTCAGCAGTACATGGTAATGAAAATATTTGCTTCCCCATTACAGGAAAACTGATACAGGTTAAAAAAATACATTTTTAAATAAATACAGCATCACAACTTGAAAGTTTGTAAGTGGACTGACATAAATTATGACTGACAATATTATGGACTGACATAATTTAAGATGATAAAATCATAGAATGGTTTGGACTGGAAGAGACCTTAAAGATCATCTAGTTCCATCACCTCCCGGGTCTTTTTCTCAGATCTGTTGTTAATCCATTCCCCCTCAGCTTGGACGAATCTCCTTTTGAGATTTATTTCTGTTTTTGTGCCTAGGAAATCAATGTAGATACTATTGCAGATTTCCTAGATTTGATGTGAATAATACATAATATTTTTGAAAAACCTGCAATTTGATGTTTTCATTGTATTCTCTCAAAACTTTTTTCTTTGGGTGAGTGATACAAGTACACAGTTATGTATCACGTAGTTGTCTTAACTTCCCTTATAGTCAGTGGAAAGAGCAGGCACTTTGAGGAAATGATTCATCTTATTCTGTAGCACATGTGTAAAACTAATTAGACAGCTTGTGCCCTGAAAGTGCATATTTTTCTGCATTGACTAGAAAAAGAGTTGATGGGGATTAGCTCTGATGTAGACACCTACATTTTATATTCCTAATGTTAACGGAGATGAATTTCACCCTAAAAATGCTGATTACGCAGCTGGAAAAGAGAAGTGATGGCTTCTATTTTCAACCACTATTGGGTACAATTCTGATTTTGAATTTGGAAAGTATTATAGCTACTGGTCACACAGACTTTGAAACCAGGAATTAGTTATAGTTTAGGGAAAAAATGCCTGTTTAGTGAAATAGCTTTTTGTGAACATCTCATAGTTTTGAATATCCAAAATATATACGCAGCCGCTTTTCTTTCTCAAAAACTCGAAGCTGCAGATTATGATCTACAAAACAGGATATGAATTCTTGCTACCTGAACAACCCCCTTTCACTTCACTGCACTTCTGCCCTGAGAGACATTGAGGCAATGAACTTAAGTCTCTTTGTAACAGGGGAAGGAGCTTGATAGCTACTCAGTCTGGAATGTGAACTCTCACACTCTCCTTCTCTGTGCTTTAACTGGTTAACAGTGGCTAAATTTTGTGAGATGAGAACTCCACCATTCCATACATGTAAGAGTAGATATTACCCAGAACCCAAAACAGGCCTGAGATTTTGACAGCTGAGAGTGTTACAGAAAGCCTTTGCTATAGAAGTTCATTAAGTCTGGGGGCACTTTGAAAACCCAGGTACTTCCTTGTGCACACCTAAATTCAGACCAAGAGGCCCAAGTTCAATCGCAGTCCAGAGGGAAGGCAGAGTGGCATTGTCTAATATCTACATTAGCAAACAGAGCAGCTGACAGGGTAAGATCTGTACAGCAAAAGTGTTGGTGCTAAGGAGTTGGCATCCACAGCACACATTTCAGGGATTTACCATGGACTCCCTCTAACCTGGTCACCAGACTGAGCTCACACTACACCTCAGGGCACATCTCATTCAGCCTCATCCAAACAAAAACCAGTTCATGTATTTGCAGCGCAACCTTGATGTGAAACTCAGGAACTAGGAGACTGACTGCAAAAAAACCCCATTCCTGACACCGTAAGATACTCTCTGTACCTGTGGGCTGCACTTAGACAGGGCCTGAGCACCTGTGGGGCCTGTGGCAGATTCACACAACAAAAGGCTGAGCAGTGAGAACTGTCTTCATTTCATGTTGATTTGCAGGTTTAGTTCAATGACCAAGGTGACTACTAACTATAATTGGAGCTTTTTTATACGCTCATTTGTAAAATAGAAGAAATTATTAAATAGTCATCAGTATTAAGAATGAAAAAGAAAATACAATCTGCTTCCCAAATTGCCATTAACAGGGAAGACAACAGTCGTTCCATATATTACCCTGTAGTCCCACTATAAGTGAATACCTAATTTCTGTAAATGAAACAGAACAGAATCAAAAAAAGGTGAGATATTAAGGCCATCAGGCTATCAAGTTTATTTCAGAATCTAACACAATTTTGGTTTTTTTGTTTCCCAAATATTACTGTTTATATAAGTGTCTGCAGAAAGGTGAACTTCAAAAAAAAAAACCAAAACAGCATTAGGATCTAATCACATTATAAAATGCATTGACATGTATGAAACTAAAAAGAACAATGCATTGTGGTAATTTTTAGTTGCTGATTTACTATAACACAATTATGAAAATGCCCTATTCTGATTTCAGAATTCCTGTGGTAATCAAAAGTAACTACAATTACACCACTGAGTTTAAAGTTTGGTAAAAGCAGGGCCAGTGAGATCCAACTCAGGCTTTTGACACAACTCTGAACCTTGTGACTTTATCATACAATACTGTTCTTTCCATTTAGCTGAACAATAGCCTAGTCTAGGAAATTCAGAAACTGTTCTACTATTGAAAAGAAGGGCTACCAGTGTCTGCTTTGATTATTTTCTTTTTTTTTTCTGTGAGTAGCAAGGTCACTGACTTTGATAAAACCATTCGCATACTTGCATCAGCATCTGAACAGAGAACCTGGCCCCAAGTCATCCTCTGTTCTCTACTACTGTGAAATGGATATTGCACATAAATTATTTTAGAAGAATGCTTAACTTCTGTAGCATGAAATGTCCCTTGTTATGATTTCTAGAAGATGGAGGTCAGTACAGCTGGAGTGAAAAGGACTTATTTTCAGTTAAATCTCTTCAAAGGGTGATAGCTGTGCATTACCAATTGGACTTCAACAAAGGCTTTCCTCTTTGCTATTGTGTCACAATCCACTGCCTTAAGAAAAAGAACACCTGCAATAAAATGAAGTCTGTCTAACACAATATAAAAAGTGTGGAGACTTGTTAAAGACAGAAGATAGAGACCTGACCTGAAATATTGCAGCAGAAATGGTGATGATATAAACCACAACTGAAGTGGGATTTTATACAATATCTGAAGCCGGGATAAATCTTTCACAAAGCCATAAAAAAAGCAAATGAGAAACAAGCCTAATCTTAACAACTAGTGCTCAGAAAAGGGCATTCTTATTGGGGAAATGGTGGACAGCCACTAGAGAGGATGCTAAAGAAGGCAAAAAACAAAGCAGATGTGGCTCTTTCTCTCTTGTGAAGGCAGGTGCTGAGCCAGAACAGGGGTATGCACACCTGCCCCTCACACGGCTGGGCAGAGAACAATGCTTCCCACACAGACCCCATGTTCACCACCAGCTGGCAAAGCAGAGAGCCCTGTGCAGTGCAGGAAGCTGCTGGGGAAGAAAACCTGGAGAGGTGGCTCAAAGGTCATTTACCAGTGCCCTGAGCATGGCTAGTTGCTTCCTTCTGCTGCTAAAGTTGTTTGCATTCAAAGCCTACTCCTATCCTAAATAGGATACGCAGACTTGTAAGGAAAAAGGAAGCAAGTAAAGAGATGAAGGGTGCAAGAAGAAGGTCACTTCACAAATCCTTTGATGCATTCCTATTCATCCTCTGTCTCCTACTGCCTATTTGCTCTTTCAGTAACTGAAATAACCTATTTCTCATGTCCAAACCTCATCCGTTGTGTGCCACAATAACAAAATGCGTTCTTATTACTGTGCAATGTGGGACAAATACTGTATGCAAAAGCCCAGCTGCTTCACAGAAATCAGCATATGCAGAGCTCCTCCTGGCTCTGCAAGGTGAGGAAACTGCTGGTGGCAGTGCTGGCAGCTGGCTCCTTCAAGGAGAAGAACTATCAGTTTGCATTGACATTATAGTGTTGCTTAGAAGCAACTCCATAGACCTCTAGGGAAAAAAAGCATGGAGAGTGAAGAATGACGAAGAAAAGGCACTTTATGAAATCTTCCATTTCCTCTGGGACTGAGATACACAGAGAGTTGTTGCTATGTCCCTGAAGTGGTACGAAGTCTAACAATGCTGCTGCCAGCCCACACTACTGTGTGCTGTACACATACCAAATTCTTTGGCTAATGATTTGCTCCTGTGGTTCTGTGGGAGCAGAACTAAACCTGCCTTTTATTCATGCAAATCTAATAGACAAAGGGGGAAAACTGCAGACATCCCATGCTATTTCTGAAACAAGAGATAAAGAAATCTACATTATGCTACTAAACTACATGTAAAAGCCGTGCTGTCTCCTGATAAATACTCATCTGTGTTGTGCTAGTGATCCTTTGTGCCAACACATCTCTGTGCTCACAAAAAACAGGGAAGCAGAAGAAACTCTGGAGGAATGTTTGAGCTAGTACTCTGTGTAACTCAGATGTCTGGGTAATTTTTGCCTTCCTGTATTATGTTGCAATTTATTGCAAAGTATCATGTTTTAATTTATTATTATCTTAAATCAAGTATGCTAGTAATCTAAATATGATTTGCAAAAATGCCAAGTGCTATCTTCAGTTAGTAGACACACTGGAAACTAAGATGAGAAAACAAATGTTTTTAAAACCGGCCAAATTTACAATTTGATCAATTTTGAGAAGTTCAGCAGTCAAACATTACTTTTTCAAGTTTAGCACTCCTGTGACAAAATAAGAGGAGATCAAGAAGCAGGGGAATATGTAATCATCTGTACTTTTTTTCTGCACACACATTTATTTGCCTTCATTTTGATGGTGATACTAACTACTGCTACTACTACTACTACTACTACTACTACTACTCCTACTACTACTGCTACTAATTCTTGCTGTGACAACCTGCTCCATTTTACCTTTCAGAGAGATTTGGTTTTCAGTGCAAACACATACATGATATTCCTCAGCAACATATCTCAAGACCCTTTAAGACTGAGGTATCAGCGATGTCAAGCAACACATTCAACAACTGAGTTAGTTAGACAACTGTGAACAGCATTCAAGACACTGAGCAGCTACTTCCCTATTAAGCTTATTAATAACAATTGTTAGCTGTTATTAATTAGAGTTTATTGGTTTGCAATTTTTACAAGATTAATGATACTAGTACTTTGTGACAACTTTACATCCATGTGTAAATTTTAATATTACACAGGACAATATAATTCTTTTTATTATTATATACCAGTTCAGCTGTGCACATTGAAGTGTTAAATCTGTGCCAGATGCTCCATAACAGTTTTTACCTCTCTGTTTAAAGGCAAATAAGCCCTGGATGAGCAGTGAGGCTTGATCTTGATGATACAGAGCACTGACAGACCTGAGAAAAGTCCTCGTCTGCTGGGAAACATCCTATTTAATTCTTATGGGCTGGAAAGAGCAAGGTGAAGAAAAAAATACACTGGATCAGCCTATCTGGTACACCAGGAGCTAGACTGATGATCTCTGACAGCAAAACTGATTCACTGTGCAAAATTCAGAAGAAAATGCTGTTCCCAGTGGACATTGGAAGGCTTTGAACACACAGAATGCTGAGGTTTCAACTTTGTCAGATGGAGACAGTGGGAGAGGATGGACTGCTACAGATGGAAGAAGAAAGGAAATCCATTGCCACTCATGCAGAAAGGAGAAACATTTATTTTCTGAATAGTCCTCATCATGTGGATGTGTTTATGGACATATCTGTTTGTATTAATATAGAAACAAACACTGTCATGTTACTGCATATGAAAAGCCCTAGAAAACAGAAATTAGAAGTAGCAATATTCTCTTTCAGAAAGAAGTATACATAAAGGTCCTAGGCAAATGCAATTACAGTTAGCTTGTGTTTTCATCTTGCTTTGCTGAGCTTCACATGAAGGTCATTATGTAGACACAATTGAACTGAATTTCTAGTAAAAATCTTTCTGAGAGGGCTACTAGAAATAAGGAAGAAGTAGCAGTGTACTCAACAGCAGAGAATCAGGAACCAAAATTCTGGAGAAGCACCTGCCTGGCTTGGTGAAGAACTTTTTAGATGTGGTCACACAATGTAGCACAGAGGTTGATCTGATCACTCTGATATTCCTTCTGGCTGCTTCTGATGCAAGCACATTATGGGTTTGCAAGATTCAATACAAGATGATACACAGTTCACTCACTCATAAGGTATTTCTATCTCAACAGCTGCCTATAGGTGTGTAAAGAGAGTACTGCAAATCAAAGGAGCTCTTCTGCGTACATCTTATTTCTTCGCCTGACTCTCAGCCTGACTCACCAAGCACAGCAGGGCAGGCTGGGTGCACACCGGGTAGGAAGAGGCTTTGCCAGAAGGCTCCTGGGCTTCTGGTTTGAGTCTACCATGGGCCAGTCATGCACCCTCATGGCAGAGAAAGCCAACAGCCTCTTGGACTGCACTGCCAGCAGGTCAAGGGAGGTGATCCTGCCCCTCTGCTCAGCTCTGCTGGGCTCCCCAGTACAAAAGAGACATGGACATACTGAAACAGGTCCAGAGAAACACCACAAAGGGTATTGAAGCATCTGTCATATGAGGAGAAGCTGAGAGAGCTGTGACTGGACCAGCCTGGAGAACAAAAAGCTCAGGCTGATCTTAGCAATACCTATAAATACCCAATGGGATGGTGTAGGGAAGAGGGCACCTGACTCTCCCTCAAGGGATACAACAATAGGACAAAAGACAGAGGTTGCAACACACAAAATTCCAGATAGATATGAGGAATTTATTTTTTTCTATGAGGTAGTCAAGTAGTGAAACAGGAAATAAAACTGTTGTGGGATCTCCATCCTTGGAGCATTCAAAATTTGTCTGAATGAATAACCTGATCTAAGGCTGCCCCCTTGACCAGCAGGAGTGATCTTCAGAGGTGACTTCCAATCCCAATTATTCTCTTACTAAATTTGTGGAATAGAACTATTCATGTCAGTACTTCACAGTCTGAATTTCAAAACCATCTCCAAAATGTGTCTGAAAGCAAATCTCAGAGCTCCAGGAGTGCAGTCTTTTTTTTTTTGGTGCCTTACTTGCTCTGCAGTGCTTAATATGAGCTGACAATGAGAATTCTAGCAAAAAAAGGGACAGGGGAACAAAACTGTTAACTTTCAATTTCAGCACTTCATGCTTTTGAAAGCTTCCTTACATCATTTTACATGTCTTTTTGGTACAGATTAACAGCAAAAAGAAAAAAATATTCAGAGACCAGAAGAAAAGGGCTGAAATAGTTATAGTTAATAACCCTACCCCTCATGATTTAAATGACTCTTAGCTTACAATTTTCATTGTAATTATCAAATCTGTTTGGAGCATTGACTGCATTGTATACCTGAACACATTTCTGAGCACTGAACAAACTGTAAGAAATAACTGTGGGATCAGCTATGGCTGAGAAAATGATGGTCTGCTTCTCCAGTAGCAAGGGTTATTAGTCTCTGAAGAAGTAAAAAGAACAAATACAGTGGCTGAACAAAGAAGGTGTTTTCACCAAAATCTTCAAAATTATTTTCTGTGATATTCTTCAAATCTGACCACGATATCTCTGTTTTATTACACTTCATCATTGCTTGCAAAATAGCAAAGAAATAATGAAAGAAATCTGTGACATATATTTACTGAAGGTAAAGTATCCCAAGTAATTAAATGTAAGTACAACTTAGGAGAGAGTGCCAGGACATTTCTTTAAATGTGTGTGTTTTGCTATACATTTTCAGTCATCTTTCCTAAGGAAATAACTTTTCTGCTACTGAGCTGTCTCTGGGTCTGTTTATCAATTTTCCAGTAAAATATTTTTTAACACATTAGGCAATTTCGGCTATATTTGAAAGGAAGACAATATCTTTAAGACATTGTCTAAGACATCTAAGGCATTAAGTCTGTACAGTTCTTATTAATATGGGCTACTGGGTGGAGAACAGAGACCCATCTGTTTTAGCCACCGAAAGGACAGGAAGCACCAGGACACTACACCTCCTGTCTGACAGCTCCTAGTCAGCACATGGGTACTGACACCTTCCACACATTTCTTAATTGGCCATAGTAATTGCCATTGCCTTCTTGCTCAGTACACTTCTGGGAAGAAAACTTTTATGGTGTTTGTGGAAGTGGTGGTCTAGGAGAAAAACAGAGCCCACGAAAAACCAAAGGGTTATCACTTGTTTTAGTACTTCTGAACACTGTTTTCATCTGCTATATGTAGTTTCTCGATTGTTTCAGATTGTACTTATACAAATCAAGCAATAAATAAATACTAATGTGAATAAAATTCTGTAGGGGAAAAAATTTAAAAAACCCCATTTTGTTAGATTGGGAAGCCTGTCTTGGGGTTTCATAACTTCAGCTTAAATAGGATTAGTTTTGTTTGAGCTTTCTCAGTAATAAATAATTTGTTGGCATATTTATTTTGAAACATGGATTCTGCATTTCAGATAGAAACTCAGTAAATACATATAAGTTTAAAGTAATAATTTTCTAATTTTAGTAGGTATACCCTTCAGCCCTAGGCTGACTTGACTTCTGATTTTCACTGAATGAGAAAAAATGCGAACAGATACACTATTTTTAAAAGGCAGGAAGAAAAATAAAACGAAAAGAAGGGGTAAGAAAAGAAGCAAAACTCTCAATGAACAGTTGTGTGTTTCTTGCTGTGCCGTATGTGGCAAATGACTTCTTTGGCCTGGACTGCTCAGATGCTGTACAGCTTGCTGCCAGTGTTAGTGGATTAGTTGGAAGGAAATGGAAATGATGTTACAATGGGCTTCAAGCATTCGTTTCATCTTAAGCAGAAAGTTCTTTGTATTAAATTCATGGCAGCACTTTAGGAACACAGCTTGTAAAGAAGAGACACAGAAGCAGAGAATTTTCCATCCCTTTCACTGACTTTTATCCTTTCATTCTAACAGAATATTTTTGTGCTTTTAAAAGACCACCTGCTGAAAGTGCCGTGAAAAAAGGGATGTCGGTAAACAAGGACATAACGGTCCTTGACAGAAAATGAATCACTAGAAATGCATTCTGCTATATAAGCTATAGCTGTTACATTAAACTGTGCAGATATAATTTTATTTTTCTATGTCTTTGTTTTAGCTCCCTTTCTCTGTCTTGTCCTAGTAATCTGTAAAGATAATGGTAAAAACAATCCCTAATTTCATGCCTGTAGGAAAATGGGGCTTTGCCTCTGTCTCTAGTCACTTATGCAACATAAATAAAGGGTTTATGTTTTGAATTAAAAACTTGTTGCACATTTTTTTTATGGCTGTGTATGAACAGGTGAAACAAAGGGCCACGTAAATAAACTGGGGAGACCCGAATCAGATTTAGATCACTTACAAGGTTCTAGAACGCATTCTGTTAAGCATAAAAAGTTTTCTATAACCATTAAGCACAGATGTGCTTTCTCCAAGATGGAAACACACTTTCTGGAAGCTGTGTGGAAAACTGACATGGAATAGATCTTCATAAGATCATGGAATCCTAGAATTGTTTTAATTGGAAGGAACATTAAAGATTATTGAGTTCCATTGACAGAGACACTTTCCGTCTTATTTTTACTGCTTTTGCGGCTCCTGCTTAGCAGCGAAACACACTGGTTTTGGGTTATTTCTGCAGGGGAGCAGCAGTGGTTATGTCAAGCATTGAACCCCCTTGTGTTACAGACTGTGGGTCTGCCTCAAGTACGAGGGGCATGGGGAGGGAGCAGTCCATGCCAAGAGCCACACCTCCCCCTGCCACACACCACGACTACACTGGTCAATTAAAATGGGTGCAGGTCTGCTTCCCCCTCCCAAAGGCAAATCATGTGCATCACTTAAAGTGGGCAAGTAAACAAAACACTTCTGGCAATAGTCTTGGTGTTTGCGTGGTGTCTTTCAGAGCCTGGGATTGCAGGATGGTAAGGTCTGCCAGAGGAGTAAATAAATACTAATGTGAATGGATGAGTTTCACTTCCAGTAACAAAAAGGTTTTCCTGGTTATGGCTGTTGTAAGCAGTTAAGAAGGTAAGGTGTTCTTTCACCACCCTGAGAATAAAGGATGAAAAGGAGCTAAAATTATCTTGGTAGGTTTAAGTTACAGCAGGTTAGTAAGCGTAGGTGGAGATCTGCTGACTCAGGCTGAAGACGCTGTCTCTCTTACTGATCATAGAGGCAACAACTCTTTGATGTGTGCAGAAATGGATGCCTTGCTTCAGTCTTTTGTTTAAACAGGGCTTTGAGCCATGCCAACTGGCACTAACACCAAACCCAAGCAAAATGTTTCCAATAATCCCCAAATACCTCCAATTCAGTCTTGCATGGGTGAACATGACCAAAGAAGAGCAGCACAGCTTTAATAAGAAAACCATCACAGTCTTGGCATATCCTAGAGAGGGAAAGTCTGAAACCTTTGCTGAGATGAAGACAAGAGGGAGCAATCCAAGCAAACCAGATATAAACCCTTGAGTGCAGGCTGAATCCATCTTCTGGATTTAATGTAATGCCAGCCCTACTGTCCCTTTCTAGAAAGGAAATCTGAAAATGAAACTACATTTCTCTGTATTTCACTATAAAAAGAAATACAGACTTGGCCCTGCCCAAAATGTCGCAGCTACATGAAACCTAAAAGGAAGACCTCATGATAAAAAATGCACATTCTGGGTTGTGCACGGGGGGAGTCTGGAATTCAGATACTTCACTGGGTTCCAGGAGAGAAGACTTCTGTGAAGACAAGTCTCAGATACAGAGTATGGGGGTAGCTTCTACACACACACCAAGGTACATGGAGAGGCGAAAATAAATGAGAAAAACTAATAAACTAAGAAATACAGGAGACAAAAGGAAACAAGAGATGGTGACAATAAAGTTGTACAAGAAGTGAGGAAATAGCAAGGTGCTGTTTTTCTCTGCTGGCAGGTGAAGAGGGCAGCAAGCAGAAAATACCAGGTCAGATAAGTGGGCAGCAGGTATGGGCAGGGGAGGAGCACACTAGCTCACTTCTAAAACACAGCCAGTGAAAATGTGCCCAGACTTCACTGCTTGAGGTATGCAGTCATGAGAAGTGTGAATGTGTATGTACATGAGCGGTCAACTGAGAAGAAACCCACAAGCCCACAAGCCAGCTTCCCTCTCTTCATTAGCGTAGATTTAAGGGCAAAGCACTTTGAGTTATGGTCTCATTACTGAGATTTAATTACTTTTCCTAAATGTTCTGCAGAACATTTACTTGTACATTGCAAAGTATTACAGTATAGTCACAACTTAGGCTCTCAATTACAGGAGAACTAGGCAGGAAAGAAGTTGAGTTAATTAGACTCACTGAAGCTTAATCAATTCCTCTGTGTATGCAGGGAAGAACATGCCAACTTTTAGTCCATCTGTGAAGCCACCTTACCTGTCTGCTACAGGTTATTAAAGCCCTCAAGCAAAGGGAAAAAGTCAATGGCTGATATTTGAAAATGGTTATTATTTTTCATCTTCTACATTGGGCTAATTTATTTTTGCTAATTTCTTCCTTCCTATTTTTTGAAAGCTTAATGTTTCTGTGTCTGAGACTGCTTCTGACTGCCCATCCTTAAAGCAGCATTTGGTCTTTGAAGGTCATATTGGAACCCCAAACCAGCACCTCAGGCCCATTTGTAGGTCAGCCTGTCTAGGAAGATGAGGACCTCCAGAATAGAGAGTAAAGCTGGAGCTCTTCTGCACACTTTCTCTAGCCTGGCTCTAATGCTGTTCCTACTTTTACAGTGACTGTTCCTTAGAAAGATGGAGAGAATCTCCAGGCATATTGAGGAAGAAGGGAATTCACATGATATATGAATTCCAATTTAATTAGGTCATGCAAATGTAAGTATATATATGTTATATACATAGACAGTGACTACTGAGAGAAGAAAAAAAATCTGTAAGCCCACAAGCCAGTTTCTTTCACTTCACTAGCACAGATTTAGGGCAAAGATTTTACACTTAAGAGCAAATAAGCATAAGCACAAGTACAAAAAATCTCATCTCCTAGGTAAAATTTATCCCACCCAAAATTAGACAGTAGCCAGATAAATCACTTCCTAAAAGTGATACAAGTATGCTGCATGTTAGGTGTTAACTCCTACCCTCAACTCTCCCTGTGCAGTTAATGAAAAAACAGTTCAATTAGCTTTCAGGCTTGTCCTGTAGAGGTGTGAGACAAACTCACCATGTCATTCAGTCTGTTGTGCCCACACACTCCATTTTTATTTCTTAGCATGCCTGCACTAACTACCTATGCAAAATCCAGACCTGTACAAACTCACTATGCAAGTGCTGATCTAGAAGGAAAATAAGTAGCAGCTCCTGGATGCAAGTAAAATGTACACGTGAGATCAGTGAGATCCAAACATGTACTCAGTGACCTCATCTTCCTTTGAAACTGAGTGGATAGTCAGTAGGATCACCTACGCAGGGTGGTGGGTGTACTTCAAGACTTGTGGTAACAGAACGTACTTTTTCTATGGCACATTTTCACACCATGTAAAAGAAATCAGGTACCATCATGTGCACACACTGAGCTGAGGGAGAAATTGTTTTCCTGAATGTAATTTAGAAGACCCCCACATAGGTGTTCTGCTTTACTATAATGTAGGCTGAACTGGGGGATGATTTCATTAGAAGCCATAGAAAGTATCCGTTAAAACATAACGGCGTTCAGAATAAAGAAGAATACAATGGCCAAATGAGCTATCTGTAGAAACACAGCATTGTCTGTTCTTTTCTTGGCAATAGTCAAAGTCCTTGTCATATCAGCCACACAATTCATTCTCAGTTTCCCTCTTTACCTTCTGCCAGTGAAAGCAGAATTGATGTATATATGACATTGAGTACTATTTTATGCATTTATGAGTACTATTTTATGAATTTCTGTATCAAAAATGACATTTCATTTTTCAGTGACTTCAGAGACAGATGTATCATGAATGGTTTTGCAACAAAATCTTCAAAGTTCTCTAATGCATTAACCAAGAGAAGCTGAACGGCGGCAGAGGGTCTAGCACCAGCAGATGGCATTCATTCCCTGCAATTCCTGCAGCAGCAGGAGGCACTGAACAGTGAACTTGCACCACAGCAATGTAATATGCGGGATCCTAAGAGAAGCTGATAGTTAACCGTAAGTTATTTTCCTGCTATTTGACAAAATTTTTCTTTCAAAGCACCATTTAATTTTTTCCATCATTTCAGGAAGGGCTTACACATAAACACTATATAGAGGTAGATTGGCCACGTCAGAGCAGCAGGGTTTGATATTCACTTTGCACGCTGGTAGCGATACTACCCAGTTCAAGCCAGTCTGTCTCACCCAGTATTTTCCTTCCCCAGTAGCATGTTTCCATGAATAACAGATGGAAGAACCTGACCTCTTTTCCCAGTCCAATAGCACTTTTATTCTACTGCTCTTCATGTTCCTAAACACCCTGCTAAGGTGCTAAAACTATGAGTTTATATATTTGTAACAATTATTTTGAGGCTTTTTTATGGTTAGAAATACATGACCTATGGCACTTGGCAAATAGAAAGAATAAAGGACTTAAACATGATTTTTTTTTCTCTCAAACAAAACAGAGCATTACCCCCATGAAGGTACAGACTAACAGCACACTGGCAATTCTGCAACACCATATTGTTCCACCAGCCCTCTGACCCTGATGCAGGAGGTATCAGGCATGGAGGTGCTGGAAAGTGGGACCAAACGTGCAGCTGCCCTGACTGCTGGCGCCTTTCACCACCAAGCTCCTGAGGAGAAAAGGAGGGGCTCTCTGCCCTGACATGCCAGCTGCTAAGAGAAGCATTGTATATGAAAAGAAAATGGAACAGGCAAGTGGACAAACAAATATAGGCCCATGAAGTAAAAAAAAAAATAATAAAAAAAAATCAGTTTAATTTCCATTGAGAAAATAAACAAAATGCAATCTCATGGAGTTTCAGCAATATGTTTACAGTAATGTTAAAAGCAGGTGTTACCTGTTCTAAGAGATTCTGAAGCCTCTCTATTTCACAGTCTATTACAAATTTCTTTTCTTGCCTTCGGTCCAGATCTTCTAAAAGCCGCCTGTAGCTGGCATCGTTAAAATTCTCCACACAGATGGCACTGACTTGCCAACTATTTTGTCCTGCTTTTTCCATAATTGCTTGAAGTATTGAATAACCTAAAAGAGAAGGATACAATACACTAGTAACACAATCATTGCGTTTTTCGAATAGGAATTGTCCTCAATCAATGTTAGGTCTCTTAACATTTTTTCCTGCGGGGAAGGGAGTAAGACAATATTTGTATCCCTACCTATGCTGCTTGTCACGATCAGCACACAGCACGCAATTAACAAAACCTGCAATGGCTGTGATCAGAATGCTGGGAGTGAGCATTATGGAGAATCGCCATATGATTCATACAAACAAACTCTTCCACTCAAGCACCAGATTCAGCTTCTCAGATTAGTTTTGTAAAGTTTCCATATCTGGGCATTTCACCACAGCAAAGGAAAAATCTGAGCCCGCTCATTCAGAGGAAGCATTTGCATACCACAAAAGCATTCAAATGCTTCAGTTTGGGTTGGTTTAATAACAACACTTTTAATGCTTTTAATGCTTCCTAGCATTAAAAGCAGCTTTTAATGCTTCCTAGGAAGAAGTCTTTGTTTCATTTAATTATACAGCACATTTATATGCCAGTATAAATAGAAATTATATTAAACTATTACAGAGCTTCCATATAGCTTGAATCAATGTTGTAAAGAGATTAGAGGTCAATGAATGAAGGGCACCAGAGAAGCATTAACTGTTACTACTGGCAGGATTATTGCTCTTTATCCGTACCACTATTTGAGGCCGCCCGTGTTGTCTTTGAGGCCATTCACAGATGGGAAAGGCAGTGTCCTGTCAGAGGTCTCCCCCTGGACCTGCAGGGCAGGCTCTCTGCCTGCAGTCTCAGGCTGCCCCGGCACACCAGCCCCTCACCTTCTTCCCACTCTTGTTTTATTTCTCACTGGGGTTGTGCAGTACAGAGGCGGCAGGGGAGCTTATGACATGACTTAGGACAGCTTGCAAGCCTCGTCTTGACTTGCCTAACCAACTCCTAAAGCAGAAAGCATGTATTATTTTACTTTTCATCCACAGTAAGTCAGGAATTTGTTTAAAGAAATGAAGATTGTACACCTCACACCCAGAGTTAATGTTTAAAAAAGACAAAAAGAACAGCAGAACAGATATGTTTCTCAATAACATGCTCATACAAATGACACAATTCAGAGGAGGTCCTTCTGTTTAGAACCACAAGAGGAAGTATTGTGGCTTTTAACTCATTATCTGGCAGAATTTTCCCCACTAGCTTTAAATGAAAGATTTAACCTCTTAAAAATTTTCCTTAGTGATGTGGCTGCCCAGGGGTAGCCTCCTGCCCTCTTCAACAAGAGGGTCCTATGCCAGAGTGCAATGACCCCCAGGAGTCATTTTAATGCACTTAAAGATGCCACTGCATGACAGACTCCCTGTAGAAGAACTACGAGCTGTTCCCACAGACCTCAAGACGAATCTTTGTAAGTTACATTTCAGAAAGAGCACTTTTGAGTGCGTGGTTCCTAACTAACTATTTAGTAGAAGACCTACAACACAACCGAAATCTGAGTTTGCCTCTGGTCAAATAGAAGTAGACGATAGTATTATGAGAATATGAAGTTTTTAGGACACATGAGAACCTGACTTTCTTGCAAACCTATGAGTAGTTATTTTTCTACTGGCTCCTATAACATTTTCAGTCTTTGAAATATTAACTTAAAATGTGTATTTTCTTATCATTATGACATTACGCACCAGCACTCCAAAATGAACATTTATTAGGTTTTTTCCCTCCAATTCAGATGACATATTTTAGATAAAAATACTAACAATTATAATAAATACATAAAATGCAGAACATATTTTAAAGCATAAATGAGACATTTATTTTATGAAACAGTATTTTATTGCAGGAAATGAATTCAAATACTCAATATATTGAGTATTAAAACATTTCTCTACTCAGCATATATTTTTAACCCGATGACTGTTATTTTTTTTCAAAGAACCATCAGCTTTCCTGTTAATTGCTCCATAATTATTCTGCTTTTCCTGTTGCTATATTCAATCTCCTTTTTGTCTGTAATTATCTCTGCAAATCATGATGGGATTCTTTCCCAAACATTGTATTTCTTGCTTCATTTCCTATTCATTTCCATATATAGATGTATATTAAAACCACTCCAATGTTACAGGGGTTCCTGCTTCACTTACATTGTAAATTTGACTTGATCTTTGCTACCAAGGCAGTCAACATTTACTTAATTCAGCTTCGTGACACTAATTAACATTTTCTTTGATTCGGAATGAATGGTGTTTGAAGCAGCAATTGACATCCCCTCTTTCCTTTCTTATTTCACTTGGACAACTTAACTAAGATGTATTTTGATCAAACTGGTAATTTATCCCAGCATGAAGCATGACAAATATCAGACAAACACATAGAAAACCTTTTCTTCTATCTTGGATCAAGGTTTCACTTGCCACATTTCATTAGCAACTGCCTTCATTTAGGTATTTGAAGCTTCTGTGGCTTCTTGTCAGTAGCTGGCACTTAGATGTGGGTTTTCACATATAGGCACAACACAACTAAACAGCAGTAAGTGGATATGGTGCAATAATCTCCATCAGAAGAGTTCAGAGTCCCTATGCAAGTAATCAGTGGTATGGTCATCTATTCAGTGTGCAGGAACAATTTCTAATATACCAGACTGACAAGGATGAAGTTTACACAGAATGAATAAAGGCATTCACAGGCTCAGTTGGCATAAAAATTAGACATGCTGTGGAGAATGCTTATTTGTCCAAAATAATTGGCTACAGCTGACAGGGGAAAAAAATTGGTTTCTGCAAACATTTTGTAAGGCAAAAACCTCTGAAACCAACCTGGGATAGTTCTCAGAAACTGAATGTTGCATTTCTATTCAAGAAAAATTCCTAATCTTTAGAAAGATGTTTGCCCAAGTAAAGACAGCAGACATGAATATTATAGCTGTCATCTAAAAGGTATTTATTTTCTGTTTACCTGCTGTTTATCCTCAGTTATGCTACAGACAGATGAATGATTAATCTTCTGGAATACATTCCCTCCCATTTATTGCAAAATACTATTTGTTGCATGAAAGCAAACCAAAAAATCCCTAGGCTAGCTCATATCAGCTGAGCTGCACAATCCATGTTTTTGTAAACAACATTATTTAAGAAAATGTTTAGGACTATGCCAATATATAAAAGTAAGCTAAGTTCTCTCACAAATTTTTATAGTAACCCTTCCTCATCAACTAATTCAACCTTGAAATGCAGATAACTCATTTATTAAAAAAGACAAATGATCGTGTCCAAGCATAACTTTGAAGCCTGGAAATTTGTATTAAGAAGTTCCTGGTCCTTCATGGATCCTTTCTTTTTTTTTTAATTTGCAAATCTATGAACAAAATAGAACACCAACAGAACTTCCTGAAAGCACAGCTGAAGTCCTCCCCAAATGCAAGGACATTATATGCAAGGACTTCTTTTTCCTCTTTAGGGGACTGTATTCTGGGGAATTTTCCCCAAATGACCTGCTATGAGAAGTCTACCAACTGATTTTTGTAGGTCACTGCTTAAATGTAGATACTATTAACAGCTGCTTAAGGACCAGTAATATCAATTCCACCTCAATATCCTGGAACCAAAACAGAGACAGGGCAAGCCTGCAAAGATTTTGTTTTCTTCATCTCTTCTCTCCTTGCTTTTCTGTTCTCTGGACAGGTGGAATTGTGATGATCTACCACACTGCTATTTTCTATTTTTTTTCCCCAAAAGATAACACACACTCATAATGTTGGGAAAAAACCCCATGAACCACTCGCCCTCCCCAAACATGAAAATGAGAAGTTATTCTATTCGTTTCCTATAAAATCAAAGCTGGAGATCCCTACTGCAAGAAATCTATGTATTGGGGTTGATACTACAGTTAAATACATTACAAACAAAATCTCAGATTTTTTAAGCCTTCTTTCCTCATTCCACAACACACTGGAATTTTTTCATCAAAAAATGCATCAGCCATAGAAAAATAATAGCATATGTGCAGCTGGTGCTGTAGAGACATTAATACTTCTTCAGAGTCAGGTATCTTCTGGGGGCAAAAGTGTGTAAAATGGGCAATTTTGTAGCCTAGGATTTCTCCTACTCACTGCAACATTGCTGTAATTGGAGCCTATACACAACCTTCCTCCAGCCAAGTAGCTGAAATCATGAGAAATCTTTTTGATTTTACAATTTCAGTTGCCTTTCACGCTTTTTTGTCTTCATCTAGGCCTTCCCCTAACCAATTTCATTTCAGCAGGCAATGATTTGATTTCATTTATTTCAATTTAAATAAAAGGTAAAATCTGGTATCTAAATCTCTTCAGCACATTCAGGATAAACTGAAGAGATAGAGGAGCACCATCTTGACTTATTTTTTCTGCTGGAATGAACATTTTTCCTTTTTTTTCTCCTTTTTTTTTTTCCTTGCTTACTTGCTTGCTTTCATTAGAAAATACGTCAGTGATCAATTACAGTGATATAATTAAATTTCAATAACTTTCATCTTCCAGCAGCCTTTTAGTTCTGGGAAACCATTTCTCCAACCCTCTAAGCACAGGCAATCATTCCTGATGGTCTTGACAGGAGACAGACAGTGAAGTAGCTGCTTGCTCCAAACAGTATCACCCCCAGTAATAATTCTCATTTTGGAACTTTTGTGCAGTAACCTATTATTAATTTTCTACCGTGAAGGGGATGCAATATTTACATATTAAGACTGTATTTTACTATGGGTAGCAGACTAACAGTACTGAATCACTGAGTCAACAGGTTAATAAACTTGGAAACAGCATATGCAATATATTTGTTATGACCTCAGGCACAGAAAACATCTCTGACGAACATGGGTCTTTTCCAAAGATGGGCTTATAGGGGCTCATATGCTGCACACTACTGAAATGCAGATTCATTTGCTTCTCTTTCAGAGCCAGTTAATTTTCAAATAGGAATAAATCCCATTCCCAAGATTTGTTATGATCCCAAAAGCCCCAGACACTGCTAGAGCTACTTTACGAAAGCTACTTCCAACTGTAGGAATTCACATTAGGGTAAGTTTTTTATAAATCCAACACACAGCAGAAGTGAAGAATAAACAATAAACCATTTGGTAAGGATAAGCCAATATATTTAATATTCAGAACTGGATTCATGTTGCTTAATTCTAGCTGTTTACAGAGTAGTTGTCTAAGTTAATCATCCAAGCTTTCAAAGGAGAGACGTGTCCCATAAAAAAACCCATTTTTTGGTCTTAGATATCTACCTCAAAGGTGCTTTTTCTTCAGTGAATACTGAAGGAGTTTGGACATGAGGCTTAGTGAAAATATCTACCATTTATTTTGTCTGGCCAAATCTTGTTGAGATGAATCCAGAAAATACAGTGACTAAAACCATACACAAATTTACAGTATGAGGGATGCATGACCATATGTTCCACCAATAACTACAAGCACTCAAACTCATGTATATTTCGTTTTTCATTCCTGTGTTTATTATGTTTTTATTAACATACAGTTTTGTTTCAAATTTTGGTCAGCATAGAGCTTCCCAAACTTAAACACAATCCCTTGCACCCCTGATTTTCTCTGCAGATTGAGTTGGAGTCAAAACATTCAACAAAATATACATACGGATTGGCCAATTCAGATGACAGCGTGGAAGCTAGAACTGCAGGTGTGTTCTGAGTCCTTCTTGGGTCTAATTCACAGGAATGATACAAAGATTGGAAAGTAAGACAGGAAACTCAATAAATAGTTCCATCTATTCCTCTCAATCCCTCCATCCCCTAAGACATATAAATTATATTTAAAACATTCTAGATAGATACCTTTCTTTGTCCTTAAAAATCTCTAAAGAGGATTCTGTCACATCCTAGGTAATATATTCATTGCTTAATTATCCTTATCGTTAGGAGATGTTTTCTAAAGCCTAATCTAAGTCTCCCCTGGCATAATTTAAAGCCACTCCTTTTTGTCCTATCTCTAGTAGGCCTGGAGAACAGTTTGTTCCCTTCTTCCTTAAAGCAATCCTTTATGTAACTGAAGACTGCTGTTATATTTCTTTTCTATCTGCACTTCTGTTTCTAAAGCATGATTCTCTCCATTTTTCCTTGTGGAAAATGTTTTACTCTTGATTCTGACATTCTTCCTTGCTTTCCTCTGGATATGTTGCAACTGATCCAAATTTTTCCTGAAGTACAATTGGGAAAATGTGATGTATTTAAAAAATGTATTTCAGAGTACACACAGTCCTCTTAAATTTTTATCCTCTGCAAGCTTAACAAATGTATTTTATATTTCTTCATACAAATCATTAACAAGGATACTGGAAAAAAAAAAACTACAACAAGAATGGATCAATACTTAATATCTTTTTATTTGACAGTGAATTTCATATACTTCTTTCTGAGTTCAAGTGTGATCAGTATTTTATATATCTTCTAGAAATTTCATCAAGGCAAAATTTCTTTAGCTCATTGCCATGGGTCGACCTTTGCTGGATGCTGGGTGCCCACCAGGCCCTTTGTCACTCTCACTCCTCAACTGGATGGGATGAGGGAAAATGTGGGTCAAGACAAAGAAAGGGAGAGATCAATCACCAATTACTGTCATGGACAAAACAGTCTCAACTTGAGGAAATTGACTTAATTTATTGCCAATCAAATCAGAGTAGAATAATGAGGAAAAAAGTCTTTAACTACCTTCCCTCCACCTCTCCTTTCTTCAACCATGCATATGGTTGTAGAAGGTCATTCTTGCCCAGAGAAGCTGTGGATGCCCCATCCTCAGAGACATTCAAGGCCGCAGTGAACAGGGCTCTGAGCAACCTGGTATACTGGAAGTGATGCCTTAGGTTTTAGCTTTTATATTTTTCAGATCCTGTACTGCCTAGTGTGTAACTCTGAAACTTCATATAGCCTGTTAGCTACTGTTTTCACATTTTGGTTAGACATTACAAACCCTCTCTGGGCCTGAACTCAAGGACACCTTCTTGCCCCAGGCCCTGAAATATGTAAACTGAGTCTCTGGACAGGGGGAGCAAACTTGGGGTTACTACATCATTACTTGAAATTATAATTGGAGAATTAACCCTGATATGCAAATGGACCAAACTTATAAAAGTGTGAAAAACCCGTGACTCAATGTCCATGTTGGGTGGAGCCCCTCAGAGGCTTTTGACTCCCAAGGCGTGCCTTTGAAGGCCCTTCAAATAAAAACCCACTTTATTATCTTAATAGCGTTTAGCCTCTGTTTTCAGGTAGCCACCTCAAGGCATCAGAAGGTTCCCTGCCTGTGGCAGGGGTGTTTGAACTTGATGATATTTAAGGTCCCTTCCAACCCAAAACGTCTACAATTCTATCACCAGCTCCACTGTGTACCTCCATGGGCTGCAGGGCCACAGCTGCCTTGCCATGGTCTGCACCACAGGCTGCAGGGGAATCTCACCTCTGGGCCCTAGAGAGCATCCTATCCCTTCTTCTGCACTGACACCGGTGTCGGCAGAGCTGTTTCTCTCTCACAATCTCACTTTTATCTCTGTTGCACAGCTTTCTCCCCTTCTTAAATGCATTATCCTAGAGGTGCTACCACCATTGCTGATGGGCTTGGCTTTGGCCTGTGGCAGATCCATGTTGGATCTGGCTTTGGCTCTATCAGACATGGGGCAAACTTCCAGCAGCTGCTCACAGCATCCACCCCTGCAGACCCACAACCAAACCTCTGCCATGCAAACCCAATACACTCATTTGGAAAAAATTCATGGAAACCATAAAAACTTGCACTAGAATGAGACACCTAATTTTTTTCCAATGTCTAGAAAACCAATTATTTTGTAATAGAATGAAAATTGCTTTATCTCACATAATCTGTTTTTGAGAAATCCATGTTTGGGTTTACTTAGCTTTCCAAATTCTGTGTACTTTCAGAGATCTACTGTGATGTAGATTCTGAATTAAGCCACCTATACCATCTATGATCAGGACAATTTTACTACAGATGGTTCTGAAACAAAGCTGAGGAAATGATGGATCTACTACCTGTGAATTCATGTTTCTTGCCTCCCTGACAACTATGACCTTGAATATTTTCTTGGTGTTTGAGAGCTACCTTCAAAACAAGACCTTGTAATGGTGTATGGTCAGACTTTCTGTCCTTCTCTCCCTTAATCCTGTCAAGACTGGTACCTGTGCAGCTTCATCTGCAATATTTAATAATCCTTCCTTCCTGAGGAGATCATAAAGCTACAAGAAAATGCTGTCAATATATTACAACCATGACTTCTTTTTTAAAAAAAAGTCTTAAGTGGAACAACACAGTCTAAGAAATGTGCTTTCAGGGAGCATATGGAAGGAGGTTTGGCTTACACCACAATGGGAATTCATGATCAAAGATTCAAGCTATGTCAGCTCCCATTTATGCTACACCCACTCAGCAGCAAGATTTCCTCCCTTTGCATTTCAGAGTCTGCAGCCTTTATATGAAAAACACTGTAAAGGTGTCTCATCAAAGTGCCAAGTGATAGAGATAAGTGGGAACTTGAGAGGGATTGAAGAAAAGCGCTGGTTTTGAAGCCAGCCTGATAGTTTTGGTTGGGCTTTCACAGTTTTCAGATACCATTACCCTTCCCATTTAACTAAATGCCTTTGACTTTGCAGTCCCATAATCCTTGTTATGACAAGCATGCATGGAGATGAAAACATCCAAAGGTACTTACAGATACATGCCAAAACCAAATTTTTGTACCTTGTTAGTATTTTATGTATTATTTGCTCTTATTTGTCTATTTTTAGTTATGCCATAGGCTTCAGCTATGACTGGGTCAGACGAGAGGTCTTTGGCTCCTCTGTACTTTACAAGCAGCAAGGAAGACACATTCTTAGCAAATTCTGGCAAATTCTTACTACAGAAATTTAAATGCTAAATCAGAAAGTGCTTGTAATTACAGTGCTATCAAAAATTTGCAAACATTTACCTAAAAACCCCGGCAATTAAGCCAACAAGTGCAAAGAAAACAGTGGGGAAAAAACAGAACCATGTGTTATGCTTACCCTCTGTCAGATCACCTATGTAGTCTCTCTAAATAACCAGTTATCTGATATGTCATCTTGGGACAACCCTTAGGGGTAATGTGTATCAGTATTTTTAAGAAAAGGGCAGAAAAGAGGACAAAATGAACCTACTTTGGAAGAAAATACCATATGTTCAAATATTTACCTTATTACCTTTTGCCAAAATTCTTAAATTCACTAAAATCTAGACTGATTATCTAAATTATCTTTCTTACACAGTATCTTCATTCAGGCATAGCTATTTTTCAGAAATTGCTAGCTTCCCCACAACTTACCTCTCCAGTCTCAATTTAACAGGATTTACCTTGCCCTGTGATGGTATACAAATGTACACAGACATTTGTGTAAATAACATCCTAAAGAACCATGTCAAAGGATATGAACACCACTGGCTAAAGCTCTCAGGAGCTGGTATATCTTCAAATTAGCAGTACCCTAATTATTCTGGTTAATGTATTACGGTGCTGTCTTTATATTGTCACATATTAGTTTTCCCCATAAGGCATCTGCCTCAATAAGACACCTGTGCCCTAGGACAGAACTGACTGTGGGTACTAAATGAAGATCTTGATGTCAGGTCTTCTGCCTCTTTTCTATAGGGATTTGTTGGAAAAGTAGTGTTTTACTATAAAATATCTGGCAATTTCTGCCTATTGGCTGTGTCATTTCTAATACCTGCATGAGAGAGAAAATAGGAAGAAGTCTTCAGACTGAAACAACAGGCATTCACATTAACAAGCATTCATTTTTAAGGAAGTCACAACCTTAATTATATCTCTGCACTTGTGGCCATGTCCATATTTACTGACAGCATATAATATTTAGGATCTTACTCCTTCCATGAGTTCTATTTGTAGATCCCAGACACATTATTTTTAATTTTAAATTTCATTTGTGTTAAGATGTTTTTGAAATCTACATTTTTAAGTATTTACCTTTTCCAGAAAAAAGTAACAAGCCCTGAGAAAACAGGACTTAAAATCTGCATGCTATGGTTATGGTTACCACTTGTTTGAAGTGAGTTTGAAATAAGTCTTACTGTTTCTTATAAACTGACACATGGACCACAAATTTATTAGAAGTTAATTGCTCCCTCAACAACTGACTATTTGGAGATAATCCAGGTGGGGGTCAGCATCTTCTCCCAGGTAACAAGTGACAGGACAAGAGGGAATGGCCTCAAGCTGTGCCAGGGGAGGTTTAGATTGGATATTAGGAAACATTTTTTCATGAAAAGAGTTGTCGTGCCTTGGAATAGGCTGCCCAGGGAAGGAGTTGAGTCACTATCCTGCAAGGCATTTAAAGGACATGTAGAATGGCACTGAGGTGCATGGCTTAGGGGTGAGCACAGCAGGGTTGGGTTAATGTTTGGACTTGATCTTAACTTTTTCCAATCTAAATTATTCTATGATGTTGAATAATGCACCTGCTGGGCATTTAATGTGAATATCACTCTCAACTAAACCCTGAAAATGGCTCACAATCTGAGTTTCTTAAAAATCCCAAAACCCTACAAGTAAAACAAAACAAAACAAAACAAAACAAAACATTTTAATAAGTTCTTTTAAATGTTCATATATATGTAAATACAAGTAAATAACATCTATAGATATGCATATCTGTAACTGCTTTATATGAACCTGTGCAAAGCAGCATGCAAAGAAATGACAAAAATTTCAAAGAAGGGAAATGAACAGAGATTGTTGATTGTTTTGGCTTCTTATACTCTCTTCTCCCTGTTTTCAGTACACCTCCAAAAAGAACTGGCAGAGCAAAGGGCACTTGGCAACCTTGCCTCATTTGAGCGTCTTCACAAATACTGCTATCAGAGTCATTGACATACAGAACTGATCCTTTCCAGCAATGCTGTAAGACAGCTAATATAACATCTAGATACTTAAACAGAGAAACAGGGAAGAGAATGATATGATCTTCACAGAGAACACTGGACTACTCCTACATAGCTAAATCTCTTGATGGTGTCCATGTTTAAAAAATTAATGCTAAAATATTTGACAGAGGTCAAAGAAGCAAATCAAGATGATTTGAGGCCAATATATAAACCATGCCTTAGAGTAAGAGAATTACAGGAGAATTTATCTCAACTGAAATTTTGATGGCTAACTCTGAGCTAGTTCCTCCAGTGTTCTTCTTCAGGCACTAGAAGGAAACAGGCGCCTTCTTGAAGGAAATTCATAAAACCTTCCACCACATGTCTCACGTATTTTTTGGCAGAGAAGACACTCCTCCATGTTTAAAATGAAACATCCCAACATCAGTATTTCTCAGGTTCAATGCCATGAACACTATAAACATAATGTTGTGCGTATGTAAAGAGCAGGACTAAAAGCAATCAGCAATATTATCACAGTATCTGCTACTCACAGACTTTTAATTTTATTCTTCTATTTTGTATCTACATTTCACATATGAAGATACAAAATTTCATTTAAGTAGAATTAAAAGTTAGGTTACTTTTATGCTTCTCTTGTGGAGGATGGGCAGCTACACATAGGTTTCCTTTGATTATTCTGGTTAAGGGATTTGCATACAATTACAGAGACAATTTCAGTTCCTAGCAGGAACAAACACAGAATGAAGTAAGTACTCACCATATGATTAGACTAATTTATTACATCCCACTGAGGCAAGCTATATGCCAAGAAGTAATCATAAACTTGTGTTCAAAGCTCTGGTAGAATGAATATATTTAACAATTCAAATTAAATTTCAGCTTTAGGAAGTGACATTTAGTGGGAAACATGAGAATAGGCAAGGTATAATGAAAAGATAACAGGTAAAAGAATACAGACATTGAAAGCTGTGATTGGCCTGTCTGAAAACAGACCAGGACAGAAAATTGTGAATAAAATCCTGGCAAGTTTCTAATATGAAATATATGTTGATCTGGACTTTGGTTAGTTTTAACTGACCTTGGCATTAATGTCTGAAAATGAACAGAGTGACCAGTCAATAACTGCTCCATAAAAGTTAAGTGCCTGTGACGTTTCATTATACAATGGCACTTGCATTGACCATTTTGAAAGCAAATGATCTTAAGAACTTTGTTCATTTTAGAGCTGGGTATTTTCCTTCCCCTGAACAGCTGTTTATTCACAGAAAAGCACACTCTGGTGTAATCCCAAGTCTTAATGAGCAGAAGCAAGCATTTCTGCCTTGGACTTGCCAGGGAGAAAAAATTACAAAGGTTTCAAAAGAGTGGAAACATCTCATAATAAAAATGGATATTGCTTAAGTATTTCCATTTAGGGCATCTCCATGAATAGAAACAATAGGCACAATTTGGTATCTGCATAACTGTTATGCTGGAGAGCAGTGGGAGCAAGAGACCCTCTCAGAATTCCTGGTCAGGAAAGCACGGAATTCTGCATTTTTCACTGAATGCCCCTGAGTACACTGTGTCATGATCATTAGGACTGGGCATGTCCTGGGTGGCTTAGTCTAAACCTCTCCAGCAAACCGACAGTACGAAAACAGTGATAAAATAGTTGCCAAAGACAGAAAAAGACAGAGAAAATTACTCTGCAGCATGGTACAAAGAATATTTATCAGAAAGGTGGGAAACCTTTAATGCAATCTTGTCTTTAGTGACTAATTATTTTATAAAAGAATATCTGAAAAAGCTGCAGAGGATGTGGGAATTGGCTGCAAAAACTTAAGGAGCTGAAAAATAAGACATTACAGAGGGTCTTTCTGTATCTGAGAGGAATGAGAAGTGAGAATGCAGGAACTGCTCAATAGGTGTAAGATATTTTATAAGTCCTAGAACATGTATTTGGCATTTTAGACTTTAATTTAAAATAAAACAGTAAATAGGGTCTCATTTTAGTTGTACTAGTGCAAAACCAGAAAAATCCCACTTTCACCAATTTTTTTTTGATGTCTTCACTTCTGTACTTGGAAATTAAAATCTATTTCTAAAAATCTATAGGAGATGATAATCCATCGAAATAAAAAATGCTATTTAATTTTTCTTACACACTGCTGCCAGGAACAACACTATCTATGTTTATTGTTCAAAAACACTGGGAGAAAACCTGCTGCCCTCTAATAGCTCTTTACACATTTTGGCTTGTGCTTCCACTGCCCTTTTCAACGTGATTGACAAGGTATGATTTTACAATATAGTATCTTAAATGCTATAAATTACCTCAACTGTCTTATTTTCCTAAAGAGATACAATGTAGACTTGAATCTTCCAATTTTCTTAAAGCAGTGATGTCCAACCTTTTCAACCTAAGCCCTGAAGCATTATTCCAAAAAGAGCAGTGGGCCGCAATTATTTCTTGAGGGCATTTTCGATGGTAGCACAGTGGAAGGAAGCGGGCATCACACCTGGCTCCCTTGCTGGGGATCCTAAACTGTTTCCAGGAGACCAGGCTACAGCTGTAAAATTGCACAGAACTCCTTAAGCACATTGTGTTTTGCTTGTGGTATTGTATTATGCCCTGAAGGAGCACTCACATGGTAGCTTTGTGCTGTGACTCCAGGCTGGGATGTACGGGGTACAATGTCCCAAAGTACAAAAGACAGGGTGACCTCATTCCTCCTGCTAAAGTTACCTGCTAACTCAGGTTCCAAATCATTGAGCCAAATCTCAGGCTAATTAATTGTAAATAAACAAACATCACCATTACAGAAACTGGACATTTGCCTATGTCCCTGATGAGATGGTTTCATAAGAGACAATTTGCACAGATATAAGCAGCAGCAGGAGCTTCCCTGCTGAGCTGTTAACACTGGAGATGATAGGAGGACAAAAATCTCAATATTGACACACTGCAGGACATTTACACCAAACAACCTTGCTGCAGTTGGGAGGACTGTGTAAATTTGTAAAGTCATCCTGTGTGGTGTTGTTCCCCACATCCCCTCCAAGGACCTCTGTCCTGGGGCCAGGCTGCTTCCTTGGCCTGGAGCTACTCTGAAGCAACACGTTGTGTCCTCTGGGGTTGTTCATGACAGACAAAAAGGAGAGATTTCTCCTGAACATAACAAAGAAAACATAAAACATCTATTCATGGGAGAATACTCTACAAAATACCAGTTTCAGCATACATTTAGCATTCTATTGATGATGGCATGTTGACTTGTGTATCACTAAATGAAGACTTAAAAAACCCTTAATGTCTTATTTTAGGAATGTATTTGTGCAAGAAAAAGAGTTGTAATTACTTAATAGATATTTCTTTAAGGTTTTATCACTGTCTGAAAATGGTAATATTCACTATTTAGCTTTCATCTCTATGGTAGTTAAAATGAACAAGTCCTTTTCCAGTGGAAAAGTCTGGTGTTAATGCATTTTTATGATTAAAAAGGTCATTCTGATCCTGAAACAACTATCATGAAATATAGGCCTCTATACAGCCTATAGTAGAGAATGTGGATAAAATATCAGGGCCATTGATAGGAATAATTGTATTTACATAAGTAATGTTGTGCTCAAAGGCCTCATTGTCCCAGGTACTGTACCAAGTACATGTGCAGAAAAAGGTCTCAAAAAAGATGACTTTGGAAACCAAACAGACTCAGAGGTAGGACAAGTTGTTTATTCCTACTTTTGTTTTTAATTAGGTCAACAAGACATTTCAGAAGCATTATTCATACTTATCAGTCTGAAAATAAAACAACTTGCTTCTAAATGGATATTCAGTAATTAATTTAAAAGTAGGATGATCAAAAATATACCATACAAATTAGACATATATTGAATACACATATATTCTTATTTTTATTTATATTTGTTTCTTTTGAAATATGCTTAGGAGCAAATAATTTAAATAATTTACTTGGCATTTTCCTTTCTATCATTCTTTTTCAGCATAACAGAAAAGTCACTACACAGTCCATATTCTAACTTGCATTTTCACAGAATAAGAACCAGAGAAATATTCTGTGTGTGGGTGTTAGGATTACTTATAAAAGGCAGGACAAATCCTGTTGCATAACTCATAAAATATTCGTATTGACTTTAGCTAGAACTACTCACAGGAGAAGAAGTTGGTCCAATATTTGAAATCTGATGTAATTAAAATTTGAGAGCATTTAATTCCAAAATCCATTTAATACATTCACTGAATTTTAACTGTATAACAACTAATTCTCTTCCAGGTGAAAATGTAATTGACAAAAAGAAGTTAAAGCTAACAAAGAACCAGATATGAAAATAAAATCCCAGTATGCTGGCAAAACTTTACAGCTGGAAGGAAGGCAGGCAGGAAGGGGACCCTTTTTTGTAGGACTAGGACTAGACACTAAAACTGCTGTCCTGTCACAAAGCATATTAAATGTTATAGGTGAATTTGGGTAATAAACATGACAAATCATGGTCTGGACTGGAATTGATGTTTTACTCTTATGTTAAATATTGTCTTGATATACTTTTCCCCTAGAAAAAGATTATTCACTTTTTAGACAGAAATGTTCACCTGTTCTGTACAACTTTCTGTAATATATCCTCTATATACATGCAGTTTCACAACTTCAGGGTGGTCACAACACATGTGGCACAATTTTCGCACATGGTTTAAAAAGCTACTGCATGTATTTTATGATCATTTCAAAAAGATATGAAGCGACAGAGTTTGATTTTTAAATGACTATTTGCACTGTTTTCGAAAACTGAACACTTAAAACATGGCAAAATATGTCTACCATAGATAAGCATGGTTTTTTTCTTTAGAATTCATGACATTTTTGACAGTTCATTGTCAGCATGCCAGTATGTCAATACTAGCTACTTCCTGGCTGAGGAGAACTATGTGGGTGAAGTCTATGACATATTCAGTGGACTGCAACAGCAAAAGCAATTTTCTACCCCGGAACGTACTAAGTCACTTCATATCCAGGACAGTTAATAGCTGGCTAAGAAAGAAACTTTAAAAAAAACCCAGCCTCCCATGATAACAAGCACTACAGAACATTTACATGGGAGGTAACTTGCAGCAAACTGGTATTTCACCAGTATATTCAGCTTGAAAAGCAACTTCCATTGTTGGAACAGTAACTTGCTCCAGGAATGCTCCAGGCTTCCCATGTCAGCTGAAGCCCAAGAGGAACTGAACCTGTGGTCTCATGCCACTCAAAACTGGTACGAGAAAAGGTCTTTATGCTGCAACATAGTAATATTCAAATCTGAAAGCTACACTGTCTTTAAATACCGCATCATATCTTCTTGCACGTTCTCACCTAAAAGCCACACTTCTCCATTACACTGTCCTTGGCACTCCAAGGGTTTTCTATCCTGCAGGTTTATTACAATTCAGGTTTAACAAAGTCAGCTGCACAGATATTCTGACTTGATGCTTTTAAGACACGTAATTAAAATGTGGCAAAATACCTGACTTTGCTATATTAAGAAGGCCTGTGCCAATGCCTACCTTATCTTTGGGAACTTCCATCTGTGTTCTGGAAAGGGTCCTGAGAAACTCCTTTTATACAGCAACCCTAATAACAGCAGACATGTCCAAACAATAGTTCTTATAAATGTCACAGGCCAAATTTCAAAATAATAGAACTTGAAGTACAAGTTACTTGTATGGGATAAACTTATAAAGAGTGACCTAAAAAGAATGAACCTAGAAGGTACTGTCAATCACTTGGGATTGCTAAATACACTTAAAAATCAAATTTTATACTAGATTGTCTCTTTGTGAGTTTGCAAAATGTCTTGATTTTCCAACAAAGTGGAAGAGAAAATTTAGCAGGAAACCAGGCATCCGAAAGAGCAGACAAATAAAATGGGCACATCTGATAAATTTGCACCCTGGAATTTTCTTTTCTTGATACTGCTCCTGTGGTCTTTTCAGGATTTGTAAGGTATCTTCATGCTGGACTCTCCCTGAAGATTAAATCCATGTTTCATTAGAGTACTTCATTGCATTTAAAGGGGTTTATAGACACCTCAGTAAATTTACAGAAATGCAGACCCATAGACTTAGTGTTGGATCTCAGTATCTGTTTTACAGTGCTTTTCTTTTTTTTATATAAATGCTCCTTTTCAACAAAAACAAAGACTTAATCCACAAATATAATGTATTCACCCAAAAAAGGTAAAAAGTCTGTGGAAAGTGCCCAATAGCTTGGGAAACAACCCTACAATCTATTTTAGTCAATAAAATCACATTCAGTAACTTATTCTTCATTTTTTTAGAAAACAGAGTGCCAAGCTACTCTAAGTGTCTAGCCACTCCAAGGCTGAAATTAGGGATTAGTGAAAGACTGAAGTAATCAAAGATACTGGTGGTAATCATATAAACCCCATGACTGCTCCTTATTATGTAGCACAGGTATATTGCCTTGAGTTAAAACCTCCTCCAATTCTCTAGAGCCTTCATTATTGTTACTCTTGCCCACACTCAAATACGCCAAATCAGGAAATGGGAATTAAACCTTTCTCTGCTATGTAGTCCCACCTCACTAACAATTCAATAGAGGATTTCATCTGGTGCTTTTGCTTGCAATCTGATAAACACAGAGGGCTCATTCCTGGCATCAGGAAGCAGCTGGGCCCAATCCTGGATGCCTGCTGAATCCTCTACTTCCCCCACAAGCAGACCTTGTACCAACTCACTATCCCACGCTATGGATGAAAAAAAATGATCCTAAACAGAGATTAATTTGTGCTTGTGTGTGTATGTACAGTCCCAGTGAAAACCAAAATCCTTCCAGTAATTATGGAGGGAATTCAGTCCATTATATGGCAATACAGGCAAAATACAGCCAGCAAGACAGAAAATGCTTTTCAAAGTGGCTTTTGCCAATTAACAGGTTTTTTTTGTTTGTTTTGTTGGTGGTTTTTTGCTTGGTGTATTTGGTTTTTTGTTTGTTTGTTTTTTAATTCAAGAGGCTGTTTCATTTGACTGGTCAAAATCTGAGGGTTTTTTTTAATCTGACAAGTAAAACGTAACACCCCAGTGAGCAGCAAGAGGAGAAAAGGGCTTCCTGAAAATATTGGTTAGATATTGGGCATGGGACAAAATCCAAAAGGAAGTGAATTAATTTCCTAAAAGCCCTGTCAAAGACCAGTGTATCTAATAAAAGAGAGGAGTTACTTGACCCGAACAGTCAGAAGAACTCCTCTCCAGACAGTGAGACACAAAAAAGAAACAGAGAGGCAAACTCTATGAAAGGGTCAGGCATCTCATTTTCAGAAACTTACTTTTTCTTGACAAGTAAATAAAATCCTGACAGGTCTTGGTTTTTCATCTTCAGAAGCCTGATCTATCTTTTACCTTACTGGTCTTCCTAGACTGACAATATTAATGTCCCTCAGTTTACAAAACTAAATCCTAGATTTCATGGAGAATTTGAACAGGATGACTGTCTATTTATTTTGGACTCTCCTTGGATTATTCAGATAATGTTGATTTTTCCTAATGGCAATGACATTTGAAAAAGTAAGACAATACAAAGCCCAGGACTGGGGGAAAAAAGTTTACAGCAAGTAAAACAGCAGAAGTTCTTATTTTGTACTCAGAGTTCATAGATTGGTTATTGATAATGGGTGATTTACACTGCATATAGTCTTTTCAAAGTCTTCTGCAGTTCTCATTACTGTATGTTTGAATCTGAAAAGTGAGTTTGATCCCTACAAAACTACCCTTATTACTTAGAAATTACCAGATATCTTTGTTCCCTATCTATACACTGCTGAATATGGTTATCTTCCCCAAAAGTGTATGTATGCCATTTTCAAAATTTGGTACAGAAACACTATACTAGAAGCACATGATATTAGAACAACACACATTTCCCTTTTCAAACATTGAAAGTAAAACACATTCTGTGACAAAACACCTGGAAAAAATCTAACCATAAGACAAGAATAATCACTTTACCTTTTAAAAGTGTGTCACAATCTTTTCTCCATAAAGCTCATGTGGTAGTTGTTCCACATGTTCTTCTATTTTTACTTAATAATCTTATTTCCAATATAGATTAGCTTTTTTGGCCATTTCTACATTACTTTGTGTTTGACTCAGTTCTTTAGTTTAAGAAGTTTTATTTCTTCCATTACTTTTATTCTCCTAATATACTGATGAAACCCAATAATTTTTAATTTAAAGAAGAGCCTCTTTTCTTTCATGATGCGAACGGTGCATAGTGATGATCATCCTAGCAGGTCTTCTCAGAATCCCTCTTTCTTGAAGAATTAACATGGCTAAAAGTCTTCAGCACCAAATATTAATAAAAAAGATTTATTCATCCTGATCAGCATTTTGCACATGAACACTAACAATCATCCTTTCAAAGCACTAACTATTTATTTGCTGTAAGTTTGGAAAGAAATACAAAACCATTAAAAAGTGTTAAGAAGCTCATAAACTATTTAACATAACTGAGCATGAAATCTCAGGAGATAATTGAATACTACAGTGCCTTGAAGAGTGGTATCCAAGTAAATTCAGTTCTCCAGAGGTATGATAATCTAATTTCCCTGACACTTGTCTTAGGGCTGTTTGAAAAATCTTTAATATGCAAAAAAACCCTGATACTCAAGGAGAAGGAAGATGAAATATGGAGCTCAGAGAGCAGAACAGTGGTTTCCAATGAATCAATGAACACCGTGAGTTACGCACAGTAATCTGCTACTCTTTGGAATGTGTACTAATAAAGACGAGTGGTTAAAAAAATCCATTTAGGCAGCATTTTTGGTGGGGGTAGGGAAAGGCACAACTCATGCATGAGAAATGAGTTTCACATGCCTGTTGGGTCTTCAATATTGCTTTTTAAGAAACCATTATGATATATATTGTAAACATTAAGGATGAAGAAATACAATTTTTTGCTCCTCTTAGTAATGTATACAGACTTGAACATGGTAAGATTTTACACAGGCTCAAAATGAACCTGTAATTGCCAAATAAATCACTCCTTCATTCGTGTTTTGGGGAAAAATCAACAAAAGGCATGGAAAAGAGAGTAAAATGTAAAAACAATTCTTAAAGAGACTTAAAAAGAAAAATGCATATGTGTGTAAATTTAGAGATTAATTAAAACACAGGAAAATATGTTAAGTGCCTTAATATAAACTATTCCTGTCTTTCTAACATAGTTCTCTGGGAAAGAAGAGGAATGAAAACAGTAATGTTTATAGTACGCAATCTCATTACCAGTACTTAATGTGTCCCTTTCTCTGTCTCCCAAATTCTAAATGCTAAAAAAGGTAAAAACTACATTAAAGTCTCCAAAGCCTTTGCTATCATCCACCCCAACATTCTCACCTCTAAATTTGAGAGATACAGATTTGATGCCTGAACTGTTAGAAGGATAAGGAAATGTCTGGACGACTGCATTGGACAAAGATATACTGTCAATGGTTCAATGCCCAAATGGACACCAGTAATGAGTGGTGTTCCTCAAGCATCCATGTTGGGACCAGGAATATTTTATATCTTCGCTGATGACGTAGACTATGGGATTGAGTGCATGCTCAGCAAGTCTGCACATGACACCAAGCTGAGTGGTCCAGCTGATTTGGTAGATGGATAGGATGCCATCCAGAGGAACTTTAAAGGCTTGAGAAGCCTTTAAAGGCTTGAGAAGCCGTGAAAAACTCATGAAGTTCACCAAGGCCAAGTGCATGGTCCTGCACCTGATCACAATAAAAACTGGGGGGATGAATGGATTGAGGGCAGCCCTGATGAAAAGGGCTTGCCAGTACTGCTGGAGGAAAAATTGGACATGATCTGGCAATGTGTGCTTGCAGCCCAGAAAGCCAACCATATCCTGGGCTGTATGAAAAGCAGTGTGGCCAGCAGGTTGAGGGAGGTGATTTTGCCCAACTACTCTCTGCTCTCCTGAGATCCCATTTGGAGTATATGCCCTGCTTTGGCACCCAGTACAAGAAAGAATGGACATGTTAGAACGAGTCCAGAGGAGTGCCACAAAAATGGTCAGAGGGCTGGAACAGTCAGAGATGGAGAGAGTTGGGGTTGCTAAGCCTAGACAAGAGAAGACTCTGGGGAGACCTTATTGCATCCTTTCAATATATAAAGTGGGCTTATAAGAAAGATGAAGAGAGACTTTTTGCGAGGGCCAGTAGTGAAAGGACAAAGGACAGTGGTTTTAAAATGAAAGAGGGTAGATTTAGATTGGATATAAGAAAGAAATTCTTTACAGTGAAGAAATCCTTTCCAGTGAGGCTGGTGAGGCCCTGGAAGAGGTTGCCCAGAGAAGCTGTGGATGCCCCATCACTGCAACTGTTCAAAGACCAGGCTGGATGGGGCTCTGAGCAACCTGATGTAGTGAAAGATGTCTCTGCTCAGGGCAGGAAGGCTGGACTAGATGATCATTAAAGGTCCTTTTCAACCCAAACCATGCTGTGAATTTATGAAAATATAAGTATTTAAATTATAGGCAACAAGACCCACTAGAGAAAAAAATAATATTTGTTTCTCAAAAGGATCTAGAATGTAAAAACAAGGACCACAAAATATCAGAAAAATCTTACAGAAAACAATGGGAATTTTGTGCTTAAGTGCTTTTGCAGACCTAATCTTCCATGTTGACCATGTTGCTGGGGGATGGGCTGAGCATCGGTCAGCAGGTGGTGAGTGATTGTATTGCGCATCACTTGGTTTTTTTCGGTTTTATTCTCCCTCTCTTTTGTTTAAGTACTATCATTATTGTTAATATCATCAGTATTATTACATTTTATTATGTTTCAAGTATTAAAATCTTATTATCTCAACCAACAAGATTTACTTTTTCTTTCTGATTTTCCTCCTCAGTGTGGGGTGGGGTGGTGGGCAGTGAGTGAGCAGCTGTGTGGTACATATTTTCTGGCTAGGGTAAAACCCAAACAGCCCCTAAGGCCCACCACTAACCACCAACACTTGGCTGCAAACTGGATTTTGTACAGATAATCACAACCCGTTCAGTGTAATTAATGCCGCCCACAGTACACCCACCTTAGCACTCATGCCCCCAAACTGTATCCCAGTTGTTGACAGCATAGAAGATAATGTCAAAAGCCCAGCTAAAGTCCAACTAAACACCTCTACTCACAACTCTACTGTTTTTATCCTTGTCCATGGAGTCAATATTTTGATCATAAAAAGCAATCAAATTGGCCAGGCACAGTCTTACCCTGGTAAATCCATGCTGGCTATTCCAAGTCACCTTCTTGTCTTTCATAAATGCAGAAATGAATTTACTCCATAACTCTGTAGTAGCCTGAGCCAAAGACAAGACTTCCCCAAATCCTCTTTCCTCCCCTGCTTGAAGATGGGTATGAAGTTTTCCATGTCATCATGAACCTCCTCTTGAACGACAAGGTCTTTCAAAGACCATAGAGAACAGCCTTTAAATGATGTCAGCTCCTTCCTTCAGCACCCTTGGATAGAAACCATCTGGTACCATGGGTCTGAATAAAAAAACAATTGTCTTAAAAGGTCTCTGACACAGTCCTTCTTCACTCCAATTCTGCCACTTACTGATTTTGAAGGCCTGAGGGCAGGTCTTCCCAGCAAAAATCAAGATAAAAAGGCATTGAGATTTTTGTGTACCTGCCCACTCTTCCACTGCTCACTGGACAGGGGATTCAGAGGTTTTTCCTCCTTCTTCTGCCAATACACTTTCAGATACACTTTACACCCCTTTGTTTACTCTCCTTCTACTCCACAGGTCCATGCTTGAGACATATTTTCATAACCCTTCAGAGAGCCTGTCCCTGCTTCCAGTTTCAGTGGACCTACTTTTTGCATTTGAGCTCTGTCAGGAGTTAACCATTCAAGCACTTTCCATGCTTGCTCGACTTGCTGCACATCAAAAAGAATAATCTAAGTGCTTTGAGGAAACTGTCCTGGAAGATCAACTTGGTTTCCTGGACCCCTTCCTCTACAGGGTAGAAATCTGTTGGACCATGCCAAGAAGATCCCTAAATGAGCTGCTCTCCCTAAGGCCAGGGCTCTGACTCTACCATTACCTCTCTGGGTTTAACTTCAGAATCACACAGTTGCTGCTTACAAGGCTGCCACTGCTTTGCCCATCTCCAGCCTTACTCCTCCTTGCTTGTAGCTGCAGGTTCACCAGGTCTATCCTGGTTATCACTTTCACTGGCTGTTTCAAGAAATCATCTGGATGTGCTTCAGAAATCTCTTATGTTGCTTGCACTCTACCTTATCCCCTTACCAGGGCAGCTGAAGTCCCCCATGAGTACCAGAGCCTGCTATTTCAAGGCTTCCTCCAGCTGCCTAAAGGTTTCCTCCACTTCCACCTCTTGACTGCACTTAGCAGAGGTACCACCACACCTGCATATCTGTGCTCTGCTCCTGACCCCCACGCTCTGGGCCAGTTTGCCCCGTAGGGAATTTTGTGGATGCTGCAGTAACCCCTTCGCACAGAGCACAGCTCTGCGTCCTGTCCATCTCCTCCCTGCCCTGCAACACTCCCAGCCTTTTAGTCACTGCACTGCTTTATGTAACCCCACATAGGGTCCTGGCTTGGTGGCTGTACAGAGACACCTAATCCCATTTTTTTGCTCCATATGCTCTCTGAATTCTGACACAGACAACTGGGATGGGACTACACTCACAATTTTTCACCAGCTGAGAACGTGAGAGCCTCTCCCACTATTCTGTCCGCCTGGTGCTTTCTCATGGCCTCCCAATCCCCACTAGGTCAAGACCTCTGATGTCAACCTAAAAAAACAGATATGCAAATAATTTTGATTTTTAGGCCTAAATGCAACAGTTCAGACCAGGAATCAAATAAGTTTTATGTTATCAGAACACAAAAATGCCTTAAATTATTACCATTGCTCCTTATTATCTTTTTCCTCCTTCCCTTACATAAAACAAGATAATTTAGCTTACATTTTAAAAGTCAATTTTTAGACTAAAGCAAGGCCTCAAAAGTAAATTGTCGACTTCTAGTAATAGTATTATAAAAGAAAT
This sequence comes from Corvus kubaryi, assembly GCF_017639235.1. Lineage (NCBI taxonomy): Eukaryota > Metazoa > Chordata > Aves > Passeriformes > Corvidae > Corvus > Corvus kubaryi. The sequence continues at coordinate 4,691,089 of NW_024581076.1, read as the reverse complement.
TCTGACACAGGATTTACTCTTGTAGTATAAATAACAGATAATTATGGTATCATGAAGCATCATCGCTAAGAAAACCATTGTTCAATTTAGATCCTTATGAGAAATATATGATTTTGCAACACTTCTTGGAGTATCCTCTAAAATCCCTGTATATGTGATAAAACTGAAAATCTGAATACTTGTCTGATTTGATTGGATTTTTTTTCCATATAAAAGACTAATAATAGGGTGAGATTCAAAGTGTCAAAAATATATTACATATATTCCATTTTCTCTCTTTATTTCCCCATTAGTTTCCTTCTTTTCATTTCTAGGCATTAAAAGTGGTATAAAATGATCAGCAGTCAATGCAGTATGTCTCTAGTCTTGCATTAGCTCACATAGCAGGCCTGATAAATTGGCTATGATTTCAGGACTTTATATAGCTCTCATTATCTTTTTCTGCAACAAAGGAGGTTTAGAAAAGCAACATCCGTCCTCTTGCATATTGTACTCTAAATGTAATAGAAACCAGTTATATTAGCACTTACCTATATAATTAGTGGAACAAAGCTCTTAATAGAACAATTTAATACAGACCCTTAACACATTAAGCCAGTGTTATGCCCTTTTTATTCTCAAGAAATTGCTGAATTCTAAAACCAACCCACATACTTCATATAGAAATAAAGTGGCAGTGAGGCAACAGTGGAAAAAAAAAGGAATTGTGTTTGCCTTTGGAGTATTTATTTTATAAGCTTACAAATATGCATATACAGGTATGTACTTTTCATACATATTAGTTATCATCTTTCCCTCCTAATCAGAACCTGAATTTGTACCAATCTTACACCATTTACCTTTACAATTACTACCTTAATCTCCTTTCTTTCTAAGCTTTCTGAAACCACTGCTTACAACCCCTTTAAGCACATTTGTCTGCCAGGTCCCTCTCAGATCATCTCATCTGCTTTCCCACCTACCTGTCTGTATCAGCTAAAGTTTCTGCTTAAGCATTTAAACCTGTATTCTGTCCCTACTTTCCTAGATATTTAGCCATTGTCAAATGTACAACCTGTGCATTTGTGAGTCTAGACCGTGTTTTTGACAGATGAAAATTGTGCTCTGCCTTTCTATTCTTTCCTCACCAGCTCAGGGTCAACATGAATAATTTTCCTTTTTGACCTGCCTATTGACTTAAATAGTGTGATAACATAAGCACCACATCTTATTTATAAGGCAGGCTCTTAACCTACACATCAGAACTCCAATAATTTATCACATTAAACATGCTAATGGTACTATATTATTTTTGCTGTTTAAATTCCTTAATGTTTGTGTATTGTATCCAGCCTGCAGTCCAAACTTATCATAGCTTCCATATTTTTTCTCAGCTATTTCAATATTATTTTATTAATTTCTGACAGGCATAATTTTTCCTCCCTCATATCCATCCATAATGTTACTCAATGTCTCTTAGCTCACTGTTACGGTGATAATATCCCTTTCTTTGTATTCCTGTTATTATGCTCTTCTTCCCTTATGGCATCAAATTTAAATATTTCTCTCCACTTTCAAAGCCCTTTCTGACGAGCTCCACCATATTATCACTTATTTCACACATGCTGAGGAGCACTGATGATAATCTCACATCTACTTACAAAATTTTCCAGCTTTCAACTCAGCTTTCTCCTTTGTGGCTCTGCAGGCTGAGCAGAACTTCTGTGAGCATTTGCTTAGTCACCTCGTTACCCTCCCTGAAACACTGCTTTTCCATAACACCTGTAAGAAAGCTGCCATGATGCTAAGAATACTTTTCATGCCTCCCTATATATGGCTGAACTCTCCCATCTTTTGCTCTCTTCTTGCTGTACTGTTTAATGCCCAGATGTCATCACTTTAAGTAATGGTGGTGTCTTTCTTTTTTACCTCTATGTGTAAGTAACTTACTAGTTCTCAAGTGCTATGATGATACCAACAAGTAATACTCATATGAACATACTACTTCCATTTTGTTGGTAGTTTGCCTTTGGGTAGTTCTGCTGTTAATACCATTCTAAAATTGTCATGCTATCAATCCATTAAGGTTGTTGAGGAAAACCCATTTTTGGAATGTTTCTTGAGCAGTCAGGAAACCTCCATGCAATATGACAAAAATGGTCAAAAAAGCAAGCTCCCAATCAAAGCATAACATGAAGTGTAGGCATAGCCCACATTGTCTTGACTCATTTCTTATTATGTTTAATGAATCTCTTGTCAGCTATCTATGTGAACCAAGAATTCTATATCTGAAAAGCTAGAATCTTAAAACCAAAGGCTTTGAATAATACTAGCTGAAACAATCACCTGGGTATTTTGTTAGCAGCTATTCCATCCTACCGGAGGCAAAAAATAGTCATGACTATGTCACACTCCCACATTAATTCCTTTCAGCAACTCTGCCATTTGTAAGTGAATACCATTTTGGGGACTGAATGCTCTTCTACAGAGCAGAAAAATCAGAGCACTGCAATGGTCCTCAGACATTTTGTACCTGGGCCTTGTTGTTGCCACCTTCTCCAGTTTTGCCAAGACTCCCTCAAACATCTTTGCAGTCATATGAAACTAAAAGTTGTATGCCAGAGTACACTGAGAATCAGAAGGAAAGAATGAAAAAGGAAACGAAATAAGAAATAAACTCACTGTTGTTCATTTGCTAATTCATAGCACTAGTGACAGGGTTTACCACGTAACAGTGATAATTCAGTACTATCAACAGTTGTACTTTTTGTAAGTTCAGGAGAAGCCAGAAAGGTGAATAATGACTGCAGGCAAAAACAAAGTAGGATGCCTCAGTGTGCTCCTCTCTCTATGTTTCTGCATGTAATCTATGAAATCTATTTCATAAGAGGAGGTAGAATGTTATTGAGCAAGTTGCCTTTTCCTTGATTTGGAAAATTGTATTTGACAGATATTGAAGAAGAATCATCCTCAGTTGGTTGTTTTTGCCTTCTACATCTAGCTGACATCACTTTACTAATTCGGGTGGGGGGGGGGGTGGTTAAAACAAAAATGTGAAGTCTAGTACATAATGAATGGTTCAAAAGGAAAAAAAGGGGCACCAGTTTATGTCATAAATGGCTTCTTGCCTGCTCCAAGGATGTGACAGAAAACATACCGATTTTATTCCCTTCACAAAGAAAGTAATTTGCCATGTGATTTGACAAATCACAAAACAGAGGAAATGAGAAAAAACACCTCTATTTTATATTAATTATCACTCTTTTAAAACCTTCAGATTCCTTTTTCATATAGACTTCAATAGCTTCTAGTATTCCTGGATCTCAGCATCTCAAAAAATGGACTTTATAGTGTATATTTTCGCAACAGAGACCAGGTATTAACCCATTTTACAGACAAAGAACTTGGCCAGCCCCTATTCACTTCATGTAATATTAACCTTCTTAATATGTAGCTGGATGCCAAGGCCTGGTCCTTGATAGGTACCTAGAGATGATATATTTCAGTGATCCCAGGGTAGGTATAATGCAGAGTCATAGAACACTTGTATGTTACTAATGTAACATCATTCTGTTTTTCAAAAAAGTCGGAAGTTGTTAATAAATAAAATTAACAACTAAAAAAGGGTAAAAAACTCTGCCGTGTCATTACTGAATTATATGGGACAAATTATGTTACTGTGACTCTGTGAAAACTAGGAAGGCTTCCACTGACTGCTCACAAGTACGTCCCTCTTTATGGAATAAGGATAATTTGACCACTGCTGAAAAATACTGAAGCAAAATTTTGTATAAACCACTTCATAACTATAATTATTTTTTGTGTTCATACTTTGTTGCTTTTTTCTCAAACCCATGCAGAACTTCTTGATTTTTTTTTCATTTTCCTCATTAAGATCCTCATTAATTTTGCTATTTTTAGTAATTCAATAATATTGATTCCATTCTGATGGTGCAGCACTGCTGTTTGCATTTCCAAAGTATGTGTGAGTCACTGTTCCACAGCAGACTGACATATTTCAGTATGCATGAGAGACACCCTATTTCCAAAAAGGAGTCAGGATGATACTATTACTTCTCCATCTCCCTCACTTTCAGTTCTTAACTTCGTCCTGGCACAGTGGCTCAAAATCAGATCTAAAACAAATGCATCCATTTTAAAATTGCAGCCTGGCTGTTGTTGACAATGTAGTATGGAATAAATGTAGTTGTTTTTTCTTTCCCTCTAGTGCTTTCATCCTGAGCTCACAGAATTGTCAGTCTTTACATACAACAGCTGCACACGAGCAGTGACAAGGAGAGACTACAGTGGCTACAAGTGTTTCTGCTTCCTTTTATACTATCTCATCATATCCTGCATTTTTGCAAAGTCACAATACAAATGCATCCAAATCAGATGTTGTCTCAGTTCTAGCACAGGGCCTGAAAGAAGCACCAGTTCAGGGTCAGACTTCTGACACAATTACATACCATCGTTCAGGAATGTACACTGTTATCTATCTAATTATCCTCCCTCCTTTCCTGACTTTGATTCTTTCACCCCCACATCAGGACCCACAACACCCTTCCATATACAGCACTGGAAAAATTTACTGTGTGAACAAATATAACAATGAAAATCTGAATGAGCAACTTTCAGTAATCATAAATCACATGTAAGGTGGCTATGAAATGAAAATTAAGTACAATAAAGCAGTACTGAGAAATGCATAGTTCTGCATATACTCAGAAAAAAGAAATTACAATCTGTGAGAACAATAGTTCAAATTTTCTGGCACATGAACATTTATAATTGTCTGATGTTTAATGTTCTCCATTAGTATATTTATGGTTTGGAGGAGGTATACTAAGATCAAAAATTTTCATCCTGCATAGTAATTCCATCAGGAACAAAAACAATAAAAGGTATTTCTGCTGATGTTCATAAAAGCATTAAATTCAGTTATGAAGCTGTATAAGAGGCACTCAACTTTTCAAAGAAAAGAAACAAAAAGCTGTCTCTGTTGGAGGAAAGTTAAATTGATACAAGCAGCCTATCAGGAGCAATTAGCTGATTCATGTTGTAAACATAATTCCTGTGTATGCCCACCAAAAAAAGTAGAAGTATGACATTTAGCGCATCAAATTTAGGTTTGTCATTGCCTTATCTACAGGGTAGAGAGCTTTGCACATATCTCCCAGGAGAGAAAAATATCCAGTTAAACTGCCTTCAAAAACACCCTTCATTTATAACTTGAACCAAATTTCAGCTGAAGAAAGAATTATTTCAGAATTTTCTTTTCAGCATTTCTCTACACTCTACATAGACAGTGCACTGCAGTTCTGTAAAACAGCCATTGTGCCAACTTATCTAATCACAGCTACATGAAAAGAAGCTCTGAAATTTATTTGGATCACATAGTCAGCATGATCCCTGAATAAGGAAAATGTGTAATTGCATAGCTCAGGGGCAGATTCGGGTGTGCATGGTGACCCAGAAAGTCACATTTCAGTCCCCTGCTTCCTCCTTGCAGCGGGAGCAGCCAGAGCCAGGCATGCACCAGGTGTACTGAGATGCCCTCCTGACAGCCCAGCTGCTGTGAGGAGAGTGCTGGGGGTCAGAGACACAGCGGGCCTCTTATTTCTGCCTCCTTTAGACTTCCTCCATCAGCTCACATAGATGCAGCAGACTGGGGAAACAGCCCCCATCTACAAAGCCACTGAAGCAAAAAAATTTAGCCCTTTAGCATTCTGTGTTTGCATATCTAAGAAGTGGGACGTTTCCACGCCATTAGATTATCCCTACTCCTTGTGTGACCAGTTCCTCATGCACTACTCACTGAAGCCAGTAAAAACTTCAATCCTGACACTCACTGGCTTTTCAAGATCTGTTACTGCATCGAGTGTCTCGGAAAAGGATGGGGTGGGGTGGAGAGGAGATGATAATCTACAGAATATGGAATGGAGCAGTGTCACAGCTTGTTTTTCCCCCTGCTAACAGGGCATATAACCAGCAAAGCCTAACACAATGTGCAGTCTCCGTCTCTGCAGTTAGTTTTACTTCAAGACAGAGAAAAAAAATCTTCTATTATAAAATTATACTACTGACACCATAACTAAGATTGTAAAAGGCTACTACTGATGTAAGTGACTCCAAATAAGGTTCTTTATTCATTTTGAATAGCTATTCAAAATGAAGTATCCAAAAGATACTAACTCTTTGGGAAATAATTGCTTTGCTCACCTGAAAATATACCGGGCCAAAGCCTTTCCTGGTTCACAAAGTTCAATTTAAACTGAGATAACTACATCCTTCACAGGCCTCACACAAGACGGAAGGCAGCAACAGAAGGGAAGGCTAATGGAGGTCTTACTGGTCTCGACAGCAACGTAACGGCAAAGTATAAAGGAGACGGAGCTAGACTCTTCTGGTGATGCACAGTAAAAGAAAGGCCCAACAGATGCAAGCTCCAGACCCAGAGTTTTCAACTCTCAAAATGAAGGTAATCAAAAGAGGAGATTTCTCAGAGATCTCGGATCCTTATCATTGAGGATATGAAAAACTGATTAGAGAAAGTTTTGAGACACCTTTCTAAGGCTGAAGTTTGCCCATATATTCGGGTGGGAGAATTTTCATGTGACATCCAGTGGTCCCTTCCAACACAAATTATTCTGTGATTTTAGCAGGGATATTGGTCTGTTTTGCTACTGGATCAGATGTGTGTTTGCATTGCGTTTGCATGGCCAGGTTTTGGTGGCAGAGAGGATTACAAGGGTGGCTTCTGTGAGAAGCTGCCAGAAGCTTTCCCCATGTCCAGCAGAGCCAATGCCAGCTGGCTCCAAGATGGATCTGCTGCTGGCCAAGGCTGGGCCCATCAGAAATGATGGTAAAGCCTCTATGATAATATATTTAAGAAGAGGGGAAAAAAAAGTTATAGCACAGATGTAACTGTGGCCAGAGAAGAGCGCAGTGAGCATGTGAGAGGAACAGCCCTGCAGACACCAAGGTCAGTGAAGAAGGAGGAGCAGGAGGTGCCTCAGGTGCCAGAGCTGAGATTCCCCTGCAGCCCTTGGAGGATCACAGGGACGCAGAGATGGAGGAGACCCACACCAGAGCAGGTGGATGCCTGAGAGAGGGCTGTGAACCCATGGGAGGCCGATGCTGGAACAGGCTCCTGGCAGGGACCTGCAGACCCATGGAGAGAGGAGCCCATGCTGGAGCAGGTTTCCTGGTAGGATTTGTGACCCCATGGGGGACCCATGCTGGAGCAGCCTGTGCTCGAAGGACTGACCCTGTGGAAGAGTGGCCCATGGTGCAGCAGTTCGGGGAGAACTGTTGCCCCATATATGGCAGAATGCCGAGGTGATGGACACAGTCCTCTCATTCATCTTTATAACCCCTCAGTTCTCATTGAGTCAGACTGACAGGAACAGTACAAGGTGCTGCATTTCTTCAGCATTTATGTGGTGTCCATCAGAAACCTGATGCTTTACAATTCAAAGAAAAGGAAGAAGAAACTAGAGAGAGAAAGAATGTCGGGTTAGAAATTCTGCCCATGTCTAACAAGACAATCTCACACCCTCTTTTTATCTGTGGTCCCAGTTTTAAAAGTCTAATGAAGTAAGAAACTCATAAAGACAGAATACATAAACGTAATCCAAGATGAACAGAACATCCAAGACTTAGCAGGGGTGTTGATCAAAACTGCAGTAGCTGTGGTATTTTCTCAGTGAAGAAGTTTCTATTGTGTACTAACTGCAGGCTTGAAAAGAATTCTAATAGCAACTAAACAGGGCTTTTTGTTCATTTATTTTTCATTTTTTTCATTTTAGCAGACACATTAATCCTTTAAAGGGGATACCCCAGTTTCTCATTTTAAAACTGCAACTGGGTCAGACTCCTTTCAAGTTAAGAATCAGCCAAAAGGAAAATTGTATTTCCTTTAATTTAGCTACAGGTTCTTTGATTAACTCTCACAATGTAATTTCTACATGAGCATGTTTTCAAATGAATGAATGGTTCTAGTAAAAACTTACTAGGAACATATCATAGCATCATCTTACTAGTTAATATTCTTTCACTCATTAACAATAAACAGCTTTTTTATTTTTGCAGGCTCTCAATGTGAACTACTGCTCAGGCTGTTCTGATTATTTATAATTGCATTATTCATTATTAGGATGTTGCTATAAATCACTTTGTTGTGACATTAAAAATCTGGAAATACATACATATTATGTGAAAAAAAAAGTTCCAGAGTGCAGACTTTGGCCTGTTTAGCAGTTCAGTTGCCAGAATCCCTTGGGAGGCAGTCCTGAAGGGCAAAGGAGTCCAGGAAGGTTGCACATCCTTCAAGAAGGAAATGTTAAAGACACAGGAGCAGGTCATCCAAATGATCCAAATGTACTGAAAGATGAACTGGAAGGAAGACCCACCTGGCTGAGCAGAGAGATTTGGCCAGAACTCAGTGTAAAAAGGAGACTTTAAGAAGGAGCAGGCAACTCAGAGGGACTACAAGGATGTTGTATGGTTATGAAAGGCGAAAATTAGAAGAGCCAAAGCCCAACTAGAACTTGATCTGGGTACAGCTGGAAAAAACTAAAAATGTTTCTATAAATGCATTAGCAACAAAAGGAGAGCCAAGGAGAACCTCCATCCTTTATTAGATGCAGGGGAAAACAGTGACAAAGGCTGAGGAAAAGGCTCAGGTACTTAGTATTAAGTACCTCTTTGCCTCAGTCTTTATCCATCCATTCCCTAAGCTGGAAGACAGAGATGGGGAGAAGAGTGAAGTCCCCATAATCCAAGGAGAAAGAGCCAGTGTCCTGCCATACCATGTAGACAGGTTTTACCTTGTTTCAGACAACATCTGGCAGTCAGTTGACTGTTGCCTAAATAATTCAGCTGGAGTTCATCTGTGTGGAGTGATATGGTACAGCACCTATTCTTAATTAGTAGATAGTGATAACATAGTTATTCATCATAGGGTGAACAGTCCATGAGTTAGAATGAATGTGTAATGTAGAGCAGAACAGGCAGAGGTGAAGTCCAGATGCCTGCTGTTGAAATCACAAATCACAGTGCTCAGTGGCTGGTCACTTAGTCAGTTGAAGTGACCGTCAAGGATAAAAAAGAGAACAGAAGAAACAGGCAAGACAGAATTGGAAACCAGTGAAGAAAGACCAAGTGAGACAATCTCTCTCGAAGCAGCTTGGTAATTAGCTAATTGACAGTTTATCACAAGTATTACTTTTAGGCAAGTGCTAACAATAAACACAAAAACTTTTTGCTAAGCAGTGTAGATGTGTAAGACCTGATAAAGGCATCAGAGATCTACAAAAAAACTTGGTTTAAAACGTCACTAAATGTGATTTTAGATTTTTAGGCTCATTTTCCTCTCTATATATGTCTTGTTACATTTGAAGTATGGCATTTTTAACAGAAATGTTACCAGAAAACAGAGGAATTTGTCTGCTGGTTTTGTGTTTTATTTTCATTAGACACTTTAATTATTTGCTACAGTATTCACAGAACTTTTACTCCTCTAGTTCAGAAAATAAGATTCAGTCTTTTTTTGGGTTCATGGCTATCCTAAGACTGATTATGGTAATCCCCAACATCTTCTAGGATGTGGGTACTCTGTTTTATTTTTGTTGTTGTTCTAGATATTTGAATAAGTTTTCCACTCTGTGGTAAAAGAGCTTGCAGTAACTTTGACTGTCATGGCACCATATATATGAGTATCTTTCACACTGCTTAGGCAACATAATAACAAATGATACAGAAACACACATATCTATGTTTCTACTATTCCATCATCTAAATCTATAATTTTATTGCTCCCAAACCCAATAATATTAGCTGTTCAAAAAGTAGCTTGATATTTAGTTTTAAGCATTTGAATGTTCCTATTTTCCACACAGACATTAGCCAGCTGTACTACCTCAATGTCATCAACTGAAGGTGAATTTTACCAGTTAACAACAACAGAAAACATGGGAGCTGCTTCCTGTGAGGAAACTGTATGATTCAGCTTGAAAATCAGAATGAAATGTTGCTTCCCCACAAAAACTAGATTTTCACTTTATGTTGTCATTAGTTTTAAAAACGATTTATTAGCTTTGTGGTAGCTTTTCAATCAGGAGTTAAAGATTGATTACTTCTCAGTGTTTGTTTTGCTGACGTCTCTTCTCTTATGTAGCTTATCTTAAAACGCTGAGACCTACTGTCACCTAGGATAAATTACCACAGTCCTACCACACTGAATGCAATTGGACAAACTATCCAAGAGAAATTTGGGCAGAGAACTTTTACAGACAGGTTTTATATCACTGTATTTGAGAGTCAGTGGCATATTTTGTACTTCGCAGCTTTTAATATTTGACACTGAACAAAACAAAGCCTAACCCATCCAGGATCCCACCTCTTACAGTATGCAACACCAGGTGCCTCACAAGATGGCCAAAAGGCAGCTGCTATGTATTTTACTCTCTATCAGTTTTATCACACTCCCTTACATTCAGATACTGGCTTATATTCTGCCATGAGTTGTCTTCCTTGCAATAGTACTTCTTTGGCTCTACTCAAGAGTATAACTCAAGATATTGTCACTCATCACAGTGTCCAATTGATAATTGAGGTATGCTACATTTATACCTTCAGCAATATCCTGTAAGTATAATTTTCCCACTATAATGCAAAACTGTGTACAAAATTTTTCAAGTGTTTTGAAATGGCCACCTTTCCATGGCTGTTTCAATCTAGGATATCTACAGATCTATAAATCTACCATATCTTTGTTCATATGCACTCAAATGCAGAAAGAGAACTCCTGATTAACAACAGCTTTATTCTCTTTATTAGATAGTTTCTGTATTTCCTCTGATTAATTTCAAAGGCAAAGAAAAAAATCTACAGCTATCTGTCCCTGGGTATTTAATTATTAACTTCCTTTCCCTCTCTCGTCATAGTCCCATAGTTACAACATTTTACGTTTGCCAGCATCTGGATTCATCCCACTAGGCATTTTCTGAGCCTAGGACTCTGCTCCTTAAAGGTTTTCTTTGGCTACTTTAAAAGAGTGTTCCAAGTAATTTTCTATATAAGTTTTGAATCCCCCATCTTAGCAGCTCTTTTGTAGTCTTACAGAACAAAAATAAGAGTGTGATATCCTTCTTTTGCTTTCCTTTCACTAAATTTACTGAAGTTTTGTTGACTATTAAAATTCTATCACTGAGTGAATCTTCTGCCCTCTGCATTTTAAGCAGTTAGAATTGTCAGTTTGCACTTTGATTCATGAGAAGAAAAATATAGTGGCACTTTTTTGCTAAAGATCAAAACCAAGTGTTAGATCTAATTTGAAAAGGACAAGGGACAGCAAGAAAAAGAAAAATTAAATGGCTTATTAAAGTTTACTAGCACTAGGTAGTGACTTGCAGTGTTCAGTATTAACCAAATATAAGCATGATACTAACCTGTATGCATGTAAAGTTGAGAGGAATTAAAGTAGTTTGAAAAACCTCCAGAAATTAAAGTCTTCATTGATCTGTTTAACCCAAAGTCATCCATCATTTATTAGCTAAAGAATTAAACAGTCATTGAAGAATGCAATAGTTCAAAATTACATACATTAAAATAACCTAATCTGCAAATAAAGAATATTTCAGGCAGTCTCTGGCATACACTTCTCCAAGCTGTCTTCCAGCCAAATCTTTGTCACCATTTTCAGACATATACTTTCCTTTATAAAAAGGCAAAATACTGTGTTCCAATCATTAAAGCAAAAATATCTTTGCAAAAGATCTTCACATCCAGTACAACTTCTTTGTACTTTTTCAGCTGTGTCTCTGCATAAGAGCTATGGCTAACAGTGGCTCTATTTTCATTCAGCATTGGAAAAAAAATCAATTGCTTATAGGCCACTACTATTTTTCCTGCCTTCAAGCTGTGTCATAGTCCAAAAAGAAATAATCCATCACTGCAATATATTTTCTTCACAGCTGTGACAATAAATTCCTCATTTTGTTCTCATCTTACCCCAGGTAGCTCCACTGCCTTTGCTGGAGTTATTCCTGATTTTTACCACTGTCAGTGAAAGCTGAATCAGGCTGAAGAACTAGCCACTGACATGTGCACTCTGTGAAGTGTATCTATGAATCACAAAGTATTTTAAAAGCTTTGTATCCCTTGCTTTATTAATTGAAAAACAGTTCATCTAGGATTTCATTTTCAGCCCGAAATGGTCCTTTTAATCCAGGACAAGACATGCACATGCAATAGTCATGCATTAAAAACTTTTCACATTTGTAGTGTTGATATTAACTCATGGCATACTGTGATTTATTTTGATTGATGTGAGCTGCTCTAAATGTCTTGTCACACAAACCAGTGGCAGACCAAACCTAATCCTATGATGGGAAGATTATGCTACATAAAATATAAACAGAAAATTCACCATAAATATTTATGTGTTTGTATTTGCAGTTTTCTATTTTTATAAATCCACTATGTCTCACCAGAGTTCTTTAATACATTATTTTAATTTCAAACACCCTATTTGAAAAGTCAAGTATATGCATGATTCAAAGTAAGGCCAAGCTAAATTCATAGATCGTCATTTTTAATACAATAATCCATGTGGGAAAAGGATAGGTAATAAGAAGATATGCACTTCTGTTTAGATGAGACTAGGATTTTAGTGTTTTTAGAGATAACATTAACCATCATCATGTGAAGGTCGATACTCACTCGCCAAATGTACTGCAAACTTCAATGGTCTCAAGATTGAGGAATCAATATATAAGGCCTTGCATTTTCATCATCATTTAGGGTAACTAAATGCAAACCCAGTGCAGGATGTTTTAATTCAGACCAATAATATTTCACCTAAAAGTAATACTATTTTACTTCGAAAGTAAGCTACCCTGCCTTGCAAAACACACTGTACCAATATTGCTCACAACCAGTAAGAGCTCCGTGTGCCCAATACATTAATGTCCTCTCTAATACATTAATGTCCTCTCCAATACATCAATGTCCTCTTCTTGTGCTTGGATTGTAGGATGCTGGAGGAAAAGATGTTTGCTCAGGGCCCAGAAACACCATACCAAACACTTTAGGGAGAAAACATTCTCACCAAGTTTTGGCAAGGGTGACTCTGAGTACCCTGAGTTGCTGGAAACGCAGAAGACATATTCTCTAGTTATTCCAGGCTGATATATGCATTTTCTTCTCCTGTCAAGGTTTTGAAAATTCTGACAGCTACAGCAAAGAAGGTAACAAGATGCGAGCAAACACCTCTCTCACTTACAGGAACATTATTATCTAGATGATAAGAAGAAGTCAAAGACAATAATGGAGAAGGGGATAATCCCAACTACTTAAACTATTAGAAATTGTGGATTTCATAGGATCTTTAGCAGGGCACTGATTTTGGGGGTTCATTTGTTGGGGTTTTTTTGGCAGGATCTTGTTAACTAAAGTTTAACTAAGCAAAAAAACTTTCAAAGCAATTGCTTGATACTAAAAACAGATAAAAAATACAAGACTAATAAAAATAAAGGAATTTAAAGATAACAATATACACTTGAATTTTTGTTTTGTCATCTGATTTCTGAGCCAGTGCAGTTTTTGGGATCACACATCTTTTATAAAATGGAGGAGGACAGAAATTTCCTTTTTCATGCTTTCTTTTTGGACAGAAAGGAATGCTGAGAGCTTCACAAAACCACCTGGCTCTCCAAGCAAGAGACTCAAGGAAGAAAACACTGTACACTGATAGCTTTGAAATTAAGTCACACAGTTTTGCAGAATGGGGTGAGATGAAGCACTATGAAGTCAAGAATAAATGGATTTAAAAACAGCAAGATAAAATGAGAATTGACTATTTAAGAGCACAAAACAGCCTCAAAGGAGACCCATCTTGTCATGCCATGTAGCTAGTTGTGGCAAAAAAAAAATATTGTTTTTTCTTGATTATAGCAGTACTGTTTATCAAATTCTAATGTAACAGATTTAGTCATTTGACACAATGATTTTCCAAACTGCAAGGTCTATATGGATCAGACCCTAGTTTGCATTGTTTTTATCACCAGAATCTGAAGGAACCATGGAAAAGTAACCTGGAAAAAATTCCTGACAGCGTTAAACAGCTTTAAGGCTTCAGGTCCCATTAAAAGGCCTCAGGTCCTATTCTTTATATTGGACAGCCTGATCTCAGAGAGCCATGTGTAAATCCATCTAATAGGATTTTTAGTTAAGTAGATCAAATTTCATAACTTCAGTCTCTGCCAGAGAGTGGATTTTTCTTTACAAGCCAGATAACTTTTCAGGCCTTCAGAAACTGCCTCTTTACTACAAATGGAGCAGAGAACCAGAAAGAATTTAGTGGCTTGTACCAGATGGCTCTTTCAGACATACCAATTAATACTCTGCTGTTATCACAGCCAACGTGGTATAACCCCTTACTAATGAAAGCAGCGGCAAAAGGGGATGTGATGTGGTATTTATATGCAAGTCACATGCTTAGGGCAGGACAAGGCCAAGGCATGGCCACTGACAGGTAAACGCCGAAGTGTTAGGAGAGTGTTTGCATTTCTACAAAGAGGTTTGCCTTTTACCACACTACAGTCTCAGAATTGCCACACTGGTATGTAGGGATGCTGTTGCAAGCAGTTAGAGTTGTCCTTCTTTCCAAACAGTAGACAGAAGATGCAGGCTGAAGAAATAGAAACAATGAGCTTCAGAACTGTTGCCCCAGAGTCCTCATGCCCAAGGGAAAACCAAGAGCACTACAGAGAGCTGGAGACAAGGAAAGGATACCATGTAAATAGGAAATAAAGCTCATGACTGATGTGTAGTAGAAGAGAGACAGGAGAGAAGAGAGGGGAGAAGCTCAGAGTGTACCAGCTTATGCTTGTTCTCTGGATCACTGGGGAAGGAAAACACAACACCCAGCCAAAGCAAGCTACTGGTAGCTGCAACAGGAACGAAAGGAGCAGAAACAGGTACCACAGCTTACTGGAGCATGATCCACTCCTTTGCCTCTGCTCTGCGCAGATTCGGAGGTCTCTGGAGACTAAAGGCCAAGTTTTCCTATCGACATAAAAATGAAACACTTTTATACCTAAAAGGAATGCTTGTTAGCACTTCTTGAAGGTGTGGTTCTAACTGAGCATGGCTATCCCAAAGCATCTTCCACTATTAACTTTTGACAGTTCATCTTGACTCATTAAGATCTTGGCTTCTGCTTCCAAATGGAGTAAAAAAGGAGGAAACAAGATGAAAGAAAGAGAAACAAGTTAAGCCCACATTGCAGTGGAAAGTTGCTGCTCAAGATATAGTAGGCATGTATACTGCAGATACTATCAGATATGGTTCAGGTTTAGTAGTTTTTCCCTATTAGTTTAACCTCTGCTCAAACCCTTCAATTGTTTCAACTCTTCTGAGTTGAAAAAATCAAAAGCTCTGCTCTAAAGCATGGATGTCCTCAGAGGGAACAATGTCAGCCATGGCACGATGGGCTGCCCAGCATATGCACAGGGCTGAGCCCAGCTGAGGGCTCCCCTCCAAGGGTGGGGGGTTCTGGCCTGGGCTGCCTTGCATGTGACACCACAGAGGAGCCACGGGCACACGGACAGCACTGCCCTGTCCCAGATGTCTTCACGAGCATGAGGGGAAGGCTGTGGCTGTTTTCCAGCTTTGGCTGGAGCCCATCCACTTTGCACCAGCTGAGCAGCATAACATGGACTGTAAAATATGGCCTAGAGGTTTTTAAACATTTAGAGCTGCAGAGGCGAAAGGGTAGGCTGAATAAAAGGTGTGGCCCACCCTGACACACTTCTCAGCTTGGGGTGTATAGCAGATCCTTCTTATTACCCTGGACAGGAGCTGAAAAATTACTTCATTCTGGAGGAATAGGACACAGGGGTTATTTTAGAGATGATTCAGATCTTGTTATTAATCCTCTCTACTTGGCAGAATGTTTAAAAACTGGCAAGGGAGCATTAACATTGCTGGCAGAGCATTGTTACAGCTGCACAGGTAGAGAGAAGTCAGCAACAAGCTCTTTCCCACATGGTGAAAAGGGATAAGAAGCAGAAGAGAGTACTGGCCCCACATCCCAATGACAAAATCATGTGACAAAACTCAAAACCAGGTCGAATAAAAAACAAACAAGGGTTCTATCCTACAAGGTTGGCACCACAAAACTGAAACACGTCATATGTTGATATTTGGCCTCTCTCCATAGCAGATGTCTTTTCCACAGGTCAGGCGGACAGGGTGAACAACTGATTCAATGACTAGAAAAATGCTGAGAGAAAGAGAAAAAACCTGGAGATGGTCCAGTGTGTAGTACACGTTTCACAAGTATATGTGTAAGAAAGAGAGATAATCTTCACAGTTCTTTTAGCAGGTGTTTATCCGTTTTGGCATCGACAGCAATATTTTGTAGCTACACAGCAGACATGCAGAATAAGATTTCTTTCCACACTTACAAAGAATAATTACCCGTTACGTGACTTACAGCTGCTCCAGTCGTTCATTGCTGATGTCCTCCTTCTCCAAACCAACACTATGAAAGTATTGCTGCTTCTGGAATTTACTAAGAGAAACATAATCTCCAAGTTGTGTCTATAAGAGAGTGACCAAGGTGTTACATTGGCTTCCTTTAAAAGCTAAGGAAGATGCTTCCCTATGAACACAAACAGAAAAGCCTCAGAGGAAATACTGTGTGCTGCTTTGATGAGAAGAACCGTTTAAAGAGCCTGAATAAGAAAAAATCAGTGTACAAGTAAAATTAAAACATTCCCTTCGCTCCCTAACAAATTTTACTGCAACAAAAGAAAATTTTCTTTCCCTTCTGGTATGCACGGAGCTGTGAGGATGTCTGCAAGGACAAAGACACTTTTTTCTCACTGTAGCTGAGGTGACCCCCTCCCTGAAATAAGTGAAGTAGCTCAGGTCAGTAACCACCTTTGAATTAACCACTTCCCCAGGTAATAGCTTGAATGAAGCTCTACAAAAACACCAACTGCTGAAGAACAGGGTATCTGAGCTCCTACTATGGACAAAGCCGAAATTAGACCTGCCCCCGTAATGTGACCTCTTGCAAGGACACAAAAATTCATAAATCCTGCATGAGCACAGAGTATAGGATCTGTCTTGTGGAACAGAAAAGCTATATAATATCAGATGTTTAACCCAGTGGTCCAGTTCCCCGGCAGTACAGGAAGCAGTCAGTAGGTTATGCTGAGCTGCTCTGTCTGAGGATCTGAGCGCGCATTTCCTTACGTGTGAAAATGTTTCTCGCATCTCTGATGAATGCATTTACACTAACTGCATTTTCTATTATCCTGGTCTCTGCATTTACTAGAACCATTTTATCTTCAAAAGGAATTAAAATATTGTTTAAAATGTTGTACCTTTGTTTAGCCAGCTTGGCTTTGAAGTGACCTGTGTTTTTTAATAGAACTGTATCATTTTATGCTAAAATAAATAACAAAATGGTAGAGAAATACACTATATTTCACATTTTTTGGGGAGATTAGGCCAGTTATTCTGAAAGTGAAATGGACACTTCATACCAGCAATATTTTCCAGTGATCTCTAGCCTCATTAGGCATTCTCAGCACACCCAGAAGAGTAGTGTAAATAAAATACACTGTTTTCTGATGAGCTTTGATGAGCAGATGTTTGGGGTTTTTGTTGATTCATGTCTGGGATGTTTTTAAAACTTTTCTGCTTGTGTTCCATTTCCTGTTGAAGGAATTCAGAATGACCCAGATGAAAAGACACAATTGTGACTGTGTCTGCCTGGATGTCGCCCAGGCCAGCAGCTGTGCAGTGGCCACTGCAACGTGCCTGACTTGCGGGAGGAGAAATTATGTAATTTGGTGTTTAGACTACTTGTGAATTCATCTTCTGGTACAGATCAAATACTGCAGCTCTATGCATTTCCTATTATCACTTGACAGCAAGTTTGGAAGTGCAGTTGAGGATACAAGACAATGCACTTGGTGAACTTCTCCTTTTGCTGTTTGGTCATTCATGCACGTGAAATCCATAGACATTTTTAGCAGAAATAAAGTAAGTAAATCAAAACTGGAATTCTTTCTCATTATAAAATGATTTAGACTAAACCAAAAAATAATCAATACCTGGTTGCGGGTTTTGTTTTGGGTTTTTGGTTTTTTATGACTTTCATTTCATTCAAACTGGAATGTTGATGCATTAAAATATATTGATAACTATTTGTTCACCCTAAGACAAAAATATAATTTTTTTTCTCTATGACAGCCACAGGCTAATTTTAAGTGTAATTACATGTTTGGTTTTTCTAATTTTTCAAGCTAAAAACGTGATCTGTGATAATTGTAAATAGCAGAGATAAAAATAGATGGCAGTGGGATGCTCCCAGAGTCTGAAATAATGTATAAGAACTGAAAATGGATCAAGATTACTGGAATGTACTGATAGAACAGGAAAATGTGGCAAAAGGAGTAGAAGAAGGTTTGGAAAAAAAGCCAATATAAGTTATCAAGGAGGAAAAGAAAAGCAGAATCAAGCCAATAAATCTGGGCAAATATATGAAAGCAGGAATGCAGAGGTAGATCCTGAGGTGACTCACAAGATAATGCAATTGAAAATAATTAAACCTCCCTGAAGCAGTGGAAATGCGAGCAACAAAATAGCTGAGTTTTGGGACGCCCTACCAAACAGAGTTCCTGAAGTGACAGAAGATAAAGTTGCTGCAGTTCCATCCACAGTCCACAAATTCAGAACCCACAAATGGATATTCTGATGCAGAGGAGAAAGGAAGTTCCTCTTCTCACAAACGGTAATGAAGAGATCACGAAAGAGAAGGATGCATCAAGTGGGGGGGCTTAGGGGGTGTTTTACAGAATAATAGAAGTCCTGTGCAGAAAGGCACACTGTGAACGTCACCCTTGGCTTCAGAACAGAGATTTTCATTCTGCCTCAAGATCAAGAGCATGTAGCTGCATTAGGAAATACCTGGCAGAATGCTTTGCTTATTTTAAGGAGAAATTGGATGTGAAATCAATCTAGCAAAACGCACAAATATAAAGATATATACAATGATTTCCTGGTCTTTTAAAACACATTTATTAAACACTTCAGAAGAAGGATATTTTTTTCTCAGTAAAAAAATTATTTGACAGAATTAGCTGGGACCTTTTTTCCCCAACTTTTTCCTTGAAAAACAAGTATGGAAATGCTTTTCATGGGAAAAGGCTATTTTCGATGAGTTTCTTGTTTTGAATAGTTTTGAAACAAAATAATGGAGATGTTGAGACAAACTAGTTCAAGGTTGTAAAAACAGTTTGGTATTAATATAATGCTTAATGAGAATGAAAATACAAATTAAAAGGAAAATACAATCTAAAATTACTGCTAGAATATTTTTCAGTAGCATGATATGAATTTGTAAGATAGGAAGATTTTTGATATTTAAATGACTTCAGCTGTTCTGCATCCAGACAAAAGTAGATTCCACACAAAAATAATTGATAAGCCTGTGATTGGGACAGTCACTTGTGTTTAACGGTCAGGTTCATGACCTGTTTTGTACTCTAAATGTAAACTGCTTATAATGCAAATTTGGCAAAGCTGCCTTATTTAACTACCATTAGTTAAAGATTCTTAGACGAGTTTTGAATAATTTAGACCTATTTGAAACTCTTTATCCCATTATATAAAGGAGAATACTTTGTTTTTTACAGGAAGGATATCATTGAAGACCAAGATATCACAATGCTTTACTTTTATCAAGTTTACTGACAAAGTAAACTGCTTTCTTTCCACTTGATTTGATTCATACATATCAAGCCATTTTATAACAGGCATCTGCAAATGCATTTCTCTGGTACGAGAGACTTCTTTGTCTCGCAAAGCACACTCAAAAAAATGTTGCTTATTATTTTTCTATGTTAAAGACTTGTTTATTATGTGTACATACGCTTGACAATTTTATTTAGTTTTTTTATTCTGAACTCACTACAGAGGAAATTTGGCACCAATACCTTTTATGAAATAAAAGCGTCTATATTGGGCCTTCCCAAGCGCACCGTCCCATGCTGATTGGACTCACCCTTAGGAAAGGGATGATCTAGGATACAAGTCCTTACTCCTAGGACAGTTTCTTTCTTTTTTTTTTTCCCAGTGACAAGTTAACATGAAATGCATATTTGTTCCAAGGACCTACGCTAGCAACCAGTTTTGTATTCACAAGCCCTCTCTTTGGTGACACTCTCATCATTTATTTTGCCCAGATCTTCAAAACTACTAAATGTTCTGCTTGCCATTTGCAGATGAAGTCACACTGGAGCAAAATGTATGCCCCTTGTCCAAAGGAAAACATCCTGCAGCATCCAGGTGTGCATTAATATTAAAACCCACCAAGGTAGTAGTACAAAAGAGGGATTTTGAGACCCCAGGATTAAAGGACCCTTTGGTAACTCTCTTTCCAATTGCAAAATGCTAAATACCTCAAACATACATTGGAATTTTGGTAACAGAAGCAGCTGTTAATGCTGTTATCTGTAAATACTGGTGCAGGAAATTCCCTGTACAGAGGCAGAAATAGCATCTGTAGCACTGTGATAAGCAGTCAGTCATTTTAAAAGGATGTCTACGCTTCAACCACCCCTTTTGGAATTGACCAAAGACAATTTGTGTAAATATGTATGCAAATAGGATTCAGCAGTAATTTATGAGGGAACCACCTAAAATATATTCCATTTACAGGGAAAATGCATCTCAGAATAGTGAACATCTAAATACATCGGAAATGCATTCCTTACAGATGCAGAAAATGTAATCCTAAAATCACAGATTGCATCGATGATAGGATGACAGTTCAATCATCTGAATTAAGAATGTGCAACTCCTGAAATGCCCTTATATACAAACACAGATTTACTCTAAAGCAGAATTACCTTTACTTCCTGCTCCTGCTCTGGAGAAGTAACTCACACTACACAAGGGATAAATGTCTCACAAATATGCCAAGGAGGGATCATGAAGAGTTAAATTAGTCTTATACATTTTTATTATTTTTTAAACAATAGTTGCATAAAAAATGGAATAGTATATCTTGACCTTTGTAAGTCTGTATCTTGTTTATTTATTTTTATTTTTAAAAAGCCTGCTTTATACTGTATTAAAACTTGGAAGATTCATCTACACATAGATAATACTCCCAAACGACAAGCTAATTTTTCTAACTAAAATGCATTTAGAAACAACTTGGCACAAGTATTTGTTTTACATTCAGTATTACACTGGCACCACGTCTGGTCTCTGGCAGCATTGACTATACTCCCCTTTGTTTGCTACCACTCTGTGCTCCAGCGCTGAAGCCAACACCTGTGGCCATATAAAAGGCTACGTTCAGCAGCTGCAGGACTCGGATGTCCATACTGAAAGGAATTTCTAAAGCATAAGCATTTGGATGTGTGGCTGGCTTCCTCGTCTGAGTCTTTTCAAGGCCCTCTTTGGCGGTCCACGCTGCTGGGTGCTGTATCTATCAACTGTCTGCAGTGTTACTACTGACCAGTGTGTAGTGGTGACATAGCACAGCCTCAGACTTAGAAAAGATGCACTTGGTTATGCTGATGTAAGGCTGCCTTCACAGGAGATAACTCTCTGCAGGGTTTGTCAAACATGATACCGATAGAGATACATGTAAAGAAGGGCAGGGTCTACCCTAAGTATGAATATGAAAGCTAATACCAGTGAACTGTAACACAAATTTCTGCTTAACACTTTGCTCTCTGAAAGTAATTTGATCCACAGAAAAGATGAATACAAGTCCAATCATTACATATATAAAAGATCTACTCTTATTTGGGATCAAATAATAATAAAATCAGAAATGTGCTCAGAGTTGCCACTTGAAACTTGTAAGAGCAGCTGAACTTAACTCTACTACTCAGAAAATCAAGAACAAAAATGCCAATACATGAGCTTTTTCCAGAAAAAAAGGTAGGAAGTCACTTTTTTTCTTAACCACATCCTTGTGTGGAAAAGCTCTTAAGCAAATGGAAACAGACATTCAGAATTACTGACCATACCGTCCCTGCTCCCAAGTAAATACAGAATGTGTGTAAAAACCAGATAAAAATGACATGTTTTCATTTAAAGGACTGTTTTTTATATATGCAGGTAACAACAAATTAACTATTCTCTAATTCTCTGATATTATTAGAACAAGCCATTGGAAGTTGCAATGTTATTTACATTTGGATGTTGGAATATAAAAGCATATAGAAGTTACAGGCATAATCTTGAATTACACATGTGTGAAACTGAGATAAACGCTACTGAGAAAAGAACTTAGCTCTAAGGATTCTACTACACTGTCACAAACAAATCATTAGAAAGGGCAGAGCTGATTCACTGGCACGGCAACTTAAAAAGCAGTATTTAAAATTATCATGAGCCTCTTGTCTTCTCCATGACACCCACTAAGTCAGAATAAAGCAAAGCAAATTCTTCAGACTAGCAATATAATAAGCAGCAGTTTATTTAATGTTCTATGATTTATGTATTTCTATGGCATTTGCATATTAGGCTGCACTCTATATTCTCAGTGTTTGCCAGATGACCAAACACACAGAGAAGTTCTGATGCAGCATATTTTGAGCCACATCTTACATGGAATACTAAAGTTAGGAGACTCATCTGTACACTTGATGATCAGCTTTTGATTCTAATACCCACACTTTCTGTTAATTTCAACCTTGATCTAATGTTCAATCATTTCAGTCAATAAGAGGAGCATTTTTGTTAAATGAAGCATTCTGAAAGCTCTTGGACGATTTTTCACATGTAATAAATTAAATGATGACCCTGCTGATTTACGAGAATTGCTTCTCTTTAGTGGTAAGACAAGAGAAAGATGGAAAGTCACAGTATCATTACTAATGCTGATTTTAGGATCCAGCTGCGTTTTAGTTTCACGTGTGCATTTATTACCTGAATTGTCAAGCTGCTACCACCTGCTAAGAAGATGAGGACGAGCTGGCATGTTGCTGGTATAATTATTAATGATCTCACACTGGCAAAACAAAATTTGCTGCAAGCCAATTAGTGATGGATAAAGCACATTGCTCTATTTCATAAAAAACACGGAATTTACTGTTACTGAGTATAGACAACAGTAGATCATAAGACAAACTTACTGCAGGTCTCTAAACTCACTGATATTTGACAAAACAATATTTTTCTGTGTTTTGTGTACCATTTCAGATTGGCCTGCATTAAATTACAATGTAACTTTGGTAAAAAACAAACACAGTGGTAGCTGGATCTCAGTATGTGTGACATTATGCACTACCCATGTAGAGTGTTTGCTGAAGACAAATAGCTTTTTATCAGATCTAGTGAGGAATATGGAAAAATTCAAACCTACAAACCATGATGTTAGTGCAGTCTAGTAAAGACTATGAGACCAGGTATTGAATGCTGTTTGTTTTATCAGTATTTCTTCAATGTCATGACAACACTGATCTTTATTTCACAAAAGTTTGGTACATAACTGCATGATGCAGGTAAGAACCTTCCTTTTTCAGTGGACCTAACCATGAACTTACGTTTCTTTTTTTATTGTCCAACATTTTGCCAAAGGTCAGTAGGATGAAAAATTCATATTGTGGGAATCCTACCAAATTCTTCCTGGTGATACTAATGAAAAAAGGGCCCAAGACCAAGTGGATGACTGCAATTGAAAAAAGACAGATTCCCCACATAATATTCTTTACAATCCAAGACATAACTTGTTTTTTTCAGGTTTACCTGAAACACTATGTGACATTATTTTAGCAGTTTAAGGCAAGAATGATGTTGGTTTGGGCTTAACAGTGCTATGCAGAAAAAAATTAATAAATAAAGAGCACTTGGGGTCAAAACCATTTTTTTTCAATATTTTGTTGTAAGGTCACCTGCAATTTGCTTTTTATTAGTAACACTTGGTCCTTTTAACTTTTTTCAGAAATAAGAACCTTGACTCAGTATTTTTTTGCACATAAAAATGCAAGTTATATGTTTATATCACTACTGACTTTAGTAAGTCTAGCTCTTTCAATTGAGGTATTGAAATAACTTTACAACTTGCTATTATACTACCACTATTTTCACTAGTGAGTCATCAAAAAATTTGTTCAGAAGTGCAGTAAAAATATCAACTAAAGCTCGATGTAGGGTCAATTCTTTCAGCACCTAAATGCCCTGTTAATGATAACTTATTGAGTACCATATTATAATGATAGTCCTTCAACCTGGTTTTGCAGTGTTTTTATCTAGATCACTCAGAATATTTTTGATCTGATTTTTCAATAGTAGAACACACTAAATGTTTTACAAAGGCTATATATATATATAGTTGAATAGAAATAATATATTATTGAAAGTTGTTCCATAGTAGAAAATTAAGAAAATTATCTTTTCAGTGTCCCAAGTACTGTGAAGAAGCCATTCCCAATTTCCTAGAGACATGACAATTACATAAATAATCCTGAGGGGATGTAAGAGATCATCTGAGGTGGGTATAGAAACGCAGATCACCAGTGCAGATATTTACTAACCTCTTCAAAACCTCTGAAGTGGTAACAATCTTACTCTAGTGGTAAGAATCTCATCAGATTATTCCAACCTAATTGAAGCATTTTTTCCTAGTAACACTTTAAATCTGCCTACATAATTCTATTTCTTGCCTTGATCTCATCAGGTACAAACGATTATTGATCTTTGCTCCTTAACTGTCCTACAATTAAGAAAATAAAGCAAAATCTCCATTCATAAAGCTTTTTCTAATTGGTCATGTCTTTTTTTTTTCTTTAAATATTCTTTCTCTTCACTGGTCCCTTGAAACTTGTATCTGTATATGGTGGTCAGTGATCACAGTGACATTCCAGCAATGGATTCTTGTGCCACATTTATACTGAAGGCCCTTGTTATAGCTGAAAACAGCATCTGGTGCTTTCAAAGGGCAAGGAAAAATTTTTTTTGAAAATTTCTGGTGTTTTCTTTTGCAGTGGAAGTCTCAACACGTGACACAGCAGCATGGCCAGCCGGGTGAGAGCGATATTCAGCATTCACATCTCACATGCAACATTCTTTTTCGAAATTTCAGAATAACCAGTATGGCTTTCTGTACTTACATTACACTTAGGGCTCGCCACAACCCCTGAAACATATCCCATTGTACCAACACTGAGACAGTTACTCTGCACTTTGTAGCTATGATTCTTCCCAGCTATGTTTATCCTTTACACCACCTTTATCACATTTCACCTTCTTGGTCTATCTATTTGGCAGGATCACTTTAAACCCTGAACCCTTTTTGTACCACTCATCCCTTGGCCAGGCTCACTACCCACCAAAGTCTTTTTCTGTGCTGTCATGCAAATTCAAAGACAAATCCCTTGCACCTCATCCGAGACCTGCTCCTACTTTTAAAATATGCCATAAGCAAAAATTCTGGGGTTATGGTTTCTGCTTTTCAAATTGCCATGCTGTAGTTGAACCTCTGTTTTCTATTTTTTCTGTGAGAATGTCAGGCCTGACGCAGTATCACTGGAGGTACTAATCATGGATACCCCAAACCTTATCCTTACTGCTGAGCCAGATGCTCTGCCAAAGGTGGAAGTTAGATTAGCCTGATAAACTGATTGTAAATAAACTCATAATCTCCCTCGAAATATGAGGGAAAGCTTTAAATTTCATGTACCATTATTTGCCTTTTCCAGACATCTTCTGTTCTCTTCTGGGACTCACTTATCCTCCATAAGTTCTTAGAGACAAAAGCCTAGAGATTGCTACTCTGTGTACTGTAGGATTAATTCTAACAGGCCACCAGTACTTGTAAACCCTTCTGCCAGGTTTAGATTGTCATAGAACACTTTCAACTTTAAAGGAGTTGCTATTAAAACACTATGCAGAAATGTGGGAAAATTAAATTTACTTTGTGCACAGTGAGCTATTTTTCCTCATCTGCAGCCATGACTGAGTTGGATTCATGAACATGCATTTAAAAGGAGCAAAGGGGAAGAAAAAAGCATTAACAAGGAACATAAGCAGGCTCACACATGGTTCCTAATTTCTATAGAATATAACTATTTTATAGTCCTTGCCTCTGGTGAATCAACTGCTAGGCCAGCTGGTAGCTCTCCCCTTTGCACTCCCACTCTTCAGACACAGTCTGGGACTGAAAACGCTTGCTGGGAAACACAGCTGAGTTCAAATGGATGCTGAAAATTTGTGAAAGCAGTTTCCAGCTTGTTGGCTGCCATCCTCCCTGGTGTCCTGTATGGCCCCATGCTGCTCTACAGCCCCTCTACCACTCTCCGTCCAGGGACTCCTCAGCTCTGGGTAATCTCTGCAGTTTAACTGGCAACTTCAGCCATTCCAGCTCTCAATAAGGCTACACACAGTGTGGAAAACTAACACTGACCTCTTGCAGGCTCAATACTTGCATCTCTCAAGTCTATATTGGATATTGGCAGTGCTAGGTGAATGGCTGGACTTGACCTTAAGGGTTTTTCAACCTAAATTATTCTACGATTTTTATTCTTGAACAGCTTCTCACATGTCACACAAACTCCTCTGGCCTTCTTTTGTGGTTTCAGGGTCCAAATTTTTCTTTCTGGTGCCAGAAAATGTTGTCACCAACTAGTGAAATCACACTACAGGCATACTTACGCTAGGTCAAAAATCCCATGGATTTACAGATACACAGCTCCACTTCATTGTATACCTCTTTTTAAATTAAATACCTCTCAGTCACAATAAAACAACATATATAAACTGAATGTTCTTGTGTTCTACTCATTTGGTGTTTTTCACTTAATTCCCTTTAGAGATAATATCAAATATTACCTGAACTTTTCTTTCCTGGTGGACTTCCCTTTCCTCTGGGTTTCTTAAGGAGGCACGGTTTTTGTTTCAGCCCTTTCCTACTATGCTTTGCATAACTCAAATAAATGTTCTTCAGCGTGCTTTTTCCCTGCCCTGTGTTCCTGGCACTTTGCTGTTAATATTAATTGTATTAAGCATCGGGTCATAATTAAGCCTTTTTGAACCTGAAAGGAGGATAAGAGAAAGAGAAATGTATTGAAACAAAAGGACCCTTCAGGCTTTAGCCTTCTGTGTCACTCTTTACTTGCTCACTTTCCCATGTTAAATAATGAGCTGAATTTTCCTTCATCTTTCTCTTAGGTCTAATGCCTCTTGCAAACCTGCTGTCCTTTTCCATAATGTCCCCTGCTAGATCCAATTAATTTTGTATTTTTGCCATTCTTCCTAGTATCTTCATTCTGTCACAGGACAGTGATTTTCCAGTCTGTGAGTTTGGCAGAACATCAGAAAGGGAGATTTAACGTAATAGCTGAAGCCACCACCTCATCAGAGTTTGTGAGGTCCAAGACTGCTACAGGGTATAACCCCAGGTGTGGTATGTGGGAATGACTTGGAGAGATGCAACAAAAGTGCATTCCTGGCCTGAACTGAAATCTTAACATAGGTGGCTCCAGCAGTACAGAGACTGGCATTCTGCAGGGAGCTGAGGGGCTGTCAAAAAGATGAACAGAATGATGCAATAGAGAAACCTACCCTGAAAATATGATTTAATTGTTCAACCCCCAAGAGTGAGCAGCAACCGAGTCACATGCAACAGAACCAAGAAGAAGGCAGGACAGAAAGGCTGGGAAAGCAGGTCTGAAAGCAACATTCGTCCACCACTGCTGCTGAAGGTTTGCCCAAGTGTATTTTGTCATTCTACCTTCTGTGAAGGACTTCTGCCTTTTACAATACTGACAGCTGCTAAATACTGCCTTCTTCACAGTTAGCTACTGTGTCAGGCTGGAATTTAGGCTTATTGCTTACCTTCCCCCATAAGAGCTTATTCATAGCTTCCCACTTAAGCTGCAAATATCAATTTGCAAGCCCAGCAACAAAATGCTGAGAGGGTTCACCTTCCTTCAATTTGCTTCGATGGGACTGCTCAGACAGGGAGACATCTGGCAGGTAAAGGAAGGATCTCTGACAAAAATATGGACAGGGTTAATTTCTGGCCTCACTGACAGAGATTTTTACGACTCAACATTAATGATTTTTTTTTTCTTTTTCCAGTTACTCTGATAGTAAGGTGATGTTTACTTTTTTTTTTTCAACCGTATCTCAGGTCCACATTGAAATTTTGTCTTGTGTAAAGGTAGTGAAAATTTACTCAACAATGATGTGTCTTTACAGTATTCTTAATACCAAAAGATACATTGAATCTTACTTTCTCCTGCATGAAACTGCATCACAAGACCTATCCAGAATTTGAGAGACTACCCAATGTAGTGTCCCCTGAATCCAAGCTGGAAAATGTCATGTCTTTATCAAAGACATGCTGATGAGTTCAGAGTTGCTGAGTTCAGTGCCATAAGAATTAATTATTAACTGTGCTGTTACAGACCGTGTGCTGAAACTGTCCTTGGTGTGATATCACATGCTTAAAAATAATGCCTCAATCTAATTAAGTGTGTGAATTTAGATGAGAAAGGTAACTGCAGGTTGTGCACTTCTTTTCTGTTGAACTTGCAGGACCACATCTGTAATTATGTGTTTGTTTTCTTTTTACCCATAACTACATCTTGAGTAGAAATGCGTTTAAATTCTGCCATATTTTCCTCTTTCCAGTTATCTAATCTATTCTATAATGCTTCCTAGAACTTCATGGGTCCAGCAAGCATTAAAAAAATAATTTGGTAAAAACAACAAACAAACAATTATGATACAATACAAACTCTTTCATTTTCTTACATTATTCATTTTGATTCAAATGCAGGTATTTAGGCAGCATATCAAGGTAAAAACTCACTGAAATGTAGTGCTTGTATATATGAGAAAATTAACTTCTATAGCCACAATCAAATAATTAAACAGATTTAGTTAGGTCAGTGTAATTCCCTATTTCTTCTGTAGAGTAATTATACTGGAATAAAGCCACTTTAATTCTGGAATAGACTGTCCACATGGGGAACTATATTGAAACAGCTGTAGTAAAATAATTATTTGACTACAGATATGCTGCACGCTTCCCCCCTGTAAGCAAGCCATCAACATAAAAATCTTGCCTCTTTCACAGAAGCTCTGCTATTTTGGCTCGATCCTATTCCACAAACAACAGCAGAGGACTTTCCCAGCAGAATGAACACACAACTCGGAGAACAGCTTTTACCTCTCAATTCCTCACTGAGTGGTGAGGTGCAGTAATGCACTTACAGTTTTTTTACCAGTTAAACAGTTCTGAGATGCTCTGGGATGTGGAATGGAAACTGTGGATAGAAAATGCACCCTTTTCTGTAATTAACTACATATTTTATAAAAGTGTAGTCCTTCACAGAGGTAACTCCAGATGAAAGGAGTAGAAGATGGGCTGCAGCAGCACTCCCTCCCTCTGCTGGCCTGTGGATACCTTGTGCCTGGTAGGCATTGCCTCTCACCTCCACTACTCTGGCACAGCCTGAGGGCAGAGCCTTTCTCTGCCTTGAGCTTCCAAAGCTTGAAAGTCCCATAGGCTCACTCCCATCTCAGCTTACAGCAGTGCAGAGGCAGAGAAGTGGCCATTCCTCTCTACTTCTTTGTGCTGCTGTCACTTATGAAGTGAATTGAAGAGTGAATAGAGCTGTAACATTCTGATTATTGCACCGTGTTTTTGTTTAACTACCATTAGTTGTACGATTTTAGTATTCTAGACTTAAAGCATAGGCTTTGGCTGGTCGATTACATACTATGTGAATCCAAGACCCAATTTTTGCAGACAAAGGATTTCTTCCTTCAGCCACACACCTACTCAGTCAGAGATATTTCACCTCAAAGGCCCTTTAAAATTTGGCTCCCCAAGCTCTCAATAGGACATAAAAGTTCACAGCTCTTGCAGAAGTCATTTGAACGACAAAGATAAGAAAGCTGGGTCACAACTTACCTCGATCTGTGTCATACAGGAAAACAAAGCGGTTCCATTCATAATGATCCAGCAAGCTCAGGAGGGCTCCCCTCAGGGATGGCCGCAGCTGCAGCACGAACTGACTCTCACCCTCCGTGGGGAAACTTGGCGTGATGAGGGAGATGTGCAAGGCGCTGCAGAATGAGGTCAAGGTATGTACTGATCTCTTATCATATAGTCCAAAAATGGCAAAAACTCCTCTAGAATACTGGGAGCAAACTGAAAGAAAGAAAGAAAGAAAGAGAGTTTAAGTAGTGGCAGAATCTGTAAATACGTACTTACACATTCAAACATCCCCATATTTTTAATTTGAAGATTTGCAATTCTGCCTGTACAGTTAAATTAAATTTTCACATGTGTTTTATTCTGGAAACCAATAAATAAATAGCTAAATAGCATTTTGTGACTTTCTGATCCCATTCATTGAAGCATCTATAGTGGTTTTGCTCGAAAATAAAATACAAAATAAACAAC
Organism: Corvus kubaryi; assembly: GCF_017639235.1. Taxonomy (NCBI): domain Eukaryota; kingdom Metazoa; phylum Chordata; class Aves; order Passeriformes; family Corvidae; genus Corvus; species Corvus kubaryi. The sequence continues at coordinate 4,660,644 of NW_024581076.1, read as the reverse complement.
GTGTATTTTTGCATACCAGTGAAAAAATCAACATATAATGTTTTAGCCATAGCTCTGCATACTATCAGGCATTTCCATTACCTTTAACTGAAAAATTTTCACATTCTAAAATGTGAAAGTTATCAAAAAAATGTTACTGACCTTGTAAGTGAAATCTGGACATTCTGAATTGTAACAATGTAGAACCTTTGTTCCCTTTTAAGCAGGAAGTCCTTGTGGTACATTAAAACACTTCTAGAGACATTGAGTAAAAAAAACCTACTTCATGAATAATGTCCTTGACTTTAAGAGGGCAGTTTAAGTAAAACATAGTAAGTCAATGTGATCACACTTTTTCCCCAGCCCTTTTGTTTCTACCCTGTGCTACCCGAAAACCAGAAAACAAATGACCTGAATATATATTCTGAGTTCTGATTTGCTCTTGGACTCATTCAAGACATAGGGAAGGACTTCTATTGATTTCATCAGACTGGGTAAGGACTTTACTGACCTCTGCACATAAAAGCAGGCATATGGGTATTTTCTTAAGCAAATACTGCATTTCTATCAATTTATAAAGGGTCTAATGAAAAACATCTCATTCCTTTGAAGCACAAATCAAGTTATTGGAAACTGTGTGATCATTAATAGTGTTACCTATCCCAGAATCACAGAAAATGGAGAAAGGAACAGTCAGTTAGGGGATCATCATATACAAGTATGTGTATCTCCTATGCTCTCCTGATCCAGATTCTCTCTTCTCACGGTCCATTCTTACATGTTGCCTAAACACAGGAGAACTTAAGAAACCCTCCCACTAGCCTGGAGGTCACAATCATTCTGCATGTGCAGTGCAGTCAGGGTACAGTGTACACCCTTAGCAAATTCAAATCAGTTCAGCTTTAACTTTTTTAACATTACATTTACTGCATAAAGAGCTAAAAATACAAATTGTGCATTTTTCTCCTAAGATTTGGGTGATTTACCCAGTTCTGATGTCAGAACTGGGGTAAGTGGCTTGAGGGCAGTTTTGCGATTTTATGTGCTCCTCCACTGCTATGGCTCCCATCCTAACGATTTTTATAGCCAGACTGTATATCAGTAAAGCTTTTTCAAAAACTTTCTTCCTTTCCCTAAGCTCCCCTTCAATATGCACATTTCTTATAAACCCTCTCAGTATTTTCCTTTCTGGACCACACAAAACAGATTCCCACAGACCCCTCAAACTGGCATTTGCCAAATTAGTGGCTTGCCGTTCCACTAGTCATCACAGGCAGTGTTGCTCTCTGCTTTCCCAGCTCCATCTCATCTTGCTTGAACACAGACGACCAAAATGCTGAGAATTTCAGCTGAAGGCTTTCTGCTTCTTTTTACATTATTCCCCCATCTCTACCATAAAGTATTTTTGCTGACATATCCTAAGATAACACTGTGTTTTTCTAACTCTGAACCTCAGTGATGGCTGATGACCATGTTGGGATCAAAATTCTGCTCCTTCTTCCTTCTGGGCCATTTGCAAATGATGCGTTTCTGCTTACAGCATAGAATTTTCATTAGTCACTATTATTCGTTTTCCATCATGTCACACTTATTACCATACTCCTCAAAATTATTTACTTCTATGGTTAAAGTCTTAGTCTGCTCTGTTTGATGTACTTATCTCCCTCTCCAGCAAATTCCATCATTGTACCCTGACTTTTCAGCTCTGTGTCTGCTACAAAATTAGACACTTACTATCTTCCTCCTGTAATTGTGCTTCTCCAGCCTGGTACCTCCTCTTCCTCCAAAATTTGTTGCCATCTTCTCCATTGTTTCGTGCTTGCCTTTTGACTCCATTTGTCCCCATTTCCATAAATCACTTCTCTTAAGAGCATGTCTATTTTATTACATTCTCTTCGAAATTGGAAGATAGAGATCAATCCTATACTGTCTACCTTAGGAACTTCTGGTTGCATTTTATGCCATTTTCAGTGTACATCCATATTTTAAAGCTTTCTTTCCATCAAAATCTGTTCTATAACTTCACTGATCATACATATCACAACTTACTTAACAGGTCTAGTAAGAGGCACTTGTAATTGCATCTGCCCTTCAGTAAACCAATTCTTGAAGAACCAGGGAAGAAAGATGCAATTTCCCTGTTCCCATTTGTCATCACACCTCTTTTAAGATCAACATTCTCCTTGAGTGAAAATCAATATGAAATATCTATCAGTTTTAAATCTCCAAACCAGATTTTTCTGCTTTTCTGTCCCATCATCAATATAGAACAGCTTTAATTATTTTCCTATTTCCTGTACTTTTATTTAAATATGTAAATGACCTTCTACTGTTGTTTTAATGTCCTTTAAAAGTTTCATTTTTCAGTGGAACTTAGGCTCTCATTTCTGAAGCAAATCTCCTTTATAGCTCCTTTTTTTAAAAAAACCCCAAAACTTTCTTATTAATAATCCTTTTTAAACACTTGTTTCTTGTATCTTCCTTCTATAATCATTCATTCAGTCACATCCTGTACATTATCTTCCTCTGCAGAGGGATTTCTCTGTGTTTTACAAATATTTCTGTGAGGATATGGCAGCCTTCTCTATTTTTGAACACAGTTCAATTAACCCTGACAACTGAAATAATTGAACACAAACCTCATGTATGTAAGTGGCAGTTACTTAATGTGTTTCTTGTTTAGACAAAATCCTTCCTAAGGCTCCTTGTTGTTGTACTTTGCACTTTTACAGCGGCACAGAGTACTTTTTGTAATACACGGTCCTTACAGTAGGAATCCACATGATGAAAAATTCAAGAAATCAATGCCAAGCTGTGAAATTGTACACTTAGTGGAGTTAAAGCTTGAATTCATTCTCAGGATGGAGAAAAAAGTCAAACTTGAAATTTCATTAAATAACATTATATGACCCTGAAGTACTTATAACTTAAAGTAACAGAATAATAATTCTTCATGTTCAAAGGAAACTATCCTTGCCACAGTCTAGATCCAAATGTGATAAAACATTATCTGAGTACCATTAGAGTCCTGAAATAGCCGATCCAAGAAAACTTGTGCTATTATACTTGAGATCAAGACTGGGAAGTAACTGAAGAGTGTCCGTCCTTCTTTGCTCCTTGATAAGAAAAAATGCTAAGATGAGGGTTATGAGAATTTTTTCTTACTCAGTACAAAACCCCCAGAGAGGAAAAATGCCTGTGACACTATGGAGATGAAGCTTTAACATATGCAGAGATGCTGCAACACTCCTGAATCAATTTTACAGTAATCAGCAGCGACCACAAAAATCAGCAAAGCCAGGAGGATTTGCATTCCGACTCATTACTGCTCTCAGAAAATGCCTCCAGGCAAACATGACTACCTGGATTTCCCAGTTCTTTTTCCATTTCTCTTACACTTCTAAAGGCATTTTACTTATTAAAAATGCACTAAATTATGCTTGGTAAAACAGTTGCATATTAGCATTCTAAGAAAATTTTGTTCAAGATATTTTCCCTCATAAATATAAAGCAGTGACAAGAACACTTTTATGAGCATACTTTGAAAAATATTGAATAATAATTTGTCTTTAAACCAGATATCTCTTCATAGCTGACAACCTACTATCCGTATTACACATACTATTTTCTCCTGCAGATTTTTCAATGCCATTGGTCTCACCACAGATGAGATGAATGCAGAGGTCAGACTCATAGAATCATAGAATGGTTTGGGTTGAAAGGGACATTACAGGTCATCAAGTTCCAATATTCCCTATCATGGGCATGGACACCTGCCACTAGATCAGGTTACTCAGCACCCCATTCCACCTGGTCTTAAACATCTCCAGGGATGGGGAGTCCAAAACCTCTCTGGGCAAACTTTTCCAGTGCCTCACCACCGTCACAGTGAAGAATTTCTTCCTAATATCTAATCTAAACCAACCCTCTTAAAATTTAATACCATTCCCCCTTGTCCTGTCACTACATGCCTTTGTAAATAAACTCTCTCCATCTTTCTTGCAGGCTCCCTTCAGGTACTGGAAGGCTGCAATTATGCCTCCCTGCAGCCTTCTCTTCTCCAGGATGAAACCTGGTTCTCTCAGTTGGGCTTTACAGGAATAGCACTCCAGCCCTGGGAACAACTAAGTGTTCCACCTCTGGACTGACTCCAGCTGACTCCTCCCTGTGCTGGGACCCCAGAGCTGGATGCAGCACTGCAGGTGGGGTCTCACCAGAGCAGAGCAGAGGGGCAGAATTCCCTCCCTGGCCCTGCTGCCCACGCTGCTTTGGATGCAGCCCAGGATACTTTTGGCTTACTAGGTTGTGAGTGCTCATTGCCGAGACATGCTGAGCTTCTCATCCACCAACACCTCCAAGGCTTTTCCCCAGGGCTAGTCTGAATCCTTTCTCCACCCAGCCTATTCCTCTCAGAACAGACTCCAGAAAAAAACATTGCAATGCACCTTAAATAGCCAAGATTGTGCTGATACAGTCGTAATATGAATGAGATGTGTTCTTTTCTAGCAGATTGTACTACGTGGTAGTACAATCACTTTAAAATAACAGGTGACTCAGAGGACCTTCAGTTAAGAAAAGATATCATAATGCCAAAATGGCAAAAATTGTATATACTGAAGGGTTTACTGACACACATGGTCAAGTCACAGTAGTCTTCTTTCTCTGTAAGAGAAATACTTTCCAAAGTTCCTGCTATTGTTCTAAAGACAAGTCCCTAACAAAACAAAAATCTTACCCTGAAAAATGAAAAGCAAAAAATTCCAACAACTTCTTATTTCCAAGTTATATCCAGATAGTTTAAATCCTCTAAACAATATATTTACAAAGAATAAGGAGTGTACAGCTGGTCTGCCAACAGTGTTAGTTTTGCTCAGCAGTGAACAGGTACCAGATACAGGAACCATATATAGGAATCTGGAAGACCTGCAGCCTAACACCAAGCAACATGGCAGATGCTGCTTCAGAGTCACGACTCGCTGACCCTGAGTGTTCCAGGACACAGGTTCTGGAATGAGCATTTTAAAATGCTTTTCCCTATGTTTTCAACACCTGTGTGGGAAGCCCTGGCACAGTTAGCTGTTACAGATATACTGACAGACACCCACATCTGTTATAAAAACCCAAATTATGGAAGCACCCAAATTGAAAGACTCAAGACTAGTTTACATTGTGGAAGTTTTCAGATATGAGGACAGTCTTTCATTGCTGTCTCTTCCATTCCTCCTATGCTTTGACATCCAGACAGGGATTAGGGATTATGATTGGTCAATGACAACTTGTGTCTGACTCTCCTTCCTCCTCAGGCTGCACTCTTTCACTGCTCCTATGCGGTGTTTTTTATCCTTTACTAAATGTGTTATCACAGAGGTACCACAGCATCACTGACATGCTCAGCTTTTACCAGCAGCATGTCTGTTTTGGGGCTGGCTGAAAACTCCCTCTGTCTGACATGAGAGTGGCCCCTGGCATCTTCTCACAGAGGCTGCCCCCATAGTCCCCTTCCCCCAGCCAAGGAGGGGCAGACGCTGATCTCTTGTCTGTGGTGCCCAGTGACAGGACCTGAGGGAATGGCCTGAAGCTGTGTCAGGGGAGGTTTAGGTTGGGTATTAGAAAAAGGTTCTTCACCCAGAGGGTGGTTGGGCACTGGAACAGGCTCCCCAGGGAAGTGGTCACTGCACCAGCCTGACAGAGGTCAAGGAGCATTTGAACAATGCTCTCAGGCACACGGTGTGACTGTTGTGAATGGTCCTGTGCAGGGCCAGGAGCAGGACTTGATTATCCTTGAAGGTCCCTTCCAACTTAGCTTATTCTACGATTCTTTGATCTGGTAAACTTCAGAGAGCAACAAATTTAAAAAGTATATTTAGGGAGTCACATTTCCTTGCCACCATAATGGCACATGAAGACTTTCATTTGAGGTGTGTCTGCAATGCCATCTGTGGTCCATGTCTTCATGGGTCACAGTCATATACACTATTTTTTGTTCAGCTGCTGTGCACCTGCCAGCACTGATGTAAAAAATACTGTGTGAATTTTCCTAACCTAAAGAACTCCTTCCAAGAGGAACAGCCTACCCATATGGAGATGCAAGCTCTACATGTGAGATGAAGCACAGAAGGGAGAATCATTTAATTTAAATATGAACCTGCCTCACAAGGTCAAATGATTTATCAACTTATGTCTGTGAAAGCTCTGACATCTGAGATGAGATTAAGCAGTATTTCTCAAATAGCTTTGAGATTGGCATTTCTTGTTAAAATGTCCAAAGATCTTTCTGTTCATTTTGCACAGATCATCCCAAAAATCTCTTTGTCCTCTGTGCTCTCGGATCCACCTCCTCCTGATCACTCCACTGACCTCCACCTCCTGGAAGATGACACAAGGCTAGCTAGAGCTCTGGAACTAAAATACAAATGATCTAAATTCATCCCTCTGCAGTTTTAAACTATCTTGCACCCAAATCCAGTACAGATTTGACACACATATGCTCTTCCTCAGTTGTGTTTGAGACGGCTGATTTAATACTAAATTATGCTCTTGCATTAAGAAAAATTCCCAACACTGAGACAAACTTAATGAGATGAACTAAATCACTGATATAAGATGACAGACAGGATTATAAAAGAGAAAACAGTGTTACATAAAGTGGCTAGATGAAAAAAAATATACATGTATTAGGACCAGTTTACTACCATCTTAAGAACGGTCTGGAGTAGAGTAGGATACCTCTAAATAGGGTCATCCAAAATAGGACAAAAGGGAAACAAGGAGTTTTTTTACACATTATATAGTTAATACATCCAACAACATCCAACAAAACCCTATTCATGTTCTGTTTATATTCTGCACCCTCTAAATCATCATGTACCTTTGTCTTTTGATCAAAAACTCCTTCAAGAAAATTAATTATCTTGCATTTAGGAGACATACATCACATGTCAGGTAGCAACATATCTAAAGCATTATAACCAGAAATAATATCACAGCATTACTTTAACCAAAACCAGCTTATTGCTCTAAAATTTAACACTGTATTAGTGGTTGAGGTGAACAAAAAGATATTACATTAAGATAGTTCCAGCTTTAGAAATAAAAAAATAAAAAAAAAAACCCAATGAATCACAAGTACTACCCCCTTGAGTATTTATTCCTCTCAAACATTTGTCCTGTAAGATATTGCATAATGAGAAGTCTGGTATGTTGGGTACTGAATCTCTGAAACTAAATCAATCCCCTGGAGCAAGTCACTTTGCATTCCCATGTCTCAGTTTTCAAGGTTTAAACTGTCTGTTCTATTGGGGACTATAAGCACTTGACAGGAAGGCCAGCCTCCTATTAGATATCTGTAAAAAGTTTAGCACAATGGTCCAACTGTCTCAAGTGCTTCAGAGTGCTAGCCCAATGTGTATGAATGTTATACCTAGTGGACACATATCTTGCAGTTCCATAGTAAATTCTGAACCCCTAAAACCACATAAGCCTTTGTCCTAAAGGTCATTGTGTTTGGTTGTATGCATAAGATTAAGCAGGTACTAAAAAGTGTGCAGGAGTAGTTAAAGGGAGTTCAACAGACAGATCCATCAAACACAGCAAATTCAGGAGTGTTTTTTACTCACAGCAGTGGGTTACTTCTAGTACTCTCTTCTAAGTGACTTACCAGCTCATTTAAAAATACTCTCCTAAGAACAATGAAAGCCTTGGTTTAATGTGCCAAATCAAATGGTAATTCGGGAAATGCAATTCTGTTTGTTCAGCTGCAGATGTGAGAACATATTGAAAAACAAGATTCAAACTTACTACATTTTTTAATTAATTGTTACATTTCCAGAAATCATTTTTGTGAATTGTCTCTAAAAGACTATTTCTGCTCAAAGACAATTCCTGAAACAATATCAGAAAGTGAAAGTGCATTTCTTGCCTATTGAATGGAAAATGGAATTGAATTAGCTTAACTAACATGCATGGTATTTTCTTCTTTTAAAATGGATTTGAAGATTGTAATATGGTATTTTGTGTACAGTGTCTTATACCAGATCACTAAGCTACAGAACATTAACTTTAGAGGGTTTCCCTGAGGGACACTCAGAATAAAAGAGAAGACCATTGAGACCAGCCAAGACTGGCTTGCAGATCCACCTGCTGAACTCTTCTCCGTGCTTCATACGGAGGCAAGATTGTCTCTCCAGAAATTAATACATTGATTAAAGTTTCCTCCAAGCCAATTGCAAAAGAAGTTGTGCAAAAAGCATTTGTGTCTTTGTATGTAAACAGGGGCACAAAGGGAGAGTGTAGGAGTCTGTCTCACCTGGTTCTTACCACCCAAAAGTCAAGGGTTTATTTACTAGGGTTTTTTTTCTGTCTCTAAAATTGAAAAAAAGTATATTCCAATGACAGACCTTAAAATGGGTGATAAATTAAGTGTACTGATTTATCCACTAGAGGTACCTTTCCCTTCTTAGCTACAAAAGGAAACTACACAATTATGAAAGGCTTGGCACCTACATTTAGATAGATGGATTTAAGATTGTTCCCAAAATCTCACTTTAGGAAAAATACCTCTGTATTTTTAATTCCCTCTCCATCCCTAGATTCAATCTGATTTGGAGCTAGCCTTCTCTGAGGGCCATCTCATTTGACTGACACAGATCCCTTGCAGCCAGGGGCTGCAGGTATTTCTCAGAGATCATGTATGTCTATTTTCCTAAAAAGTGCTGACAACTCTCATTTCTTGATAAAGAACACAAAGTAGCTTGGCTGTTCATAAACTTTTGTGAGGGAAACTGCTTCAATCTTTAAATAATTTCCATCTGAAAACTTGAGCACCACTAAAGTATTTTACTTTCATTAGTACATAATTCCACATAGTTTAAATCGAATGGAATGTTTGTATAGAACAAGAAAAAAATTTCCACTGGGTTTATTTACAAAATTTCTTTTTCCTCTGTGCCTTGGCTAATTTCTTTGATAGAACACCCCTCACGAATTTCACATTTGCTGAATGCTACCAAATCTTTTCTCATTTTTTAAAGCACTTTACTGCTCTGTCTACAATAAATCAACCAGTCTTTGTGCCTTTGTCCTCCAGTCCTGTGCACTCCATGGATCTGATATTTATAGCTATATGGCAATGCACATACACGTGTGTATCCCTAACTCTGCCAAAACTTTCTTTTTGAAAGCTCTCCCATAGAGAATCCTCATGCAGCATTTACCTTTCATAGCCACATGAATGAGAATCCACATCAGTACAGGAGTTCTTTTTTGGCTGTTTTTAAAAGCTGATAAAAATATCAGTAACATGTGAGACTTCCAGGCTTTTCAGAACTACAAGTCTTTTAAAAAGTTAAACATGATAGGAAGTTCCTATGACACTGGCAGGTTTTCTCAAGGACAAAATGTCCAGAGCCACCTTTGAAATTTTTTTTCCTGCTTCAGGATAAAAGCTTAGAGAGGCATAACAGATTGCATGGAAATTAGACTGGACTACAGTAAAAAACTGGTTTATGGAATCAATCGTAAAATTCCCAGTTGCTTAATTGAGGTGAACATTTCAACTCTGATACTGCTGGTGGTCAGAGATCTTCTTGCAAAATCCTATCATCTTTTCAGTTTGCCAGCTGAGGGAAAAGTCACCCTCATTAAATGAATATCTAGAGAAATCATGTTTGATAACTTATCTAGATTGTCTCTGTGATTAAACATTTTTTGCTTCTCTGATTAAACATTTTCTCTCTTTCTTGGAGAGATTCATTTTCTTACGAGACATATTACTTCTTTCAGTTCAAATTTGAACTTTATCCAAACATTTCTTTATAGAGAAAACAAATTACTTTGCAGCTTGTTTTTCCCCTCAAAATCTAAGATTTTATAAAACCTTCCCCCATATCCTATTTTAATGAGACAAAGCAAAGAAAATATGAATTTTGTTTTAAGAAGTAACCCTTTGATGGCCCACTTCTTTACAATGCTAGCCTCCATTTTTTTAAAATTTATCTTGAAAAGGGAAAAAATAAGCATATTTAAAAATATGCTTTTCTTTCCAGAAGAAAAAGAGCTGAAAAAACCAAATCAGTTTCATCAATTTTAAATAGCATGGTGTCTTATGAAGTGTGCAGTTGATTACATAAAGACAGCTTTTTATACATAGCTGTGCTACCACAGTTTTTTTTTACACATAAGAAGAACTATTTGTAGTTTATAGAAAAAAATAGAGACAATTTTTTCTTAATTTTGGAGAAATACACGGTAATTTTGCAGTACTCCTGCCAGCAAAACTGTCATTGACAGGAATTAACTGAATTTAATTTGAGATATGAGAGGCGAAGCCATACAATATGGCTCCTGACCTAAATTGTTTTGATGAACGCCTTACCATAATTTATACCTCAAATACTGTTCTCCGTTTGGGGGCTCACTGCCAGAAAGACATTGAGGGGCTGGAGCGTGTCCAGAGAAGGGCACCGGAGCTGGGGAAGGGTCTGGAGCACAAGTCCTGTGAGGAGCAGCTGAGGGAGCTGGGGGTGTTCAGCCTGGAGAAAAGGAGACTCAGGGAGGACCTTACCACTCTCTACAGCTGCCTGAAAGGAGGCTGTAGCCAGGTGGGGGTTGGCCTCTTCTCTTGGGTAACAGGTGGCGGAACAAGAGGAAATGGAAAGTTGTGCCAGGGCAGGTTTAGATTGGACATTAGAAAAATTTCTTCACTAAAAAAGTGGTGCCCAGAAGTGCCACAGAAGTGATTAAACCTCCATCCCTGAAAGTGTTCAGAAAACACGCAGCTGTGGCACTTTTGGACATGGTTTAGTGGTGGACATTGCATGTTATGTTTATGTATGGGCTCAATGACCTTAGAGGTCTTTTTCCAACCTATATTATTCTATAATTGTATTAAATTTGGGGGGAGGGGATTTCCAATGTTATTATAAAGATCCATCATCTTCTAACAAGAGCACATGCCAGAGCATTCTAAACCATACCCTAGATTTTCTCTTGAAAGCACGTTTTCCTAATGTACTGGTTTGCTGTATCTCTTCCGAGAAGGTTGGCCTTGTGGTCTTAGAGGTCTTTTCCAGCTTTAATGATGCTGTGATTCTCTAACTCACATTTTGAACCAATGTTGCTTCTTTATGTCAAATGTCGTGTTCTAATTTTACTGAACTGAAAAAACCCCATGAACACCACGGTAATTTGAGGAAGCTCAAGAAAAGCATTTCTTGAAGTACTGAGGAAGCTTGGTACAACGCTTCCATGTAACTTTAAAAGGGGACTAGACATTTAACTGCTCCCTCTGGCTTAGGAAATATCTCCCCAGACCACTGAAAAATCTGGCAAAGGAAGAAATAGAAGGCAGGTAATCATGAAAGATGTAACTAAATTGGTCCAGTGTGAAGATTCATTCCAGCATGGTTTTCATTCAAACTTGACCAAAGATGTTATTTTTTGTCTGTTTTGAGTTTTATATTTAGAATTAAAGTCTGTCCTTAGGGAAGTGATGCCATTTGATTCATCACTAGAACTCTGTTGTTCTTTTGTTGGTGAGTATGTTTCTCAAATTCTTATTCTTCCACCTTAACCTTCCAGGCAACACATGTTGTCCCCAGAAGTGCCGCGATCTCTGTCCAGGCTTTTGAATGTGTTGGCCCAGGTGGGGCTGGGATTCTACTTTCTTTCCTCAGTAGCTGATTTCACATCATCAAGAGTTCCCTCACCAGCAACTTAGATTATTGTTTACTTTGATTCATGCTATTGTGCAAGGATATAATCTTAAATAATTTTTCCCACTTTGCCGTTTACTATTTAGAATGAGTGAAGCCATGGTTTCCTTTTGGCCTCAATAAGATTAACAGACATTCATCATATGATGTTGAATAAATAACATTAAATAAAACTCTGCTTCCTTGGTCACTCTTAGATCTGAGTATCTTTTAAAGATCCAGAAAACATGGTTTCTAATTTCTGAAAACAATTTTCATGTTAAGAGGATATGTGTGATGAAAATCTTACCTGGTTTTTTTTCCCAATTTCCCATGGGTTAAAAACCACTATTAACTAATTACACATACTTTAACTTGAAAAAAAGCATTTTCATTAATTTCTTTAATCCCCATAACTGGGATTTACATATGAAAAGTTTCTGAATACTTTTGAAAAAATGTTGTCCTTCCATTACTTCCTTCCTCTTGATGGTAGGAAGCATAACTGGAAACCAGCGTTACTGTCGGATAAATGGAACATGCTAGCACATCATGAGATCATATACAGCTTGATCAGAGAGACAAAACTCTTCAGAGGATCTAGAAACAAAATTCTGCTGCTGCCTCCTGCAGCCTGTGACTGGGTATTGGCAGGACAGCAGTTGCTGACAAAGTGCACAAGGCTCTTCTGAAGCTATTCTCCAGTCAAGGAGTATCTTCTGCACTGTCATTTCAGGGATTGAGATATATCAAGTGCCAATTGTTCTACTAGTTTACCCACATTTAAGGACCTTTTATTTACAGTGGATGAGAGATTTTCATGCTCCCATGAGTTTTATTCTGTGACAGTGCAAGTGTGTTCTGAAGAGTAAATAAATTTTTTAAAAGATGTGAAATTGACTTTGCCAGGTACATATAAAATGTACTTCATGATTATTTGGATTGTTTCTTCTTCCACATGAGGATTGGTAATGATGGCTTTTTCAGAACTTAGGTGCTTCCAACAGCCCAGAATTACCTCATAAACTGTACCATCTTACTGTTTTTACTGCTTTTCCTAGCCTTGATCTAGTGAACTGGCTTAATGGTACCTGGAAGGACAGAGAAGTGAAAGCCAAGGTAAATTTTCACTCAAAGTTCCATTTTAATTTCCAATAGACATGTCAATTAGCTGTTCTGAGTTTTCCAAAAACCAGTTTTCTGAAAACCGAAATTCTAACACTTAAGTTCCTCATATAGTTGGAGTCAAGAATAAAATATTTTCGAAGAATCAGTAAGATGAATGTAAATACCTTTATTATTCATCACTGACCTGTTCAGCATGGATTCTCTGAGACTTCTTTCATCATTCTGTACTTCACACTGCAGCCCTCCCTCAAAAATCCTAGGCATTATTACTCTTAGCTTCACAAAACCAAATCCATACCAAGAGATTTTCTCTCCAGAAATTTGGATCTTAGCCTGCTTGGGTGACTATATATATCTGTGAACCATGGTTACTTCAGACATCTCATGCTGAACACTCAAACAGATCGTGTTTTCTGTACTTGGTCCTTTATGTTGCCTTGTTGTTTCAACTATCTCACTGTGCTGAGGTTTTTCCAGCATCTTGTAGCTTGCCTGTTTTCCCCAGATAATGCAGTGATCATAGCTGAGGAATTTTTCCAGATGTAGACTCTGCCTACTATGGATGTCTTATCAAAATTACATTAGGCAATCACCGTCTTTGGAGGGCCAGAAGTCCAAAATTTAAGAAAACCCAAGCTAGCCCCATACTCTCTGCACATTTTTTCCCAGTGTGCCTTGAAGTTTCTTCTCCACTCATTTTACGAGGGCTTCTTCTTAGCCTCCCATGATTATGCCAGGGGAAATCAGCCACATTACAAATGGGTGATTTTAAAATCAAATGCTTGGCATGGATGATTAGAAATGCATGTTCCACTGTCTTCTATTTTTGCCATCAAGCTGTTTTTTCTTTCTCTAAAAAACTAATCTTTCAACTTCTTTCATGTATAAAAGGCATTTTGCAATAGCTATAGGTCTCACATAATAACTAAAGTAATGGGAAAAAGGAATTATCTTTTTAAAAATAAAATATAGATTAACCATTTGACCAAGGGTATTTACAGTGAAAGCTATTTGCCTTCTAAATGGAAGACCAGCCTCATCAGACCCGAGTGCAAAAGATATTCTGGCCATGCCGTGTTTAATGACGTCGAGCTCCAACTGCTTGATACAAAAGGCAGTCTCCAGTGTCAAATGCCATGAATGGGGTATGCCTTCTAAAGAACACTTTTCAGCTAAAACTAGACTTAAGAAAAGAAGCTTATAGATGTATTAACATATCTGTCTATATATCAGAAGAATATGTATGCATGTTCTCTGTTTCTGTACAGAAATTCTTCTATTCTGTATAGCTGCTTGTTTTAAACACACAAATCTCTACTATCAAAAGATAGATGTTACCTTAGATATCGCTGAAAGAAGTATGCAGATAAGCCCAATAAAGTACATCACTTCGTGTCTAACATATTTATCTTACTCACATGCTTCTCCATGTTTAGTTTAACAAGGAGAGTTTATTACATTTCAATTCTGGGGCAGGAGATACTTATGGAAATGAATGTGCTATTGTCTGAGGGCCTAGCAGTTGATGAGAAGAGAACGTTTTGCTGTCTCATAAAGCATCATTACCACACACAAAACAATGTTTCACATGAAATAATTAACTTCTACATGAAATAACTTCTCTTATGAATGAACACCTCTTTTGTAACTCTGTACTTGTAAAACATTAAACAAAATGGTGTTTTTATCCAAAACCGAAGCTCTTAAGGGCTTCCAAACTAAAAGAAGACAGTGTAACACAGGTAAAGGCTTTGAATGCCTGGCATGACCTATCTCCCCTTGACTCAAGTAGCCATTCTGAAACACAACACCGCCTTTCATAGGCAGAAATTGCTTAGCATACCTTGTATTCTCCTCTAAGAGCAAAACTGCTAACTCGTGTCAAAATCAATTGATGTTACTAAATTTAATTATTACACTCTTGACTACAGTAATGCCAGAACCTTTCTTGCGGCCACACAGAAAGACAGCAGTACAACCTACTGATTTAAAATCATAAACCCAAAGAAATCAAACTTCTTCTCAAAAACTCTCTCCCCACTGCTCTCCTTAGGTATTCTGTGATGCAGATATTTGGGTTCCTATCCTGCTTTTCGCACAATAATCCAAAATGCTGTTTCCATCTCTTTTCCTATGACATTGTCAAGTTGTGAGGTTATAAGTGAGAACAGCAGTCTGTAAAGCACAACAAGAAGATGGCAAAACGTATTCAGAATCATTTAAGTGAGAGGGCATTGCTGGTCCAAGCCTAAAGCAGCTGTCAATATACAGTTTTATGCACCACTTCACATCTTTCTACATGCAATGAGTTTTCTTCATTTCACAAAAAATACACCTTCTGAAGGCAGAGATCATGACTTTTGTAGTTGGAAAATGTTCAACAAAAAAGAAGCAGTGACAAAAACATGTTTGCAGTTATCTTCACTTCTTCTTGAGCTTTCAGCTAATTCTGTCTTCTCTATGCCAGGTTTTCAGGCACCATCTTAAGTATTTCCACAATTTCACTAATTTAAAACAGGAGCATGAGCCCTCTCACTTTGTTCCCTCACATCTTTGGCAGGAATGGGTCTTCATCCATAAGGCATTTTGAAATGGACTATCTATAATTGGGATTTCTACAGAGCTGGCAAATGTACTGGTGATAGTTTTAGAAAAGAAGACAGATAAGAAGGGAGCTGAAATTGTTTGGCTGGCACCCAGTTATCTCTGTGAATGGACCAAAGGCGGGTGTACTGTGGGGTGTGGGGGAAAAGGAGGCAGATTGTCAAACAGACTTTGCCATTACAAATTTTTTTTATCCTGTTTATCACAAGAGATTTAAAGTCTCCTTATGTAAACTTCTTTTGCTGTTCCAACAGCAGTCTCCTCAATTGAAACCTATGTTTTTTCTGTTTATTTTTGGACTTTAGGCTGACCAAAACAGAGTCCGTCACTTCACTGAATTGTTTGGTCAACAAAATGAGCAATATACTCTGTGTTCTTTTGTACATCAAAACAGACCACTGAAATTTAATAACACATTTAACAGCTTGATATGCAAGAACATGTCTTTGTCGATGTACTGAAATTAATTTACTGTAAAGACTGCTTTAAGAATAATAAAATATTGTATATATCACCTTAGGCATTATGTAAGGCAAGTAGCTTCTATGCTGGCATTTGCAGGAATAAGCAAATTTAGTTCAGCACAGTTCACAGCTGTGATCACTGGAGTAAAGCTCAGGGTCTAGGGGCTGCTAGCTCTGATAATGTACTAAAAAGGCAGCTATACTTTACTACTGGTCCACTGGGCCTGATGCTAATAATTTTTAAATGGCCTGTTAGTTACAGCAGTGGCCTCAAGCTACCTCTTATTTCAAATCCTATTAACATTTGTGTATCTTTAAACTACTTTATTGTCTTAATTAGCATATATTTATTCGTAATTCCCAGTCAATCTGTTGCTATATACAGGAAAGAGAAACGAGAAAAAAATATTAACAGTGGCTGAAGAGTTGGTGGATGAAATGTGACTGTGGTAATGTGGAACCAACCCAATCACACAAAACAGCGAGTGCAGAAATGCTTCTGTACATGCTGGTTTTCTCCATAGCGCTCTGAAGGATCAAAATACTGCCTTGGGAAAATGGATTGGTACTGCCTACAGACACATTGGAGAAAAAGAAACCAATATAAGTAGAGTATTTAAAAAACCCAGGTTAAATATATATATGTTCTTTTTTAGTTATAAAATTAGATTTAAAAAAATGAAAAGTTTTCCACAGTTTTATTGGTTCCAGCAAGATGTATTCAAAACAGTTCTAATAAAGCAAGTTTTTCCTTTCACTGAGATTTACCTTGCTTACTCTTCTTTTTCAAGCAAAATTTCATTAACAGAAATGGAAATTTTCCCTGAAAAAGGATTGCAACACATTTCTTAATGCATATATGCTAACATATATAAGTACCTCTGTCATTAAAAACTATTAATTTCTGGTAGCTCAAAGCTACCATAGCATGTATTTTTTTTAAAAAGTTGCATTATATTTGTCTTGAAAATGTTTTATGATCTTTAAATTTCTAACATACAGAAGATTCAATTAGTAGTTAGGTACCACAATGATTTTGTTACACAGATATGCAATTACTGGCCAAAATCAACTTCTTCAACTCTAGAAAATGCTGATCATGCTGATTATGACATTTCAATCAACCAAAGATTTAAAAGAAATGCTGACATGTATCTAAACTCAGTCAGGAAAAATGTACAGAGCAAAGTATTTTTTTCTCCAACACAGTTATGCAAAATCTAACTAACTACTCTTTTCCTGATTAATTTGATTTGCTTATGGGTAAACAAAGGAACATAGATGCTACTCAAGCTTCAGAAGAAAAATACAGAATATTTTTCACAGCTTGATTTGAAATAAAAGGGTTGTTGTGAAAAAGGCATAATACACAGAAGCACAGAAAACTTGTCCTTTTAAAACTTGATTTTCTCTTCGGTCTCTTTCTTAGCCTATTTTTGTAGCATTTCCACAATAGTTATGCTTCTATACGTACTCACAAAAGAAAAAAGATGCATTAGTTACTCTTTTGCCTAAGATAAAACATAACCTAGATAATTCAACTTTCTTCCAGGTTCAGCTGTGTTTAAGGTGTGCCTTGTTGAAATCACACTGAGGTGACTAAAAAAAAAAACCAGTCCTTGTGTTTTCTTGGTTTCCACTGCCCGGATCATCTACTTCACATCCACACTTGCTGGGTAATTCTTCCTCTAAGTACAAGTATAATATGATCAAGAGATAGTTTAACCAAACCAGTTGCCTAATTTTCTTCTCTCCTTTATTCTAGACTGAAGAAGAGGGATGGCCTGTCAGCTGGTGGCCTGTGAGAATAGAGAGGACTAGATTGGAGACTCAAAGGAATCTCCTCCAGCATCATGTTCCTTGTCATAATGTTCTGCTCTCAGAGCTGACAAACTCAGCACAATCCCACAGGATTTCCTTACCATGGTACTTTTAATCCTTGAGTTTAACTGAGATCAAAATTCAGAAAAAGCAAATAGAGATTTCAAGTAAACTGTCTGGAGGGAAGCAATAGGATCACAGGATAGCTCAGACTGGGAGTGACCTCAGGAGGTCTCTGGTCCAATCTCCTGCTCACAGGAGGTCAGCTCTGAGATCAGACCATGTTCTTCACCTGGTCAAGGTTGAAAATCTCTAAGGACAGAAACTGCACAATATATCTGCTCGTTCTGTTCCACTGCCTGTCTTCATAGGTGCATTTAAAAAAAATATTCAGCCTAAACCTCTTGATTCACTTTACTTTCACTTTTTCTTACCCTACCTCACTTCACTAAGTCCAGCTCCATCTCCTAGATGATCTCCCACAGGCACTGGGGACTGCTGTCAGGTCTTCCCAAAGCCACCTCTGCTTCAGGCTGAGCAAGACCAGCACCCCCAGGCTTTTCCCACATGGCTGGTGCACAAGGTGAGTAATACCTATCTCTGATCTACTATCTCTGCCCCTTTTCATACGGCTCAGGGTACTGATATTGGTTAACAGGTCCTCTTACAGATTTTGCCTGAAAGATGTCACAATTTTCATTGCCCGTCGCAAGGAGTAAGCAACTACTATGATCAAAGTCAGCACAGCTACTAGAACAAAAACCACCCCAAAACATTAACAACCAAGGCTTATCAATAGTTAATATCAATGAACACAAATGTGCATATATATCTGAAAATATGGACTTAAACATAGATCATATTTGCACTTGATAATCATATTGTTCTATCCCAATACAAATTTGGACCACAAGTAAGGCAACTGTAGAAACATAAAGGAAGTCATACCCACTTATGAATGGACGAGCCCATGAGAAAATGTTATTAACACACAGAGGAACATGTTTTATTCCAAATCACTTACTAAACCCAGAAATCCAGACTGATCATTTATTATGGATTTGGTGCACTATGAGGTGTCACAAAAGCACAGCTCCAATTGATTTAATAATTGCATTGCCATAAAGGCTGAGGGACAATATCCCACTTCTGTGTGGAGTCACCTTGCCACAAAGTCAGTGAAAACTGCTTCTGCACACACAAGGGCAAAATCTAGCCTGAAGTCATCCCACAGCATCAGAAAATAAAACATATATCAATGAGTATTTTAAACAACACAATTTGATTATTTGACACTGTACACAGCCTAAGGCATAGGTCTAGACATGTCAGAATAGGGCAAAGGCCTTGCTCTTCAGAGGTTATATTTCATCCTGTTGTTCTATTCTCTATTTACTGTCACATCTTTGCATTACCTCAAGGAAGTAAGTGGCAGAACAGAGCTGTAACAGAACACTTGTGGAAGTCAGTTCCTATGCAGGGATAGCAGATTCACTTTATTATCAAAATTAGGAAGCTATGTAGACAGAGGACACACTTCATAAGTGATCTATACCCTGAACTTAGTGGAAAAATTGTGAAAAAAATAAATACAGGTCTTTGAAATATATTTCAATTTAGCATTTAAGGACTATCACACAGGTGTACACACATTTAAGAGAATCTGTTGGCTCTTCCCATTTTTTCCCCCATTATTCCCTGCAACTGGATGGATAGAGAACACAACTTGTGCTCCTCATCCCTTGACCGGTCATCCCAAGGCCCTGAAGTCTCTTGATTGCCCTTGAATTTCTTGGTGCAACTTCAACACTGCCTACCTGATAAACCAGTAATGGATAAGAATCTGAGGGCCATATCCAGGGTAGGAGGCTTTCTGTTCATATCTTTAACCTGGCCCCAGGAAGGCAGCAGGCTTCCCTAAGAAGTGGGTCCAGTCTGTGTATTAGGCCGTGCATCCCCTTCAGGAGGCAGTCTCCTATGGCAATGACACATCTTTTTTTCTTTATGGAAGTGGCTTTGGTGCAGGGTGTAGGATGAGTTAACCTTGGTGACACCTCCAAGGTAGATGAACCACCATCCTCGATGTTGTTCATTCCCACTAGCACAGCCTCACTCCTTTTATGCAGGGCACCTGGGAAGGCAAGGCAGTCACAGCACTGAGCGCTGCACCACAAAGTGTGTGAGGGACAGGGATGCTTCTCCTTAGAGATAAAGCAATGAGCTGGTGGATACTGAGGGAAACACCGGCACCTTCAGCCTCCTCCTGATGCTTACATTGTGCCTGACTGAGCACTCTGACACTTCAGTACTGAGCAGTGTTTTGGTTTACACTCATCTGGCCGGGTGAAGCGAGGTTATCGCCTTGTTTCACCTAAAAGCTCCTCTGTGAAAAACTAGGAAAGTGCAAGCTGTTTTCTGCACTAGCCTTGCAGCAAAGAAATAGTGAATAATTTGTCAAAACCACATAACTTTGCTTTTAGTGTAACTCCAATCTTCTGCAAAATGCTGAGCAATCAGGAAATCAAGCAGCTAGTGAGATATGCCTTAAGCGGTCTCTGATAGAGAGCTCTCTCTTATCCAAAATGCTGCCAATTTTTCTCCTCGCTGTACTGCATCCCATAGGCAGTGACAAAATATCTTCTTTTTGCAAGGCTATTGTCTTTAAATTACATCTACCACATTATGCACATTTTTTAGATACATAATAGGGACAAAACAGAGAACGACACAGTATACAAATAATCAAGTAAAAAGGTAGTTACATGTGTATATGCACATGCTCAAATTATTTTTTGCTATAATTATTTTTGGTTTGTGTATTTAACACAAGAGAAAAGTTATTAGAAATTGTGACATTTGTCTGGGTTGGATTTCATAAACAACATGAAGTATTTTTAATTGCACAGATGATTACTTACTGGCCTTCCTCTAATTTTCATCTGTTCATCTCTCGAGATCCCACATGTTAAAAACCAAGGACTACCAAATAATTTCAAAACAATAAAAATATCTAATGAGATCTAATGGTTCTAATTTCGGTAAAAGAGCCACAAGGGTAATATCACAGTGTAGAATAAGATTTAAAACCCTCTAATTTGCTGACATCTAAACAGGAATATTATTAGGAAAATACAATTTCTATAAATGTAGGAGTCTCTGACATCTACTCACAACTACCTGAAGACTCCCATCTTTCATCAGTAAAATCTAAATAAATAATTATACTTCAAATAAAATATTTCCGTTTTTTAAACTGACTCAGAAAATTTTGTTTCGGAACTGTCCATCCTTAGTAATTTCCTTTTTCAGACAATTTTTCATCTTCACTTGAAACAGAGGTCTCTGGTCAGACCACAATTCCCATGATGGAACAAAACATTTCCCCTGGCCTCCTGAACAGGATGATTACAACAGCTGCTGCCAGGGCAGAGGGAAGAAGGAGCAGTAGAGGAGCAGTCTTTTTGATTTTCCATCTTAATTTATTCAAAAGATATGTAAGTATATGCCATATAATACAGCTATCTGATCTTCATTATTTCTATAAATGTCTAAAAGCAAAGCAGAAAGAGGATTTTTTAACATGTGGCTTGGTCATCACTGACACTAGTGCTACTCAGAAAACCTGTCGTGAAATGAGCAGTCTAACTTTGAGAGCTATGCAAGAGCTAGACATACACCTCCTGACATTCAAAGATCATAAATAATACATACACCTTCATCACTGCCAAGAGCTGAAACAAGCACATCAAAATAGGTAGTAGTTTTAAAAAGGATGACAACGGGAAGTCATAATTTTGGAAGACTAAATTAGTTAACTTGCATTTCACAAAATACCAGTTGTTCTGCAATTAAGCTTTGGTGACTCAGATTTTGAACTTATTAAACAGAGCCCTGCAGTGATTATATTTTTGTATTTCAGAAGATAACATTTCTCTAAGCTAAAACCACGTGTACACAGCTCAGTGCTGCTTACAAGCTGTCCAGAGATGGATTTGACAAAGATATTTTAACATCCTTTTTATTGTTAAGCTTTTCTCAGATCAGGAATGTTTAACTAGCTCCCCCAAAAAACTTAGCCTCAGAGTCTAAATATTCCCATGTTCAACCTCAGTTATCTTATTGACAGAAGACTCCAATAATTAAGTCATCTGTAGCTGTGGAAGAGGAAAAGTTTGAAATCATAATGATATAGGTTAATATAGATAAAACAGGATACCTAACATAGTAAGAAAAACATAATTTTCAATCAAGAGTTCAGTGACAGAGTCTAGGAAAGATGTTAAGCCATTTCTAATGATGGCTAACGTTTAAGGTGAGGAAATATTAATATATCGTATGTTTTAATGTACAAAATAAATGTAATAAAAGTTATATATATATATATACCCTCTAAGATATCAATATACACCTAACAGAAGTGTAAAATGTAAAGAAGGCTAAGGTAAAAGGTAGTATGGCTATGCCAGTGTACAACCAAATGCCTGAGGGTTATGGAAGCAATTCTGACTATGGGAAATAATAAAAGGAGTCCAAGAAGAAAAGCACATTTACTCCTGAAAGCAGTGGACAAGTACAGTAAGAAGCAAGCTGGAATTGGCAATGCTGTGCAAAAGGGTAAAAGAGGCAGGGTTTGGGCAAGGATTTGGGCATCAACCAGGTTCATGCCCAAAGCATATGGGAAAAGGAAGAAGTGAATGGGCCCAGTGACATGGACTGGCCCTCTGATACTTAACTATGGGAAAGCTATAGCAGCCACCAAAAGGCAGAGTAAATCTGGTAAATACAGAGCAGTAAACCCTAATTAACAGCTGATTGTGGGAGGGGAAGAAAGCGGAGGGAACAACCAGCGGAGCGGGGGAGATAGGCAAGAAGCAAAAGAATCTCAGGAATTAAATAAAATAATTTGAAACATATAAAATTTATATATGTAAAACAAGATAGTAAGCTTTCATACACACACCCACACCAGAAAAAGCTTTAGCCCAAAAGTACTAGAAAACAGAATGGAGAAAATGTACTTGGGGTTGGGAAGAAGAACTTTCCTTTGGATGCTTTCACTGAATTGTGTCTCTTTGTAAGGGTGTCAGCACCCAGGCACTGGCCAGGAGGGCTGCAGAGAACACACTGAAGGAGGCCAGGGCTGCCTCCGACAGCCTCACCACAGGGCATGGCTGAGCCCTGCAGCCAAAGTGAAGGATACAAGAGGGAAGGACTGCAGCTGAGCCTGGGAAAAGCTGCTTAATTAATTTTCCCAAAATCATGTCTGCATTGTCCATGACAGTAACTGGTAAGGTGGCCCTTAGCCAAGGTCAGCGAACCACATTCTTTATGAGATTCTTTTTATTCTTAAAAAAAACCCAACCAAACAATACAAACATACAAAAGTGAGAAACAAAGGGGATAAAGAAAATGAAAAAAAAAAAAAATTAAATTTGCTTCCTCAAAGCAATCAGAAGAAACATTTCTAAAGGACAGAAAAGTAATAGCTGTGAGTCTGCACACATTTAAATTTGAGAAGGACAGTAAAGATACTTTGGCTTGCACAAATTGCACACTCAAGTAGGACAGAATAAATGCAATGCATGACTTAAGACAAGTAGGAAGAACCAGCAGAGCCATTCCAATGTGCAGATGAACTGCCCCATAAGCAGGAGAGCCTCTGCTACCTCAGACACACTGAACTACAAGCTGAATACTCAGAAAGTTTCATGAGGTGGGGGAAAACCAACACCAACAGGACATCATAGAATCATTAAGGTTGGAAAAGACCTCCAAGATCAAGTTCAACTTTCCAAAATACACTGGAAGATCCAATCTATGCACTATAAAAATCTAGGCAGCTAAGCTGAGCTATTGCAGCAGAAATGGAATTCATGAAGACAAAACAACCTTAAGATTTGAAAGAAAAAAGGCACACCTTTAAGTCATTTGTACAAGAAACACAGTTCTGACAGGAAATCCAGCTAATCCCCAATGTACACAATTTTCTGCATTAGTAAAGCCTAGAGTATGAGCAGTGAATGCTCTGCCACTCTCAAGAAGGCCAAATACAGCCTGTAGCTGAATATTGCCTTCTTCCACCAGTAGAAATTTCCATCATCCCATCTAAGAGATGAGCTACTGTTAACCCAGCCAGTATTTAAAAGTAAGAGCCTTTGCTATCAACCAATCTACCATAACACCCTGGGCACACAGAGCTTTAATTTAGAAGACACCATACTAAAATCTTGTTTAGGCACCCCCATGATATCAACTACAGTAGTTTATTTGCCCTATCTAAATATATTTATTAAAACTTTGATGAACCTTTTACATATTTTTGAAAGTTAAAACTTTTTGATGCTTTTTTGTTTATTTGTTCAATTGCAACAAGTCAGCCTGATCGGATCTGAGAAAGACAAGCAGGTATATTTGTAAATTAAGAGAAACAACGGGCTACAAAACATGAAATTCTTGTTTCCAAATATGCATTTAAAATTACATGTGCTAGAGTCATAGCTTCTGGTACCAGACTTCTGACTGATCCAAAGCACAGTCTGTAGATCTGTAGATCTCAGCCCACTAAGCACCAGTGAACCTGTACCTAAATAACCCAGCGCAGAATCCTGCAAATCCTGACTGTGACTGTAAACCCTTTTTATGTGAGGAACTGCGCAACTGAAACAGCTTCCCCTTGCTCTTGCTCATTGGTACAAATGTGGTACATTATACAAATAATTTTTTGACCTCCAATAATTTTCCTACATGGTCCACCCTCGGCTAGCACCCCTGCATAAACCATAACTTCAGGTTCATCTGCCTTAAGGTTATGGGTTTCTGTTTTTTTTTAATCTTAGAAAGTCTTAAACATAAACCATATTTAAATTAATCTGTAGCAGAGGACTTCAATGTTTTGGGCTTTTTTGTCATTATTTTGCCACCAGTTCCATGAAGGCACACTTACTTTTTGCATTGGTTTGTTTAAAATCTTCTTTTGGGTACCACTACACAGCTGGTTCATGGCAATAAGGCAGCAGAAGTCACCATATCCCACTGCCTGAGGTAAACCCCCTGATAAACCTGGCTTCCTTCAATATGAGACTGAAGGACTGCTTTTATGGAATCTGCTGCAGACTGGTTATTGAAAACGGAAGATGCTTAGTGCTTTGCATACATAGCCCTTTATAAATAATATATAAAGGTCAAATAAGTTATTAATTGGGTCTTTCTGCCCATTTTATGTATGCTACCTTGTTTCAGTATTGTAGGTCTGATTTGCAGTTGTTGTAAATTCAAACTGATTGACAGGTTAATTTACCATGAGCTGAGAAACTGGAAAACAGTGAGAACAGCCATTATATTTTTTTGGCTCAGTCAAATGCAGTTGTCTACCCATATTCAATGATTTCTCTTAAAGCTGTCTTTTTTTTCTTCCAATTTTGCGTGTTCAAACACTGTTAGGTAATATTCTTGCATAGGTGACTCACAGCAAAGCTGCTTCTTCAGTGATGGCCTGTATCAATTTATTCAGTTCTATAAATCAACCTCACTCATAATTTCAGAGTACCTGCTCAAACTCACCATGGCAAAACAGAGCTCTTCTGTTTCTGCCAGGAATTACTTCACCATGGAGTTCTGATACAGCCCAACACAATTTTGACCCCTTTTCCTCATCTACCTCCCTCCCACAAGTCATGTCTAATACTTTTTTTCTCACGTTGCATATAACACATCTTCTTTGCTTTGTTCTCCTATTGCACCTTCACCAGCTCAACTCACAGCGATGCCTGCACACTGGCCTGACAGAAATAACACTCATTACTTTCTGCTCCATGTAAGAGTCATCTCTGACAGGGTCTCTCTTGCTGCTTCTCATCACAGCATCACCTTGAGCTCTCACCAGTGTTACTTCTGAGATCTTAGCTGTGGCAAATTGAAAGCAAATACTCATGAAGGCATTATTCACACCTCTTTTGTTACATTTCTCACAGTTATGCCCTCACTTCCCTCCATGGTTCAACTCCAATGGGATCACCTGCTCTGAAATGTTTGGAAAAGCTCCCCACTCCCTGCCAGGTGTCTCCTTGAGTCACTCTTCTTCCCAATGGCAGCTCTCAGATATGCACTGTAGGGGCCATAGGTACAAAGCCTACATTCACCTAGCCAGAACTGTTGGAGGAAAAAGGCTAGAAGTAGCCCAAAATCCAGCTGCTACTACATGCTGTGTAATCACACTTCATGGGAATGAAAGTAAGAGACAGCCCATCCCCGAATGGGGTTAGGGAGCAGTGGAGCAGGGAAGCAAATGCAAATCTCTCCAGCAGTTCAAACACAAAGGATGACCTGGGAGCGTTTCCCAGCCCAGCCCAGCCCAGCCCAGCCCAGCCTGGAGGCCCTGCAGTGCCTCTGGCCTCGGCAGCATCCTCCAGCTCCCATGGCTCCAGGGTTTATTTCTCCAGTGATGCCCGTGATGGGCAGCCTCACGGTGGTTCCACACACGGCCGTGGCAGGGGCTGCGTGGCGCCTCACAAGAGCCACAGGCTGGTCACTCCTGACTTAGATGGATCAGTGTGGACAGTAATGGCTTAAATACCACGAATGTGTTATATTTAGACTCAGACAGAGCAAACCTGTAAATAATGAGACATTTGCCTACCATCAATCTGACTCTCTGCACATTACATCTGTTCTCGCTGTTTTATGCATTTTTTTAGATGTAGGCTATGCTGTGTTCTACATTTCTAAAGCACTCGGTAAATTCTGGGAAATACTGGAATACTAATAGTAGCAATAATTATGGCCCTACTCTTGTCTAAAATACTTAAGGCATAATAATTTTCCACAGTATCAACATTCTATAATAATGAAATTGGTAACTTTTGTACAAATCATTAGCAATTAAATTTTATTTGTACACTATAATTTGAATATCTGAGAAATAACATAGTGCTAATTAGTGTATGCAGAACCTCTGACTAATGAGTAAAAGATATTAATGTCTTTTTTTTAATAAAGCCATATTTCTCTAAAATGACACAAACAGTCCAACAAGAAATTAAATTCTATAGAAACAGTGATTTTCAGCAGTAGCCATTTTTTTCAACAACGCATCAGAATTCAAAAAGCAAGACTTTACCCTCTGCCTTATGAATACTAAACAGCATTCTTCATCTAAAGGTTAAACCAGAAAAAAATCAGCCTCTCTGCCTGTATTTTTATGAGAATTGCAGAGTATTTTATGTGCATTGTTCTTTTTGAGTGCAGCTAAACCTGTATTGCATGTCAGCAAACTTTAATTTAGCATATTTTTTTCCATAAAAACATAAACATAACATTATAAATAACCTTCTAAACACAATCATGTATTTTCAGTCTGTGAAAACAGGTAATTCAAAAACACCTCTCCCCTACTTTACCTCATTCAGGAAATCCACACGCGCACTCCATGTCTTGAAAGAGACCGCCTATACATAAACATTTTGGGAGCCTTACATGTTCTTAAAAGGGCTTCTTTTGCAAGAGGGATAGCAGTCACAAAGCATGACTATGGCCATTGAATTTAATTTACTCTGATCAGAGTTCAAATGACGAAAGGAGACAGTTATGAAGCTGAAATATTTCCTAACAATTGGAGTCCATGGGCTGCATTACCCAACACCTAAATTAGGGATCAGCTAAGCGCGGCTGAATTATAGAGGCCCAGCTCTGAGCTGCAGTACCAGCACTGTTTTTTTGGCACATATATTTGAAGGCTTCAACCAAAAGCAGTGCACACCTGAAGCAGTTTACACCAGGGTTTTCCTGTCGCACACCCTGTTCTCAGAGCTGAACACAGGAGGACTCCCCATACCTTCAGTGTGGGCAAACCAGCCAAGTGTTCCTGCTTTCAAATACCACCAGCCTTCAAGATCGACATGATAAACCAGCTTAGTTAAAGATATTAGCATTATGCTATCAGATACATGATGAAAATATGTGTCTGGGGGAAGGATGCTGATAGAGTTTTGCCAACACATGCAAGACAAGGAAGGATATAAATTTCTGTGTTGTAATTCAGTGTGCTCCAAACACAAGTACTCAGCAGTCAGAATTTTTGCATCACCAGCTAACACATATTGCAACTGTTTCTAGCAGTACAGCATTAGCTGTAGTGCTACGGGGAGTATCTCTATTGTGATAGGATCATACTAAACTTTTATAAAGCAAGGAAAGATGCGAATTCTTAGCAGTCAGAAGCCTGCAGTTATCCTTGGAGAATGCATATGAAGAAAGATAACCAAAAATATTTTTCATTTACTGATGGTAAACTACAAATTCTGGGTGATGACTAATTCATTGATTCATGAGAAAAAAGATCTGTGGGGAGCATCACCAGTCCAGACTCACTTTCCAGGAATGCTGAATTTTATATCTGGATCTCTGCTTTACTAAAAATGCAGAGAAAAAATACAAATCAAAAGTACAGGTGATTGTGTCTCTTTGTGGGAGGGTATATTTGAAGGATCAAAGACATATTGGTTTGAGAAGATAAAATGTATTCTTCTGTTAGCTATACAATTATATCTACAGAGAGTACCACGAAAGAAGACTAAAATGCTGCAGACTGGCTCCACTTCCTCCCATTACCTCATTCTTAAAAAAAATACAAATATATCCTTCCAATCTAACACATTTTAGGAGGCAGGAGGAGAGCAGGGTAACTATTTTGGACAGAGACTGCTATTAGCATTTCCAATACAGAGCTTATTCCAAATTTGGTGCTCTGCCTCTGCAGATCTCAGATCAGAATCAAGCCTTTAGGCATTAACTGAGATAAACAAAGTATCATACGTCAAATCTAATTATGCTATAAATATCCAAATAATATCTAGATCTCTAAGGTAATTCTTAAGAGCCTCAGTGACAGAGAGGCAAATATGATTAAGTTTAAACTGCAAACAGCTTGTGAAATACGGGAAATAACATTACATGTGAAAATATCTGTAGGGAAATATTTTCTTTTAACTAATAAGGCAGGAAATTTTGGGACATAGTAAATGATTTTTCCAGTAGCTTAAGGCATCTTAAAGAAAAAGCAAGGATGCTAAATAACTACTAGACATTCCAGCTTTAAAGCCATCATCAATAATACTTGTTTCATAACTGCCGCGTAACAAAAAATAGTGAAAAGCAAAGCAGTAACAAAAAATAGTGGAACACCCCCCCCTTCTTATATGTTTGCATCAATTATAATAATGAACTAAACACTTAAATTGGTTAATGATTCAGTTTTATTCGGGACATGTAAAAATAAAGCTTTTCTCTCCTCCCCTTTCACAATTTTCATAGCAAGAATAAAATGTCAGCAGATAATTCAAATACTAAGCTTTGTTGAAGAAGGGTTTGAAGAAAAAAAAATTGTTAAATGACAGACCTCTACCATCCCATTTACTACCCATAGAGGCACTGATGTATGGTTAAGTGCACCTAGCTACAACTTTATTTTAAGATCAGACTGAAACTGAGCTTGTAAATGCACACCAAACATCTGTCTGACTCTGCCCTCTAGTCCTCCTCCTGTGTGAGTTTGAGTCAGAAGTCCACAGACACTTCATGGTTTTCTCAATCAAATGACAGGAATTCCAAAACTGCTCAGTGCAGTTTTCAGGAACAAATTTACATACTTGTAAGGCACCCGGAGCTATATGCCTTAATTAAATCTATTTCCTTTCGCATTATCCTAAAGCACTTCCATTAACTTTTTACCTCTTTGAGCTATGTATACTGGCACTGATTAGTAGAATATGTGGCCAGTTCCACACTCACATGCACTATGGGAAACCTTTCAGGAGAACCTCAGGAACATCTCCTGGCATGAAATCTTATACACTACACTCGTTAAACCTCCATCTTTCCCATGCAAACACTGTGCATACGGAGCGCCTCCATCTCACATTCAAATCCAAAGACAGCAGCTTTGTTGTATTCCCCCTTGTTGTGTCACTGCTGTCAGTGACTTAAGTTGGCTCCGTTCATATGTCAAGTGATAAAATATCAGATCACTCAAGTTACATGCATGAATATAGCTAAAACCTACTAGATCTTGACTGTACACGAGGTTGTGCACATAAATGCTCTCCTCAGTGAAAACTAGTTAGAACTTGTTTCAGCTTGTGGGTGTTACAGACAGGACACATACCCAGCCACACAGGCTAAGATGGGATATACCTTGGTCAAGGTGAAAAGCCCTGAATAGTCCAGAATTGTCCTAAGCTTTCAGGTCCAAGTACAAAATTGTATACTCAGACTCATATAATTCTAAGACACAGCTTCTAACTTTGGGGATGTGAGTAGAGAGATGTATAGAGAAATGAAACATCAGCTTTGACAGATACAAATTTAACTACTGGGAAAGTTCTGCAGCAGCCAGCCTGCCGCATTCCCACAGCCTGAATTGAGGCCAATGACAGATATATTTGCAGGTCTTCTTCCAGTGCTGAAGGAATATATTTCATGGTTTAAGAAAAGTGAAGTCATGTAAGAAGAGCTAGATAAAGACAGAAACATCACCTAAAGGAAGGATTATTCTGAGCTGCAAGAGGAGACTTTTCTGAGCTGCAGAGAGATAAGGCAGTGCAATGTGCAGTGACAGATGTGATCCCAGATCCCAATGGACATTGCCACAAGTCATCTCGTTAGCTATGCCCATTCTCAGGTCATTTCACGTGCCCAAAGTAGCAGCATAAGTGGGCCCAAAGGAAATCTGGGCCTACTGGAGAGTCCCCTCTTGTCTTGGTACCCAGACAGCAACAGAACATTCTCCACAGAGCCTTTGAGCACAGCTTTCAAGCAGAAGAGATCTTAGGAAATGATCTACACTTTGAGTGACTGCAAAAGAAACTGGAGCCCTTGGACACATTACACAATTCCTTAGTCATTCACAATTCCCTCACATAGCACCTCAGAAAATGCAAAGTCTCAAAAAAGCTCTCCAGCCTCTCCAGCAATGCACTTTTTTCTCCCTATTCACCTTGTAATCAGATAGCCTCACCAGACATTACCCAGTGAAAAATGTGTGGTAAGTTATGATTTTCGTCAACAATATGACATCTTTAAATAGCACCACAGATGTAAACAGGCAGAGAAATTACCTCCCTGATCCAAAGAGTTAATCTAAATTAGACCCAGTGAAAAGTGAAACATTGTATTTGAGGGAGGAAGTGCTGAAGAGAGTGACAGAGGGCTAATTGCACAGATATATTTTGCAAGGACAGCTTTATGGAGAAAACTCTCATGTTTACAAGACTGTCTCTGCTGTTGGACCAGGGAGGATTACAGGATCTTAGAGTCTGCCTTGGGAAAGCCAAGAACCAAGATATACATCCTCAAAGCAGCAATATGCAGTTACAATCCATACTATTAACTATTAAAATGTGATCTTAGAGACTTAAATAAATATATTTTTCAAAGGGGTTCATTTTTAAAATTTACATTTATTTTAGGGACAGAAATTCACCACATACTATAAAACTACATCCTAGAATTTAAGGTCACAGACACATATTTATTTTGCAGGCAGCTGGAAGAGCTGCAAATGTTAGTACCTCAGGCCATTTTTTGCACCTCCATGTTGGAGTTCACCATGACAACAGCAAAGCAAACTAAATGGAGCCCATGACTGCTTCCTAGACTCAATGCCCCAATGAAAAGCCTTTTTTTTTTTTTTAATCTTAAATCAACAGTGAAGGCATTTCAATCTAACATGCTTGACTCCACACTCAAACAAAGAAAAGGTCAAGGGAATATGGAAGGCAGCAGCCACACATACACCAAGATGTACAACAGCAGTAACATGGAGTAGTAACAGGGAGTTGAGTTACCAGCATTAAAAGCATCAGCAGATAGCCCCAGCAAAGAACAGCTGCCATTGCCAAGGAATTCACTTACCCACAACCTCAGGCCAAAATATCCTGATAAGTAATGTTCTAGTGGAGTCCCCAGATCCATGATGGGACCTGCTTTGCAATTTCTTGTCTTTGAAAGACATCAACTTACAGCTGTGACTTAGCTTACAGTTAAGACACAAAATGTTTACAGACAATTCTAAGGAAAAGATAGTAAATTATGGTATTTTTCTACTGTTCCATTCACTTCTAATTACATACATGTATGTAAATTATAATGAACACCAGCTGATTTATGGTTCAGCTTTTGTTTCATTTCTGAGATGATATGCAGATCCCTAGACTTTGAAGTTATGAACATAAACTCCAAATTTATGTTTCTTCATTTTGTGTAATGTTATCTTCTTTGTAATTCAACTGCAGATTTCACAAGTTCTTAGAAAACTATTTTCTCTATATAGAATAGTAATTAAAACACATCCCAGGTTCATAAAGCTTTTTCCAGACTTGCGCCACACCCTCATTACCTGGATTTATGCATATAATTTAGAGTTCTGATATTTTCTCTCATGTTATCAGCCTTTAGCATTAACTCGTAAATCTTTTTCTTGTAAAATCTGTTATTCAGATCATGAATGTCTTAAGCTTCAGGAAGTTGAAAAAATTGAATGTGATTTCTTTCAACAGAAATACCAGATGCATCTTGCTATGCTTCCATATTATGAATGAAAAGAGGCATTTAACGATCCAGGAAATTTCTCCATAAGTATCTGCAAGCACAGTGGGTTTTTTATTTGCATTTTTTTTCATTGCATTTGAAATTTCAAAATGCCTCTGTTTCTACACGTATAAGCAATATTTACTTTATGGAATTCTTTCACAGTACTTGTTTCTTATATTCTGCAGTCTGAAGAAGGCATTTAGTAGATACGTGAACATTTTATTCAAAATCAACGTGCAATGGGTAATGAGAGTAAGACTCAGAAATACTGCAATTTCTGCATCCTTAAAACATATAATTCAATGTTATTTATCATTCTAAAACGCAGAAGTTGGCTGCAATACAGTCATATGAAATTGAATGCAGTTTTTTTCAGGAAGTACCACCTGTGAATAGTACCTGAAAAAACCCTTTTCTGACAATTAAGAACAAGGTTCTGGCTCTTAAAGCACCCTAAGCAATTACTACCATGCACAATGGTTTTATATAGCCAGAAATAAAAAAAAAATCAAGTGACACAAATATAAGGCCATTATTTTATAGAAATTATTAATCAAGCAACAGATACTAGAAATTAACTGACAGGAGAATATCTGAACCCCCACTGAAATTTCATCTTTTCCAGACACCATTGTTCATTTTTATTAACTGCATGAAATAATATTTATTTTCTATGTATCAGCCTTCTTATTCCACTGTACTTTTTCCTATTACTCATCATATCACCAGTATGTAAAGAGATAACTGTCTGAAAGTATGTTGATTTAAAATTAGTAGCAGGAACAGCATCTCTGACTGCTCCTTATTTGTAAACTATTTGTTCAGCTCCAGTTTTCAACATATTTGCAAACATTAAACAGACATTTGAGCCATTAGGACTGGATTGGAAGGGTAACACAGTTAATTATGGGTTGAAGTGATCTTCTATTTAATTGAGGCTGGCTCACAAATGTGGATCCCAAATGTGCTCATCCCAGCACCATACAACAAACTTGCATTTCTATTATCTGTGATCTGACAAATAGCATATTACATAAATCTGACGTTACACAATGATACTGTTATTCAACATGTATTGGCAGTGAGCTATTTGGACAGCTGTTATTCGAGTTAGAATGACTATCGAACCTTACTTGTCTCAGGTAATCAAAATATAAAAGTGATCAAAAGCAGATGCTCCTACCTTTTCAGAGCAAAGAGAATCTATGGGAAGTGTCTCCATGCTAGTGAATTTCCTGAATTTACTTAAACAGTTTTGTTAGCTTTCAGATTTAAAGGAAACCTTAATATTTTGAGTTTCTCCCTGTCTGCTGTGGAAGGATACCCTGAGGAGCTACGCTTTAAAGGGTCTCCAAACACTAGTGATCTACTGTTATTTAGACACCCATATCTCCAGTACTTTACATTACACCAGTCTCAGAGGATCAACATGAAAAGGGTAATACTTTCAATCAGCTGATACCTGAGGAGGGACTAGCACTGCTGAATTTTCAGTTTTACTCCCAAGCCTCTATGTAAGCTGAGTCAGCAGTTGCTTTATTTTAAAGACTCTCTTTATTCACCCGCACTGCTGCAAATTGATAAGACCTATAAATCCCAGTTACCTCTTAGCGGGCTGCTTTAGAGATTAAAAGTATATACCTGCTTTGATACCACAGTGTCACTCCCAAAAGGATTAACAGGAGTTAAGTGCGTGCATGATAAGCAGGAGATACTCTACACCTCCCCCCTGCAGAAGGCAAGAGAGGAAACAGATGCTGCACAATCCTTCAGAGAAATGTAAAGGTCGTGCAGGTGCACTGCTGACTAGACCACCCTTTGCTCCCTCAAGCAAGTCTGCAGCACACTATATGGTTCATGTTAGGAGTTCAAATCCGAGCAAGACACAGCGCCATTAACTGGACACTAAAATCCTCTCGTAAGAAAGGGCTTCACTGCACATTTACTACAAAATGGTAATACACAATTGCAGCTTTCCTGGGGTGCCCAAAAATTACACATCATTCTTCTACACTGCAATTGCTTCTTATTTCATAGCTGTATTGCATGTATTCATAAATCAGCACAGGGTATTGAACCATTCTGCTGTTTACCTAGTGCTTTTTACTTCATGTTGGGTAATACAAAATAGAGGTAAGACAGTGACTGGTGCTATATAAATTTGGTGACCTATCTGGTGACAACTGAGAGAAAATGTAACATCAGATCAATTCACATGCTCACTAATTCCACATAGGATACAATGCAACTCGACAGTACTTCTGTCTATTGCAGAACTATTGCTCCCTGGTTACACAGCAGGCTCTGCTTATGAGTGCAGGATGTCCTTTTTTTCTTTTAGACTGCACACACTAAAAATAAGAAAGAAAAAAGTTTTAAAAAAGAGAAAATATCTTTACATAAGGCTATGTAATTGAGCTCAGGAAGTGGGGTCCATATTCATGATTTAGAGTTTATAATTAATGCAGATCAAAATGGACACTTTATTTTTTTTTAATACTAATGATATCTGTTACTAGTCCTCTTCTGTGCCAGACACTTGTGTAGAAAGGATTATGATAAAGCTTTTGCTTCAGCAGCTGCACAAAGAGTAAGTAATTTAAAACTGAACTAATATTTTTAGTAACTTGTATATATGATGGGAAGGGATATTGTAACAGTTCAAACAAATCACAGGCATGGTTCAAACAAGCACAGGTTTTATGGCAAGCATTTTCTAAATTAACAATGAATAAAACAGTAAACAGTTCCACAACAAATGAAAATAGTAGGTGCTTTTATTCTCTAAGGGCTCTTTCCAAAAAATGTTGTGAACTGAGAATAGGACACATTCTTGCAGCTGCTTTCATAGGAATATTTTCTCCTGACACATGAGTGACAGGATGCCAAACCTGCAAGGCTGGCAAGATCTGCTAGAATCTCTTTATGCCACAAGTGCTGTATAAAGCTGCTTGAGATGGTGAAGGTCTGGTGATGCAGGTGAAGAGGACAGGAGAGATTGGAGGAAGATATGAAGACATAGTAGCTGTAAGAAATGAAGGACCTTTACAGACTGAAAATTTTCAAACTGCCAAGCAAGGAGACACAGTAGGACTTTCCTGGGTGGAGGATGACCCAAGGAAGCACATATCCAAACAAGGCAGGAGCTTGAGATGATCTCAGGGCACTGGAATGGGAAAAGACACAGTACGCAGAAAACACTCTGGAAGAATTCTCTGACTGAATCCCAGTCTCACTAGCTGATTTACCTAATAACGAGCTGTGGTTAGCAAAGACTTTCTAAGAAACATGCAGAATTCCCAACATGTTTACACCATTCAGTACCTCACTATTTATTCAGTGTGAGTTTTATCCCACTTCTGCCTTGTATCTTATCTGCAATTAGGGTTAGAAATTAAATGAATTTGAGAGCAGTAAGCATACAATTTCACAAACAAGTCTGTGATGGAGTATGGATTTGTGGCACAGGTGGGATATACAGACAGACCTTAGAACCAGGGAACACCCTCGGATCCAACAACCCTGGTGCAGGCACTTCAGCTGGCACGAACTGCAGCCACAGCATAAGAAGCCTCCTAAGGAGATTCTGGAACAATGCTACTGCACACTCAGCATCAGCACATGTAAGCCATAAAGCTTCTTTGGCTGTTTTTCAGCAAGTTCCAACCAAGACAACTTGCCAAAACCTTCTTTGCAGGAGGCTGATGACAAAAACGAGGGTAAAACAACTACTGCAAATTGAAGCCCTCTGTCAATTTCTGCCTTTCACTAATTCAGCATGGACATGCCTCACCCTTCTCAGTCCCTGCAGGCACTCAGGAGGTGCGAAAAGCAGCTAGATTAGAGCTGAAAGCATACCCTTGGCCTTGAAACATTGCTTATTAATATTATTGTTTACATTTACCTTTCTATTACTGAGATACTCTCCAAAGGTGACTTAAGTAAGAAGGTAGAAAGAACAAGCGCTTTCATTTTGTTATGAGTCTATTGTTACGACATTTGTGTAAAAACATCAATTTTCTAGAGGTTTTATGCCAACAAGACAAATTCAGTACAAACTTACATGGCAGAAGTGAATGTAACTACACTACATCTCTACTGGTGTTTTAATGTATTTCCTTACTGATTTTGCAAAACTCAAAGCATAAAATCACATGAATGTAATTTAATAGAGTGCATTTCCATATAGTTGATATTTAATAAATGCATCAAAGAAAGCTCATGGAGAGGCAGAAAGGGACCCAGAGAAAATGAGAAGGGTGCAGCTTTTCTAACAGCACTGAAAACAATTTATATTGAAGAATTGTCTGTCTTGATTTTCTTCTTCCATAGATGCTAATTCCCTCTGCATCCTTCAGGAAAATGGACAGTTTCCAAGATTTTCATTCTTGTGAGCATCAATTCTTAAACACTACAGTACCAGAAATACTGGAAAACCCTTGAGTTCATTTCCTAGAAGCCAGGGCTTTACCTTTAAATAGGAACAGAATAACAGAGTATGTTGCAGATGTTGGTATAGGGTTTACATATCCATGGTCCTGACAAAATTGCACTGTTTAATTTCTGTTTGTGGATACAGGAAGGTCTCTCCTGCGTCATTTAATTATTCTGGTTCTGCCTTTCTAGTATACTCTTACAAATGTAAGAAATTGCTAGAATTCTAATTATGTAGTAAATAAACAACCTTTACAAGAAATTTCTGGATACAAACTATGAAGGAACACACGCATGAGGAGGATATGAAGGCCAACACCTCCAAATCCACAAAGTCAGGTCTGATTGAGAGAGCTGCCCCCAGGCCTCTCCATCAGTTAATTTCAATGGGAATAGTAAGACATTTTGACACCTCTCAAGCACTTAAGCACTTGATATTAGACACCTGTAGTAGAAAATTTAGGCTAAAATATCTATTTTCTTCTGCCTTTCTCATACCAACATGTTTTATCCATAAATATTGTACAGTTTAGTACCACTACTACCTTACCAACACCTCCTCATATGAGTACTGTTGATTTA
This sequence comes from Corvus kubaryi, assembly GCF_017639235.1. NCBI lineage: Eukaryota > Metazoa > Chordata > Aves > Passeriformes > Corvidae > Corvus > Corvus kubaryi. Next base: position 4,623,359 of record NW_024581076.1, on the reverse strand, counting down.
TTATTTTTTGGGGGAAGGCACTCCTACTCTCTCCACTGATCATCTCCTGCCCCTTGGGCAGGGACTGATTCCTTATGCTGCTGTAGTGCATAGCACAGCATGTCTTAGATGTTACCCCCTTCAAACTACAACCACAGACAATACTAGTATACGGTAAACATGGCAACCACAATCTGTGACTTGATGAAATTAAATGTTTCCATTAGACTGACTTGAGGCAGTGAACAATTGAACTAGACAATCAGAGTGTGACACATCCATGATATGACACCTTGCAGTCTAAACCTTCATTGAACACTCACGTAGGCAGCTCTCAGCTATCTGCTTTTCAGTATATTTCACATTCTAAATTTGGCATTTTATATACTCAACATTCCATATTTTTATACTAAATCAACACTTACCATTACACTTCTGTTTGACTGAAAAGTTAAATGCATGAAAAATGTTATGCCTTTGAAAGAAAATTTATGCATGAATAATATCCAGGGATTCATACACTGATTCAGGTATAAAAAGTATCCACCAAGTCCGCTTAAAATAGACGACAAATGGGCACATAAAAAACTTGAGCTGCTGTAAGTTCTCCAAGAAAGTCATAAATCTATGTGATGGTTTCAGTACCTTAGTGTCCAAAGAGAAAAATACACAAGGCAGCCAGATTATAGAGAAGTAAAGTCTCTTTACCTACGTTACTGGTTTTTTAGGACAATTTACACAGTGTATCCATGCTACCCAAAATCCAAAGCACCTACAAACCAAGAACTACCCAGTGTTGTCTCAGCCATACTCACAAACATGGTATAAACAAAACAGAAATTTCAGTATAAAAACTATAGTCCTAGTTCAATACCACACAGGTCTGGTTTCTAAGGATTAATCCTTTGGCTCCCAAGAATCTATTGGGATCTAGTGGGGAAAAAAAAATCAAAAAGAAATCAAAGCATCAGTTCCCCCATGCCAAACAAATCTCCACAACACAATCTTGCCTGCTGCATACGAAGTGTTAATGGCATGCAGCTACTCTTGCAATAAAGACAACTGATCATCCTAGAAATTATTATCTAACAATTTGAACCACATGGACTCACTCTATCAGCGCCAGCTCATCTTTTCTCTGTCAAAGCAGAAAGAACCCTGCTCCCATCATAGTCCCTGACACTCCCCTGCCTTGCACTTCCTACAGCCAGCCTCATCTGGGAAAAAACCTCCCCAAAATGCTATTAGAAAGAGTTGTGTACCACTGATGTGGCTCTGACTGTGCTTTATAGCCATCCTGTACAATGTAGGTCAGAAGCTCGTCCTTCATGTCTCTGCTCAGCAATGAAATGCTGTACAGCCTGATGAGGATCTGAGGTGACAAGCCAAGACGGCACATCAGGATATTTTAAGTCTTCAACTGGGAAAGTACATTTCTGGCTCGCACTGCAGCCAGACAGCCCACCCTGGCGTGGCTTGGGGCTGGTGCCTGCAACCATGTTATAAGTGGGTCCTACAAGGAAACCTGGGAGCACCTCAGGTATTAAAAAGATTTCATAATGCTCCTAACTCCTAAGTGAGCCACTGCTGACAAAGAAATGTAAAGTCCAAATATTGAGTTCTTGCTTAGCAGCATTTCATCAGAGAACATTTCATTTGGCTTTTAATTAGATTAAATCAAATCAAATCAAATCAATAGTGGACACAAATGTCATCTGTTTTGTATCCTTCCTCCAAAACTACAGCCCGGTGTTACTTTTATAGTAAATTCTTCCGAGGAGATAATATTCCATTTTTAATATTATAGCTAGAGTTTCTGTAACTAAATAGTGATGGCTTCCTGACACTAAATAATACATCACATCTATTCAAAGTACAGAAGAGCACAAAAGACACTTAAAAGCCAAGACATATGGTTGAATAGCGTGCCCAGGTATGTCAGATCACCTCTTTACAGAGACTATATAATAAAATTTTCAAAAGGCAAAGTAAATTTAATAGTAACTTGGTTTTACACAATTCATAGAGGCATTTTCTCTGATACTGCATTTGCTTCTCCAGTTTGTACATGGCTTTTTTTTTTTAATTGCAAATATGATTGCCTTTTTTGCAAAAAAAAAATATTCATCCTGATACTGAGAAAGTTGACAGTTAAGAATGTAGCTGTGCTGTCTTCATGTGCTTCTCACTACTAGGAAGCATACACCATAAAGTAGGTTAGAAATGGCAGGTATTTTTGCAAAATTTTTTGGTAGAAAATTTTGCTTTGTTCATTGGAGAAACATTAATTTCATTTGCCTTGGTCCTTTGAAGTAGTATTTTAAAATAGGCTAAAGTACAGATTTCAATTACTCATATCCAAAGAATGAAAATAAAAGCATAAACAGTTCTTAATCCAAAGTAAAAAGTCATCAGTTTTATTTAAAGATTTTTTTTGCTCATTTTTTAAACAATCTACAGAAATCCCTTGGAAAAATCCCCCATTTTTTTCCAAAAGTTTATTGTAAAAAATAATGTATCTGGAAAAGTACTTCCCTTTTCTAGAAACCCCTTACTATGATCGGCACATATAAAATATGTATTATGCTACTTTAAAAACTATCTCAAAGCCATTGTGTAAATGTATTTTTTTTTTCAATTTGAAACACACATACACTTTTTACTCCAATTCAGCAGCAACACTAGAACCCTTACTACAGTCTTGAATTCACAGATCACATTTTGTCTTCCATCTGGTTTAAAAAAAGTACTTGTATTAGTAAAAATTATCTTCAAGCAAGACAGAGAACATATTTCATTGCTCAAGAATATACTATGAATGTTAAATATAAGGACTGAAAATTATACTCCCTTAAACATATATGTAAAAATACATTTCCATCCATTATCTTAGGTGAAGAAACTCCACTGTTCAGACACTTGGAAACATCAGGTTGTTGAGTCTATTTTAGCTTCAAAAAGAAGTCACCTCCAGTTAAGGCAAGTGCTAGGACATTTGAAGCAATAAAACATTTAATATTAATTATAATATTAATGGTTATGAATCTGTCTGTTAATTATTTGAACATTGCCTGAATAAAAATATGACTGACATTTCAGCATTATTACCCAGCTATAACAATATTTTATGAGAGTAAATTTGGCAGTGCAACCTTATGTACAGCTTATCACTGCAACACTATAATGAATTTAGGCTTAGACAGTGATTTATTTCTATTATCTCTTGTCAAGTCCACCATGTGTTTTACTGAGCTGAGCAAACACGCTGTCAAGCAGTTCCACCCTGAAAATGAATAAATGTTGTTACAGTTTATGTTAGTGAGATTTTGTCCCTGTTTCAGTGCATTGATAGAAACAAGCAATTTGGGTTGGTTTTTTTAAATGCTGCCAGTTAAGCTATTATTTCATTCACTCGAGCTGATTTTATGCTTCTTAAGTCCATAATCAATTTTAATTTTGAGGTATGACTTCTCCTCAGCAGTGAATTCCTGCTGTTATTCAGTGGCAACACCACACTTAATGTCAGCTCCGATGGTTAACACTGCTGTGTTTTTACCTTGTATTGCAAATCTAACCCAACATCTTGAAGTAACAGATTCCTTTATAAAGTCCACAAGGTCTGAGCCTGAGGTAGCAGCACTTGGATAACCCATAACCTGAATTTCCACATCCAGCGTCCCACCCCAAGCTGGTCTCACTATTCCTGGTGCTAGACAGCTATTATTAGTCACAGTCCTCTTGTGCAAGTGACACAACTGGACATTCTGAATTACTGCCCAGAGCTACTTATACTGACCTCATTTAAGAACTGTGTGTAAGCTTTTCTTATTTCTATGGCAAGAACAAGTGGTAATAGCATTTGGCAGTATATTTATTTGATAGCTGTTTGCAGCTATGCTAGTCATCACTGTAGAGAAAAAGACACGTACCATGGGCCTGTGGTTAATTCTTTACAAAAGGAAAGACTGTGTATTTGCAGTGCAGTAAATACTGACTTCCTATTAATGATCACTTTACGTAAATGGTTATTTTCTGGCTGTAAGCTTCCTTACTGATTATTCTATCTCTTCATTAATTTGTGGTACAAAGAAGACTGGCAATGTTTAATTGCCACTTGAATCCCAGAGAAATCTGGTGGAGCCCCACTGTCATTTTTTATTTAAATACATATTATCTTGTCAGTCAACCTCAAACAGTACAAGCTGGTTCATGTTACAGTCTACAGCCACTGTGATATACATTTTAAAGGTTTAAATTATAATTTTTAGTCAATAGAGCCCAAGAGGTGCAATCTTTAACAGCGTATGACAACTGAGGCTCCCTATGAGTTACAGGGTAATTCTCTTAATTTCCAGCCGTGCTTAGCACTTAGTACACCAACAGGAGCCCACAGCAGCCACAGTCACTGCACCCACAAGGTTCACTGTCATGAAGGTGGGCTGTGCTGGCAGGGACAAAGGCAGACACGTGGCTCCACTGTGTCTCCTTCCCCTGCCTCTTCTGAAAGCAGGGGGTGATACCTTGGCACAGGGATTTACCAGGTATGATATATCCTCTGAGTTTTACTCAACTTGAAATTCTTCCTCTGCATCTCTAACTCTCCTTGTCTAATCAATATGATTAAGTATGCCCCTCATGGCTTGAGTGTACTGGTGGGCACTGGTCCCAGTACATGAGAATCTATTATTTGATTTGTCAGGCATGACAAATCCTCAGTGTACAACCACTGTGACTCTAACAAAACATCAGGTAAAGCTTTATAATGCCCATTCTACAAAATTCATGATGCATAATGGTAAACTACGTGAAACTCAGCATGTGGTATAGTAGAGCACTCTGGAACTTGTGAACAGTCAGCAAACAGAAACTTTGGTGGTCCAGCTGAGGAATGCATTTACTGCAGATAGCTCAGTGTGCAGCTGCAGTGTGAGCTGCAGGTTGGGCTCTGGGTGTCGGAAAATGATGGGAGCCCGAGGCAAAAGGCTGTGAACTGGTGCTGTCCCTTTGCACAGCAGACACACACACCTTTGGGGCCAGCCAGGAGAGCGGGCACTCAGAGACACTGCAGGAGCCAGGGACTCAGCAGGAGCACCCCAGACTGACATAAGCTTATACTGAAAGGGTATAAAATAAAAAAGCCCAGGGTGTCCTTTGTTTGGGTCCCTCCTCAGCGGAACCCAGCTGGAGATGGTTTTGTGTTCTGCACCTTGACTAAATTACTTAAAGGATTCAGATGTCTGAGACCCTGCTATGGGAAGCCTGGGGTTGAGCCAGTTAGGAAACCTTGTCTGGCTGTCTTGCTGCAAAGTGGCTTCAGCCCCAGCAGTGAAAAGTCTTCAATAGTGGGAGTTTGACTGCCAGAATGCTCCCTGAATGGTCAGACAGGAAGGTTTCTTTAACAGTCTAAAAGACATGTTTATGTTTATCAGTCAGTAAAATGAAAATATAAGATACTACAGATTCACTTAATATTCTAGTTGTTCTTTTAAACCAATGCTTACTAAAGAGATCACTTTTTCAGATTATTATCAAGATATTTATATAGTTAAATCACATATTTCAGTCCCACAACAAAAAATATACAAACTGCCTGTTACTAGAACACAAGGAATGGTTTAGAGAGTAAAATATATTTGCATTATTTTTCTACTGTGAAAACGTAAGGTTTAGAAACTCATTTCATGACCCTGAATTTCTTTAAGCTCATGAATGCTTCTTGTAAAAACAGCAGGACTGCCAACTCACTCAGCTGCTACAGGTTACTAGGGCAGGGTCACAGTAACAGGTATGCTAAATGTCCCACTGGGTAAGCCTTAAGGTTATCCTTAGTCAAAAGCCAACTTTTCCAGAGAGTAAAAACTTCCACTGCTCTTTGTAGCTATCTTAATTTTAGCCAAGGGCTTTAACTTCCCACAGGCTCCCTCGTCCTGGCCTCTCTACAAGAGGGGGAGTTGAGGGATAAAATGCTTTAATCTCCATTCACGCTTCTAGAAAGGAAAATACCTTCATGTGGTGTAAGGCCGCGTATCTGAAGGGGAGAAACCATTCAGAGAAATCGGGGTACTCTGCTCTTTCTTCTGTTCTATCTTTGCAGTCCAGCTCAAATCATGGATTATTTCCTCCAGTGCCCACAACTGGACCAACAGTCCCACAGCACTCCATGCCAGTCCTAGAAAACCTATATGGCAGCCAGTAAATGGTTTAAAGGCAGAGAAATCTCATGCCTGGCTAGTTTGGTTGGTGCAACCATTCCCAGAAACATGTTAATCTATGCAAGCATAAACAAAAGGAGCACAACTTTCACACAGCCTTTATTAACCTTAAGATCTTATTTTCCCAAAGTATTTACAGTTACTTCACTAGAGGTGTCAAACTTGCATCAGAACCAACAACCAGGTTTAGGGTAAGTCTAACATACACACATGCATGTCTGCATCTGTACACATACAGATATATATATATAAACACGTATATATAAATATATATATGCACATGTTGCTCTAATTTATAAGGATTTTTTTTTTTCTAGAGGAACCTGCAAAATAGCTAAACAGAACCCAAACACACATTTCTGAATTATTTAGTATAAAAATAAACAAAGAAAAAGAAACAAAATTAAGTCTCTTTCATTTCCCTGCTCTAAAATTTACATACTTACTTTGCAAAATCCTTTAGTACATAGAAGTACTAAAACGACATTACTTTTGCAAACAAAGGTGCTCTGCACTGGATGATAATTCATCTTATCTCCATTAAATGAAGAGGGACTTCACCTGGAAGACCCACAACCAGACTGGTAAAAACCATTACCCAGTTTGGCTGGGCTAGGTGGTTTTTCATCTATTGTATGTACACATGATCAAGCAAATTCTCATTGAAACCAATCTAAGCAAAATGAACAGAAGAATGACTTACAAAAATAATTACTTACCTTCCTCCACTATTTCCGCAACTTTACAGGATTCAGAATACAGCTTAGGGGCTAACTTTTAGCTTTAAGAAAGTAAAAAAAATTTTGAAAGACTACTTTTGACGTGAGGATTAGAATCACACTTACTTTGCTTCTAGTTAAGAGCAAGCCTTGAGCTTCCTCATACAGCTGTGTAACCTGAATATTACCACTTCTGAGGTGGTCTGGTAGACCAAGCAGCTTTTACCATTGTCAATGAAACAAAACAAATCACTTTGCACTGTACTGGACTTGGAAGACTGCTTGGCTTCCAAGCACTTTTTCTTGGTTTCCTCAGTAATCTGGGGGACATCCCAGACCACAAACCAGATGTTTCCTCAAATTAGCTGGTCAGCTGAAACTGACTGATGATTTCATGCTCTGATAATAACTAGGTGTTCCTTATCCTAAACATATATTATTCAATAACAGTGAAAAACATTCTTTATACTATGATTCTCATCTATCTATAATTTAAAAGTTGAGAGAGATAAGCTTTTTTTCCACAGTAGCATGGCTTACGAAATATTTTGCTATCTCTTTCAATGTCTTTGGAGGTGTCTTCGAATATCTTTGCTCCAGGGGCCAGACTCCTTGAGTGAACTCAGCACCAGTTGCTACTTTCCTTCCACACTCCGCTTCCAGCCAGCAGCTCATCACACATCTCCTTTCCACCCCTGTACACAGAGCTGCAAGTCTGAAGGAGCGGAAAACAGCCACACCACTGCACCAGAAGATCGTGTCTGTGTTGGGTGGCGAGTATCTGCCTTTGTCCAGTGCTTGACTCTGTTGAAGGTTTTAGCAGTGCCCATGTGTCACTAATGCCACCCTGGAGCAATGTGCTATGGTGACTTTAATCCTTGGACCTCTGACAACTCCCCACGATGACAATCCCACTTGAATAGCACCTATGGATTGCAGTGTTTCTGACATGAAATTTTATTCTGTAATATCTTACTTTCTCTCTTGCTATGGAACTGATCGCAATTTCGATACACGGGAAGAGTTAATTTGCAATTTAAAGTATACAAAAAGATTTTGTCATAAGTATTGTTGCCCATTATCACCAAATCAGCAAATAGGAAGCAAAATATAAGGTCTGTTAGCACATGTTAGAGAAGAAGCCACAAAACAGTTGATTTGTTTGACTATTAGTTCTGAGGTAACAGTGGAATGTCAAAACCTAAAAAAATGTATTTCCATTTTTAAGTAAAGTGTTCATTATCTTCAACTGAACATGACTGTTCATTTTAAAAGCATTTATCTGTTCACCCATACTGGAATTTAAATGGAAATATTTTTACAGGTCAGATAGTCTGCTTTTTTGACTGTAAAGCCAGGAACAATAATTTCTTGAAGCTTTCTACATTTTTCTTGAAAAAGCATTAATTCCTTAAAAAACAAGGAAAACGTTAGTTGTCCAGGTGCAGCTCAGAAGTCCCACTTCTCTTCTGTTTCCTAAAGTAAAGCAGCTAGAACCTTAGATATGTAAGCAGCACCCTAAATTGCATTTCTTTGTACTAATTCTGGTATGTACTATCAACTAATAATGCACATCCCTGTTCATTAGTACTCCCCAGTAGGGTCACACTGGAAAGACCTCTTCATTACTCATGCACTGCTTGTCAGCACACAGACTGGAGCAAGATTACTAATACATCTGTCTAATTTTACTGAGAATATTGATGTTAAATCAGTCTCATTCACTGTCTGCACAACCAGAAGCCCGTCCAATTGGAAAAAAAAAAAAAAATCTTGTTCTTCTTATGAAACATCCTAGGTGGAAATAGGAGAAGATGCATATGGTCTATTGGGCTGTATTTGTAGTCTGTAATAGTTATCCAATGCCTTTATTTCAGAGATTACCACATGTGATGCTGAAAACTAAAATTCTACAATGGGACATGTGCTAGTTTTGTATAGGAAAAAAATAAGGGGAAAAAAGGAGAAAAAAAAAGAATATCCTAGTAAATTTTCTGATACGACTCACAGTACATGAATAACATAAATCCTCTCCCCAACTTATATTTTAGCTTGAATTAAAAAGTTTTGCCTTTTTTTTTAAAAGGCTTTTACAAAATAAATTCCTGTTAAACATTTATTAGGTCAATATGTAACACTGAATATGAACACCTGTGATGATTCTAGTTGCTTTCTGCCACTTCAAAATAAAACAAAAAAAGGCCTCCAATATTCAAGCAATTTTATCACCTATCATGGGTGTCTTCCTAATTAGGCAGAGTGTGATAAAATGCAGAGACAAAAAAAATACAGGGAAAATAAAATCTAAATGATCTAGTTACACTGATTTGTCATAAGGATTATTTGAGAGTAAAGCAAGCAAATGAATTTCTACTCTTTCTCAAGGAAAGGAGGGTTCTAATTACTCTGGTAGAGAACAGTTACCTGTAACGTTACGGGGTTAGTCTTCTACATCTCAGCTCTGTCCCCGATCGCTGTGCTTCGCTGTCTTTCTTCACTGACATGACATAAAAAATTGTGCCCACTTATTAAATCATTTGCAATTTTTGATCATTCATACATTGTAATATACTTTAAAATTGTTCTGGGCTTCCTTATCATAAAAGTACAATTTCCAAAATGAAGTCTTCAAACACTTTCTATGTTTAAAAATTTTAGTGCAGTCGTTTCAGGAAAAGAAGTCACAGATATAACAGACAATTTTACTCTGTCATTTTGATCTTTTTACTCAAATGCCACCTCTTCAAAGGACTTTGACAAATCCAGTGTCCTCAAGAGCTAGTTGTTCCACTTGGATTTTGATTGACTGATCAGTCACAAGAATCTTAAGGGGACAGGGAGCACTGTAACAACTTCATAACTGCATGAAGGGTCTAATTTTTGACAGTTAACTGTTTATTTTGGGAATCAGTATGATATTGTAGTACTACTGCCTGTGATACTCCATGTAATGTACCAATGTCATACATGTTCTTTTATTATTTGCAAGACTAGAACACACCAGTGAGTATTACAATACAAATTACTGTCATCTGAGGCTTCTAAAATAAATGTGAGTCTTCCAAAGACGCAGGAGGAAAACTGTCCGAATAACTTATTTTTCGGTTTATTTGAAATTCTGCAAATGAAATCAACATCTTATGTGGATGGGGATTTTCTTTTTCTTGACAGTAAAACAGTCAGAAACATATCTGAAAGTAAAATATATCTCCCTCTGTGTTTGAGTAATTTTGGAATTTCATTGTTTTACACTGAATTCAAAGTAGTTTTTTAAACTAAAATGTCAAATACTAAATCTAGAAATTGGTATTTTAGTATATCTAATTTGAAGGAGATGAGAGAGACAGGGAGAGAACATGCTGTCAGACATACTGACAAAATCTAAATGGATTAATGAAATATATCAATAGCAACAGATCTGCATGTTTGGCTAAATGATATTTTGGAGGAAACATTTTGTCTGGTTTAATCAAAGCTTGATGCAGCTTCTGCATTAACTCCAGAAAAGCAACTCCCAGTAGCTGAAGATTTGACTCCTTCCCATTCATTTCATAACTTAAACCAGGAAAGACACTGTAGGTCATGGATAGGATGTGTCCGCACCTCCCTTCCCACACCAGGATGCTGGGAATTTCAGGAGGATACACAAATTCAGAAAGGAATTAGGCAAAGTCCTGAAGGGTAGATAAACTAATTGAACAAGTTACCATGGCATGGATAAACACATTGGCTCCAGAAATCTCTACATCCTGGTAGAAACAGCACAGGTCACAGGGCAACTAGTTTCATGTTCCAGTGCCCTGGAACTGCTTTTCTTACTTTCCTATTTGTCTCATGGAAGTAAATCCTTTCCTTCTGCTTTTTAGTCTCTTTTGTTATCTTGATTGAAAGAGACCACATTAACAACACGACTGCTTCACAAGTCTCCAACTCTGGGTGTGGAGAATACTTTCCAAAATGAAACTGAAACTACTGAAAAAAATTTGATAAAGGAGTTAAGAGCCAATGCTATTTCAGATAAATGTCAATGAACTCAATCTAACCAACTTTGTGTAAAGCCATTTACACCAAAGCTCCACCCAGTCTAACAAAGAGGACTCTAACATCAAAAGCCAACAGTGTCATGTCTTGCGTTTTTTGTTTTGTTGGGGCTTTAAAAAAAATTAACTAGCCACAGCCTCCACCCTGCAACGCAGGCAGAATTTTAGTATTCCAGGTCTGTGAGTGTAGTTCTGTGGCAAATAATTTGAATTATGTTTCAGGGGTTGCAAGGCACCAGACACTCCTCTAAGAATTTTGCGCTACCGAAAAGTAATAAAATAGAGAGGAAATTGGGCTGACACAATTCCGGAACTACAGAAATGCAGCTCACAGACCTCGGCTCTTATCAGTCTTTGACAGGTGCATTTAGGTACTCTTGGGTTATTGCTCTCAGACCTATTAACCTCTACCGAGCCCAGATTTCGCCTCTTACAGTCAAGATCCTGCAGGGATATGTGGGGCATGTGATTTAATAGAAATCTCCAGAAAGAACAGCGTTTCTCACATCCCTGGTTTTTCTGCCACCCTCAAAAAATCTCCTTACCAAATAAAGTAAAAGTTTTGCTTTATCTCCTAAGCATAAAGAAGCAGACATTGCATGCCAGGATGGCAAGAGAACTGCTGTATAATGTATTTCCCTACTGGTTGTTTCCTTTTCAGGCTGCTTCTTTTTCAGGGCTCCCAGACAACCACAGCATCTAACCGTGGACTTGGAAACATCTACATTAAGGGCAATTTTACTGCAAAAGGTAACAACAGATAGCACCACAGATTTTATTTTTTTACCTCTTATATTCCTGACCTCAAAAAGTCCAGTTTTCAGCTGCCAGCTGTGAAAATCTCTTTTCCTGCATCATCACTGTTATAAAAAAATCTCAGAAGATGAAAAATAACTTTTTGGTGTATCTATGCACCACGGGATTTTGGATTACAATCTTTAGTTGTACCGTGGCATTGCCCATTGCCTTCACTGGGACCATTACAGTAATGGATGGGAAAGTAGCAAAGAACTCCACAGATGCAGCACTAACATTCAGAGATGAGACACCAAAGCTTTTTCTCTCCAACGTTTTGAATATATAGAGTTTTGCCAAGATAAGGTTTTGGCCAAGATCCAGTGCAGGGAAGTTTTTATAAGAACTAAAAAGAGCTTCTGGTATTCAGCCAAAGCCTCTAGTTGCTATTAGTTCTGAGGCTGGCCTCCTTATTTTAATATTCACTGCATAGTTTTCATTTCTTGCATGGTACCCCACAGTGGCTTTGGCTTCTAGGGAGAAAAGTACCTCACCTGAAAGAAACTGAGCAAAACTACAAAGAATCATAAAATCACAGGGTTTTTTATGTTGGAGGAGACCTTCAAGATCACTAAGTTCAACTATTAACCAGTTTGTCTTGGAAAAAAAAGGAATGTGCCATACATCTAAACAAAAAGAAAAAACCACCAGTACTCTTAAGGTCATCAGCTGAATCACTCTACACTAATAATTTTATGATGTTCCTAAATATGCAGTAGATGACTGTAGGTACTCTTACACTTTTTAGAAAGGACTGTTTTACCCAGATATGAGGTAAATAAATCAGTTCAGTGGTTCTGGGACATAAGACTACTATCCCCAGCTGGGAGGGGGAAACACATAATACTGTCTTGCCCACTTAGATATCTAGCATGTTAGCAAGTCTGTAGAAATTGCCTTGGCATATGTAGAGTGCAAAACAAAAGCCTTGAGGAGGCGAGGATATGCAGGTAGTATTTGCCATTTTGGGAGGATCACATGTCCCAGGGTGTCAATTCTTTTCACCAGTTCCTGGAACAGGCAGAACATTTTCACTGCACCCTCCTGCCACATGGTATTACCACACCAGTCCTCTGATGCTAACAGACAACGCCAAACCATGGTCTCGCTTTATGACAGTGCTCTGTGGGACTAGGTGTTACCGACCCAAGCTGACGGTGAGGACAGGGCCCCCCCAGCACTACAAAATTAGAAGTGTACACGAAGATCTGCAGTGGACACAGCGGAGTAATTCTGTCCTACCCTGCCTGCCATGGTGCCTCACGTCTGCACTTTATTACCTACTGAGGGTAATAGGCCGTTAGCTTAGGAGAACAGTGCTATTAATGGATTCTGTTACAATATAATGCTTCGTTAACAGAGCTCTCAAAGAAATCAACAACTTCAAAACTCCCATAATCAATCCAATTTAATCTGATATATGCTCTGTCAAATTGCATTTCAAAAGGCTTTTATAATGCTGAAATTCAGTTATCTAATAACAGCATTAGCAATGTTAATTTTCTAATCAGAACGCAAAATCATTAATTAACCATGCCTTCTTTAACTAAAAGAAGCTGCAGTTCCTAATCAGTAACCCTACGAATCCTTTGATGTTTATGCATAGAAAGGGTACACTCTCCTCTGGAAATACCTGTGAGGCTTTCATTAGTGCTGGTGTTTGCGTTGGACATAAAATTGCTTCCTTGGTTCTGAGCCTCTCCCGTCCTTCCATCTTGTGCCATTACCTACAGCCACAAGAGGCCGGTGCTCAGTAGCACGAGCAGCATTCCTGGGTGGTCCTCGCTTCCTGGAAACAACACTCAGTTGTCCAAAGACACCTCAGGTCAGTCCCAGCAGTCCAAAGATGTTGGTTTGCCATCATGCCTAGCCTGTCCTTATTTTAGCACAGGAGCACATAAAAGAACCTGTAATTGTAACAGGATTGGAAACCTGCCCCAGAGCAAGAATGGCAATTTTGCCTCAGGTAGAGGATCCACCTATCTCCGGAAGTGCCCAGACGGGAGTAATTCCCCTGAATATGTTCCCAGCACTCAACTATTTATATTTACCGCTCCTGGGTCTTTCTGAGTGGTCTGAACTCATGGATCTCTGCCAGTGCACAGCTAATTTGAACTTGAATCCATGCAAACTGCTTGCATCCCCATTTTTCTTCAGAAAAAGGTCCCATAGGACTACCACTTGTCATGCAAAAAACACATCTGTTTGTTGTTTCATTGTTTGTTTGCTTGTTTTGAATCTGCTGCTTAAAAACTTTTTTGGGGAAATGCAGAAAAAATATATGAAATAAATAACTTTAATTTACACCGTTATTACTTAAACTCCGAAGGTTCATTCTGCTCTCTGGAAACAATTGTTTCTATACCTCAATTGTTATTAAAAAGTCAGCACAGACATAAATTTTCCTTTAGAACAGCCCAACAATAAACAGAGGGATTATTTTCAGAATTTTTTTTCAGGCAAAGATTAATATGTGAGAAGCTTACACTACATATTTAATATATTATTTCAACAAAAGTTAAAAGCAGAACAGTAAAACAATAGTTCAGCAACTTTTCTTGCCATTTACAATCAGGGAATTAATTTTCCTGGGAAAAAACTGTGCTCCATGCTCCAGGAATACACCCTTTAAATTTGATGATAAACCAACTAGCAACTGAATATCCCACACTAAAATTAAATGACAGCTTTAATGTTACTAGGGAAAATAAAACATATCGCTAAGGCTATAAACTTGTTCATGACAACACTATAAGATAAAAACAAGAAAGCAAGAACGCATGCACCATTTTTACTTTCATAATATTAGATTGCCATGTAATAGCTTATTTGCTCATTAAAAAAAAATTCCTATCTTTCAGACAGAGCATTCACAGAGAATAAAGACAACCATAAAACACAACCATCATGAAGTTTCTTACACCTATATCTAAATAAGTAAATGGCTCTCAGACTGTGCTCCATCTGTCAAGAAGCTAGTGAGGGAATTTAGTCCCCTTCAAGCCTGCTGGCAACTGGTTCCTTAGCCTCAAGCAAGTATTTCACTTTGTTTCCCACATTTGTAAAATATTGTGCTCTGGCCTGAAGAACAATGAAATGTTCTCAATGCCTTGTTCAGCTGAGCATTTCGAAGGAAATATGCTTAACTCTATGCATACACGTAATTGCAATGATTTTGACATAATAGGTTTTCCTGAAAAAGCACAAAAAGAAATTTTTTCTGAGATGAGCCTTGAAGAACATCTGTAACTTATGTTTTAAAGTAGAATTGCTAAAAGCATATTGGATGGGTCATAAAGTAACGATTATTTTCACTTGTAGGCTGGCTACAAGTAACTTGTAGCTGATAGGGTGTAATTTCTTTCTGAAGTATAAAAGTGCCCCCTTAAACTCTCAGCGATGGGGAATAGGATCCTGCCCTGACATGATTATGCCATTGATTTCCTTCTCTTTCAACATTTTTATGTATTTTCAGTTTTTAAAATAGCAGATCATTGCTGATGAGAACATCTAAAAAAAATGAAATTTCTGTGTTTGGCACATACATGAATAAACTGTTGGAAATTGGACCTCGAGTCATTTGCCATGATATTTGCTTAGGAGATGTTATTGCACACACAGCATAGATAGCTGAGCACTGAATCTTTCTGAAATTTGCAGCTGTCCTGGAAACTATAAAAGAAGTTGGTTTTGGCTGATTTTACTTATTTTACAAACAGAAACAGAAACAGAAGTTGATAGTTAAAGTCACTTCACCAAACTACTGATTCTGTAATTGGGTGAAACCATTTATGTGCTTCAGCAGAAACCCTACCGACCTTTTTGTTGGGACAAAATAAACTGCCTTTGACATTTGGTGATCCAACTGGGAGAAAAATTCAGCCCTGTTTTTCAGAAAAGTGAGAACAGCATCTCCCATTAGCTTTCTGGCTGATGGAACAGCGTGTGTCGTCAGCACACCACTGCTGGAAATAAGGCACCAAATGCCTGATCAGTAGAAAATGAATGAATCATAGACTGGGTGGAATTGGAAGGAGCCTGAAAGGCTGTCTCATTTCAACCTCTGCCAGGGGCAGGGACACCTTCCACTAAGCCAGGCTGCTCAAAGCCCCATCCAACCTGGCCTTGAACACTTCCAGGGATGAGGCATCCACAGCTTTTCTGGGCAACCTGTTACAGTGCCTCACCACCCTCACAGGAAAGAATGTCTTCCTAATACCTAATCTAAATCTTAGCATAACTTCCAGGAGGACCTGCTCTATGACTTTGCTGGCCACCAAGGTGAGACTGACTGGTTTCTAGTTTCCTGTGTCTTTCTTTTTTCCCCTTTTTAAAAACAGAGGTTATGTTTCCCCTTTTCCAGCCAGTGGGAACTTCACCTGCCTGCCATGACTTTTTAAGTATGCTTCTGAATATCATTTTATAAGCAGGTGTTTTCACAGAAGGCAATCAATGGAGTATGATGGCTTTTTTTGACCTTCAAAAACTACAGGTACCTTTTTTATTCAAAATCTATGAATTACGTTCCCAACTAAACTGCATGATGTAGAGTAAAATAAGTTAGTGGCCCTGGAAGTTTGTGTTCCCACAGACTCTCCGAACACCCAGGTGTGGGGATGGGTGGAGGCCACGGAGCCTCCCAGCCAAGCCCTGATCCAGACAAAGAACTATCCCATTTAGGAGCAAAATAACATACATCTGACACTAAGCCTTCACACAAACAGTGCATTGTATTAAATATCATTTTCATCCTAAGAGTCTAAAGACACAAGAGAAAAGGATATTCTGAATAAACAAAGAACTTTCATTTTCTATCTTCCACTACATCTTCCATTTAAAATGGTATTTCAAGCCATGGGCATATATACTGCAGAGTATTTACACATTTATTCACTTTTAGGTTAAAAGCATTCCTAGTTACAATAATTATCTCTAATGATCTAAAATTATGTACTCATCATTTTCTTATAGTTGATTACTTCTCCAAAGCCAGCCTGATGGTTAGGCAATCGTGTGCTCTGCTATCTAGACTCAAGTTACAGTTGAGTATGTGATATACTGAATATACCTTACACTTCCTACACACTTTTAATTTAGCCTGAAAAACAACTGTTGAAGCAGGTGATTGTATGTTAACAAGAGAAAGATTGTGGAAAATTTATTACCTAAACATGGTTTTACGTAATTAAATCAATGACATATCATCTATCGTATCACCTAAATTGATAAGCAATTCCTGGAATATTTAACATTAAGTCAGTTAAACTTCTATATCCAAGAACAAATGGAATGGACGTGGTTAAGAATTACTTTATTTAATACATCCAAAGTTTAAATGGCTGCTATTAAGTAACTAGAGAAATATCTGCCACAAAACATACACAACATCATGGCTGATCCTGGAGCTTTTGCATTCAACAGCTCACATTGTGCTTAAAGCTAAGTTTCAGAATTCTGAACATTTGTGATGAATGTACATTTGTCCTATTTCCAGCCCCTCTTCCTGGAATGTCTTTGAGAGTCCAAGAAAAATAGTTGCAGCAAGACAAAATGGAGGAAAGAAAAATTCTACACATTCTACTGAAGCATCTATTATCTATGCACCATCTTCCATTTATCTTTCTTGCACTGCAAAGCCAGCCCAGTCTATTTGTCTACCTCCTATTAATGAATTATGAATATACCTGATAATTAAAATTCGGTATTTACAATTCTGGCTGTGCAGTGGTACAATGTGCGATTCAAAGCTGTCGCTCTGTGTTAAGAACAAGGTATGCAGATCTCCAGGTCTCTGGCAGCATTTCAAGATGTCTTGCTAGAAACACTTAGCAGACGCTCTTATGACATGGACACAGTGTATTAACCCTGAAGAGCAAGAAAAAAACCCCACGTAGTTTCAAGGCATACAAACAAGCACCAATTATTTTGCTTATTAAAAAGTCTGAAAGTTTCCCTCTGAAATCACCTCTTTTTGGAGTCACTTATATTCATCTTAGTGGCTGCAATTGAGCTTTTAATGGCAGAATTCTCCCTGCAGTAAGCCTGAAGCTGATAATCAGCATTTTTACGCTCTTACCTCTATGGAAGAAATGCTGATGCCTTCTCCAGCCCCGCTGCCCAATCACCCTCTCCTGTGGGGATGCAGGTGGGCAGCTCCATGTCTGGAGCCCAGCAGCTGGCAGGCAGCCACGGAGGTGGGCACTGCTCCGCACGGCTGGAGCTCAGGGCAGGTTTGTTCCATTACTCTCAAAGAGCTGCTGCTTCCCTGACTTTTGAACAACTTTACCAGCTAAACCTCACCCCATCCGATAACCAGCCCTGCCTGTCACCCAAGTGCGTACACATCCCTTCCCCAGGCCCAGCTGGGATGGGACGGCGGCTGCAGGGACACCGGCATCCTGCAGTGAGGAGGTGCCACAGCCCTGCGTGGGAGCACTGACACATCCCTGGTGGCCGTGAGGCAGCAGCTCCTCCGCAGGGCGGTAATGACCCATGAAACAGCATCAATCCAACACAACACCTGCCCCCGTGTGCCTCGCTGAAATGGAAAGTACCAGCCCTGCCCACATTCACCCACTTTGGAGTTTTCTTTTTTTTTTTTTTTAAGATTTCTAAGATTTATGAAGGTGATTCTTATTGGTTTTGAATTTGAGACAAAACAAAACAAACTCCAAAAAAACCCAAACAAAAAAATCAACATCAAAGCAAAACCATCATCCCAAGCGTATTTGAAAGATCACACCTGAATGGTCACATCTCTTGCTCACGCTTGATCACATCACTAACAAAGACATGCATGTTAGAAGGACATCTTCTGCCCTCTCTGCAGAAGGACTTTCCTTCAGGTCACAGTTGGTCTTTTTGACTAGAGAATGCAGAAAACACAGATGGCAGGTATGACAAAAAATATGAAATATATATATGTAAAAATCATCCCTGATAGTTGGCAGGTTCCTTTCATAAAGCTTGGTGGATGTGATGGCCCAAGAGGGAAGGCAGAAGGAAGGACAACACCACATCAGGCAGTTCACTGGGACTTGACTTCACTCATCTCCAGCGGCCTGTTCTTGTTTTTCCGGGGTGTCCTCATTACTGCCTACACCCAAGAGATCAGCTGTAGTCTCTTGAGATCCAGAGTGTGCTCTGGGCAACACCATGGACAATAACAGAGGAGCAAGAGGGGCAGAACAAGCTGCTGAAAATCACTGTCATCCTCTGAGCATGTGGAGTGGGACAGAGGTGACTCACTAAATGCTTCTGTAGTGCATGTGCACATCCCTGAATATTAGAAAACAATAATTAAGTTGAAATATGTAAGGACAGCACCTAAAATACAGTTAAATGGACTACTTGCTGCTCAGGGACAAATTTCACTTTGGTTTTACAACTGTGCAAATTCTGAAAACTGCCTTAAGTCTCTGAAATGTCTCTGACTTCCCCACCCTGTGAGGGACAGCAGAGCACTGAGCCAAAGTTTTGCCCTGGGAATTTCTAGCTGCTCTTTTTTTTTTTTGTTCTCCCACTGGGTGCTCTAAATAAGCAATTGGATGAATGCTATCACAGAGTTATTATTTCTGTAATAAATTTTCAAAACTACCTATATGTATAACTGTAAGCCAAAGTCCTTCAGGGACTGTCATAAATCCAAAAGCTGCCTGAGTGCTAGATTTAGTATTTTGATCATTGAAGTGGCTGAAAGTAATACAAAAATACATGTACAAAAGGACAGCTCTCTGTCAGCTATACACATTTACACAGACTTCTGGGCAACAGTTTCAACCAGAAATTAACAACTTGGTCTAAGTAAATTAACTGCCATCCAGGCTTCCAACAGAGCATTGGAATTTGCCCTGCCAGGATGCGCAATGCTTAAAGTACTTAAGAAGTCTCTTTCTGAAAAGTGTCTCCTAAAGGTTTACAGTTCTCCACATAAAGCCAAAATACACCATTTTAAAGGTATTTAAATATTTTATAGTGCTTTCTCTACATACAGATGGAAGAAATGAAGTTAGATGTTTTTGCATGTATCTGTCTCTGCACCTCAACCTAAGACACCATCCCAAAATGCTGTAGTGTGGCTGCAGTGAGCTGTTCCTATTATCCCAAACCTCCTTTCTTGGATACAAAAAATGCCAACCAAGTGCATAATTCGAAACACAAGTAACAATCCTAAGAAAACAGTCCAAGCTCCAAAAATTAATCTGGGTAGGGGCTCTACTGGATGAACTGTAGATGCAGGAGAAAAAGGCCCCAAGAAGGACAGGATTGCCAGCCATGTTCTGCTCTCCTCATGTCCTTCACAAAGCCAAATGGAGATGGAATTACCCAGGTAAACACAGAAGTGGCAGAAATGAGATACTCCAGCAAACCTTGACTGCAATCCTTTGAGGCCACTGTGACGTGTTATCATTTCCAGCGGATTATGGCCAAACAGACATCAGGGACAAAAACATCTGTTTGGTGAGGATGAAGAGAAGAGAGCGAGAAGTATTACAGCACAACCTGTGAGATTGCCTTCTCATACAATGATGATGGGCCATGGTAGAAGTATTTCATCCAGTGTGGCACTGGGAATGGCCATATCCATGCTGCCCCCAGTGGAGGTCGGATGTGGGTTACAACTGGCTATATAGGGCGCAGAATTGTGGTACATCCTCAATTTTAGGATGTCTGAGCCATTATTTTGTCTCTTGAAGTCAAGCATCAGGATAGCCAGCCACATTAATGGACGTGACAAACAATTCTTTCAGTCACCCATGCTACAGATGCAGGGAGACAGTCTGCTTCGTTAATGCTTCCATCTCTGTCTGCTGAGAGAGTTGACAAAAAGGGGCAGGTTCCCACTAAAAGCTGGAATTGTTCTGTATTCTCAATGTGGAAAGTTAAGAGCCTATATCAACAAGAAAAAAAAAAAAGCAAACCCTAGGATTCTCTATCACTTTTCTATTTTTGTCTCAGTGAAAAAACTGTAGCAGTACTTTGTTACAGTCACATACCATAAGGAACTTATCATCATCACAGCACTAACAATAGGTACAAAGTTTTGAAAGCTTGACATTGAACCTTTTAATTTTAGTTAAATGTGAAACACTTTTATTTGGGCCAAGAAGAGGGCCCAAGGGATTTTATTTCAGTGGATAGGAACTGCTAATTTACTGTGCCAATAATCCAACAGTTTGCAGACAATACTTTTCACAGACAGTACCAGACAGGAAGGCAGTACATTATTGTAATGCACATCTTAAGGAATCAACAGGCTTAAAGCAATACCTGTGTGTTACATTTTTGGTGGCACACACTTAACTCTCTTAACTAGTACTTCTAAGACCTACATGATGTGCAGTCAAGAAAGAAAAATATCTTATGTAAGCATGGTCCCTCTGAACTGGAGAGATTATCCTTTAATGTTCTCCTGCCTTTTATAGGCACAAGAGGAAAAAAAAACTTCTTCATGGTGCCGATTCCTCTCATTCACATTCTCTTTCATGACTTCATTTGTGCAGTCAATTGCTCACAGACGTGAATAGAAAGGTGGCAGTACAGCCCTGCTTTACCTTATCAAATATAAGGGAGGAGGAGGGTGAGGCCCTGGAGAGCAGTTTCTTGAGGTGATGCTGCTGGAAGTGGATATCCATACCTTTTCAAAGGGGTAACATTATGCTGGATCTCATTTTAATCTCAGGGACACTATGTAAGTGCAAGGAACTGCAATAATTATTATTATCCTATTATTGTAATTGCTCAAAGAATTTTCTGCTAGTCTCCCATTTAGCATAGCATGTGAACATCTGACAAAGAAAATGTGATTAAGGTGTGAAGCTCTGGTGCCTGCCAGCTGAAGAGCAAAAGATTCCCATCATAAACAGTAACTGAAAGAATGATGGGTTTTCTGGTCCTTTCATCAGGAAATAAAAATACAGTAGTTCTTCAACATCTGTTAGAGACCCAGAAAAGAGTGGAGGGAAGCAATCCAATTCATCTGCATGAACTGTTTTTTGTGGTACAGCACCACCACTCCCTCAAAGTGCTGACATGTTGGAGTCCAAGTCCGACTTGGGGGAGTAAAACAGAGATGGGAACAGGCAGAGTTTTTCTGAGGTCATATAAGGATGTAATTTCTTTTCTGTTTGTAACAAATAAGCAAATGGTTTTTTGCTGTTTCCCTTTCCTTCCTTTCCCTGCAGTAGTTAAGCTGACAGTTATCTGCAATCAATACATTACAGGAGCTAATAAGCTGCTGTGTCTGCTGGTGCTGAACCCAGAAGCCACAACAGCCTGTCCCTAGCTGTAAGGTAAGGTTGGGACATTCTGACTTAGCTTCTGGGATGCAAAGATACTCTTCTTGGTGGTGCAGAGCATGGGAAGCAGCATGTCAACTGCTTCCACTGGTGGTGCATCTTGAATACTGCTCCCATTTTGTCATGTAAAGCTGGGGCATGTAACAATAAAAAACCAGGGAGAGGAAGAGAGCTGATGGAAGAGAACAGAATTTTATTTGTGTCTCTTGGAACAGTATTATTTAGTCTTATGCTCTTCCGTATTTTTTAACTCCTCCTGTGCTTCACTGGACATGTGGACTAGGTGTTACTTCCCCCTCTGTACTAAGTTTCCAGCTTGGCACAACCACATGTTCACCTTAAAGTTTTTTAAAGTCATGTCAGCTCACACCAGCTATAATCCCTGGTTCACACACACCAGCCATACCTTCCAGCTGTTTTCAGAAGCAGAAAATACCCCACACAGCAAGAAGTGCTCCATGTCAGTCTGTTCTCTGCTCTCTGAAACCTCTTTCCCCAACACTGAATAATGGTGTTTCTTTAAAACACAGCTCCTGATGTATCTTGAACCCCTTCTCCCTCCCAACTGAGGGTCAATGGAGGGCAAAGAGCCCTTCAGGAGCTTCAGGAGCAAGATCTCAAACTCATTAAAGCCCTTACTCCAGGTAATCTCTCATTTCTGAGTCTGCAAAGGTGCTTGAAGAACCAGGGCACACCACCTGCCACCTGTGCTCCAAATCATCTCACACAGCACCTGCTGAAACCTTGTCAATTATCTGCTGCACACATGGATTTGCACTAACTGTACCTGGTTCTTTTTCTGAGTTGTCTGAAAACAGCTTTCCATTTTCCAGCTGATTTTAATAATAACTGAAAAATAAATTATTTAATTAAAACATTTAATGGATGGAGTGGTAGTAAACAGGACATTGTAAATACAGCTATTAGTACACCAATAAATAATTGTTGAGGTCTTCTGTTACTATTTGTCCCTGTTTTAGTGACTTATATAGTATAAGGAAAGAAAGGGTTTGTCCTTTTTTTATTCTTTCTATATACATTTGCTATTCAGAATAGTGCAACAGATCATCAAAGACAGCTATGGGAGCACTTCTTGTATTCCTTTATTCGGTCTTTTGCTTTCTGCAAATATTCTTGTGTTTTAAATCTCATTCATTGTCATGTTTTGTTCAGGACGCAATCTCCTCTGACACACAAAGCAGATGAAACTAGGGATTTCCAAAGCTAAATTCATAACTCTTGATCTCTTAACAGCCCAGAGGCTCCAGGTGAAAGCAGTAATAGATTCACATCCTCTGTGGCTCGTAGAAAGTGAAATATGTGTAACATATATGACCATTAAGTTGTACTTGTAGGTAGATGAATCTGTGAATACAAACAGTGGGGATTAGCATACATTTGTTAGCAAAAATGTACTTAAAGGTCTTGGAACCTATTTACCAAGCTTCTACTACTGTTGCTTCAAGCCACAGTCCCTGCTGGGGTTAGGAGATGTTTTTTTCTTATGAGAGGGAAAAAGCCGCACTGTTTGTATCCACCTTAAGTATTTTTCAAGGCAAGTTGAAACTTGAAAAAACTAAGTCCTCACATCTTGGCACACCTAAGCCATGCTACTAAGGGCGTCCCACACCACCCTTCTGTGCTGTGCTGTACCAACCATCCAGAACAAACCTTAGGGGCTCTGGGAGCTTCACAGCTCTGAAAACTGGATGAAAATCATGCTGATTATGTAAAGACCAACAATAAACCCAGCGGGCATTTTTTTTTCTTGCCTACTCTGTATGGCTCCTACATTCAACACAGGTAAAGACACTGGGTGACATATCCCAATGATGTGTTGGTGATATGACAGTTTATCTGTGATTTTTTTCAGTCTTCAAGTCAACACTGGATTTATTCAGGAAAAAAAATTATGGGTTGGATAAAGGTATTGAGGCTGGCTGACAAGCATCTTGATGATCTCACTGGGTGTCCAAAATGGTCCCATCTAGCCTTAGAATACAATAATCTGTGAACATTATTACATGCTATCCACACTCCCACTTATTTTGGTGACCTTTACTTTTTCTTCTTGGAAGCAATGATGCTCATAGCCATCAGTCAACATTTCCTCCCCCAGACTGCTTTCACATCTCTCCTACATCATCTGTAAGGACTTGGATCACTTCCATATGGAACGACACGTGACCTTCCAGACACGCACTTTCATGGGACATACGTAATCCTGCAAGAGATGCCAATGAAGGTCCTCCCAATACACCTCTTATGCTCTTTTTCTTGGACCTTTGCTTGTGCCTGCAGACAGCAACTCTAATGATTATCTATATAACATATCACTTACAGTATTACTCTGCTGCTTTTACCACCCAAGAGAAGCACTGAACAAAGATAATGATTTCTAAAAAAAGGACCTGAGAAAGAAAAACCCCTGACCAGTTCTCAACTGGAGGTCACACACCAAGATACAGAGACGGTGTTAACAGGATGTGCAAGCAGCCCCAGAAGCCAGCTTTTTACTTGGCTTGTGCGTTCTACTTGGGAGGGTAAGTGAGAAAAACTCCTGACTCAGCCAAGACCCCATGACTATTGATTTTTAAAGGAAATTATCCTCCCAGCTGCAGTGTTTTTGAAAAGTCCACTCTTAAACACTCCTCGCAGTTTAAACGAATGGAAATTACGAAGGCTGGAGGCCTTTATTAGCAAACCTCACTGGGACAGATCCACACAGAAAACCTGGAGGAAATCACTAAATGAAGATCCTACACTACTCTGCTGAGACATAAGGTCTGTAAAATCTTCTCCCCTTTTCCCCTCATCAACTTAGGTGAGGAAACAGAGGACTCAGTGTATTGATGGACACATGCTATTTAAAAAAAATTATAGCTTTTTCTCCTGAATTTTACATGAATGTATCCGTGTTTGATATCTTTTTCCCTTATACTCAGTGTTTTCCAGACCTTAACACAGCATCATCCAGATCTATATTTCACGTTAACTACTCGCATGAAACACTTCTACTGAACATCAGGAATATTAAAGTAGAACAGGAAACTTTTGGGGATAAATAATAATCTACGTTTTGTACTTTCTTTGCGCTATTTCCTCTCCTTCTGCTGTTTCTACCTTGAATATGTATTACATGAATCACTTTACCCACTGGGAAAACAGATCAGACCCTGACATTGTGGTATCAGTGAAATCTCTAATAAAAAGAAATCACAGAATGGTTTGGGTTGGAAAGGGACCTTGATGATCATCAAGAATGAAGCATAATGCATACCTGAGGAAGAAATTAACAAAACCAGAATATTTTTTATAATAATTCCTAATTATTTTGCAAAATAATTTCTAATATTAACATATGCATACCCTCTTACATCGCAATGTGAAAATGTAAATTCCATATCCTTGGACACAGGCAAGCAAAACATGAAAGTCTCAATTCTTTTCAGCAATTAACTCTCTCTACCTGTAAACTTTCCTAAACCAATTTGATGGAGGCACTAGGAATACCTGAACTGTACAAAAAGATGATGTGCAATTAAAAATGAAGTTCCATTTAGGGGTTTAAAAGTTTACTATGAAAATACACCATAGAAGCAACTGGAAGACTGTGCGTGCAGAAATGGCACATGATCTACCCCACAGAGGGTCTGAAAGTGAGAAACAGAAGAGCTGTTTTGAGTAGTTAAATAATTATGTATTTTAATATGTCTTCAAACTGTGTTTAAAGCCTTTCCCCAAAAATAATCTAATAAATAAGCTAGTGAAAAGTGTAAGTACTTCTTTCTCTTGGGTTGTATTTTTATTTACCGGAAAAAATAACTGCATGTTGGCCATGAATATAGTGAAAGGTACTGCACAAGCCTGCATGCTTCAGGAGCAATTGCTGCATATAAATACAACACTGAAATAGCCTGTGGAACACAAGAAAACAGTTGCCCAACTGACTCTCTTTGTAAACAGGCAATTATGTACCAGGGGTCCAATGTCTAAACATTTTGGTTTTTAAAAATAACAGGAGTTAAGTAATTTAATACTTTTAAAAATTTGAGCTATGAGATTAAAAATGAGAACATATTCACCTTGCAAAAAAAGTGGATTCCTACTATTCCTTCTTTATGAGAGGTTCCAATCTGCAATCACTGCTCAGGTAGAGCCACTATTTAGATCAAAACCAGCTCTGTCTGGGGGAAAAAACTGCAGGACAAGGGCCAGTGTTTGTACTGGAATTTATTAATGTTAGCATAGCTGGTCAAAACCTAGCCATTACAGTAGCTCTGTTGTAAGTATCCTGGTATTCCCACTTGAGTCCAACATAAAATTTCTCTATAGTCAGCTCTGGAAGAACTGGTGAAGAGGAAGGATGAGCTGGGTCTCCCCAATGCATTGCCAGGACAAGGGTGACAAGATATGTGTCACTGTGGTTCCATCTTCTTACCATAAGAAGCCAGGAACTCAATAGCTGCAATTATTTGTACAAGTCAGGCAGACACTTCATCTGAACCATGGGAAAAAGAGTAGGGAAGAAACACAGTCCTCACAAGGAAGTAGCACTACCGAGAGAAGACACTTGCCCTATGCATTATTGCACAGAGGAGGACAGATTCTCCTAAGTGCTCAGGAGCAAGCAGTTCCCAACAGGAGGGCAGGTGCTGCTAACGACTCTGGAAAATACTAGAATGTCTCTGAGTGCCAAAATGCAGGGTAGCCTTTCTATTTGAACTTGGGTGCCTGAAAGCAGATATCGTTAATATAGAATTTTTGAGATTACTTAAGATATAACTGCATTGACAAGCACTGAATCCATATCAACATTGACAAAAACCAGTAAGATCTTTAAAAGCCATAATAAAACCCAGAAGCTATGTAAGAAGCCAAACTAGACAGAGGAAAATGTTAAAACTTCTGAGAAAATTTTTAAAAGTAAAACAACACCAAAATTTCCAAACAAGACACTGTGATCAGATACTTTTGAGTGAATTTATTTTCCAAAATTCAGAACAATTCTTTATTTACACAGGAATAAATTATGTAGTTTGACTTTGTGTCCTATCACATAACTTTGGTATGCCCACCTCAGTTGCAGAAGCAGACTTGGTGCTGTACTAGTCCAAAATCTTTGCCTCAAGCTAAGTACCCAGAGGAATAGAAGAGGCCAATTTTTCCCTATAATTACACTGGTACAATCATAGGGACATCTTCACTTTTGCACTAGCACAAATTTCGTACCCTTTAATCAGTCATATATTAAGGAATAGGAACTATGAGAAATGATTATTTGGTCCAACATGTTTAAATACAAAGAACTTCACCTGTTCCCAATCTGAAACTGCACAATTCATAGTAGGATCTAAAACGGTTAAGAAATCAAAGCAGACGTCTTCCCTGCTCATGAACAAGCAAGTCTCAAAACAATCAAGACCTAAAAATGAAATGCATGAGTTATTTTGACTAGCATACAAACTTAGATTACAATGATAAAGCTGAAGTTAATCAATTTAATTTACTTGTTAAAGTGCTTTGTCCTACACAACATGTACCGCACTGCACTGGCTTCTGCAGGAGGAATGAAGGAACACAATCTTTCTTAGTAATCCTCTGAAATGAATATTAAATTATTTCTATAGGCTACTATAAAGCTTTTGAGTTTAGAGTTTTTGTCAGTCCAGTAGCATGCTAGGACAATAATTGTGTTTAATGCCAGGGAAATGGATGTTCTAGATTTTTAGGGTAGAAATCTGACTGTATGTCAGAGAAGGCCCATCATTTATTTTCTCAACAATAACCTTGAAAATTAAAACCAGACTCTGATGGACTGGAGATATTGACAGTTGATCTTCTCTCTGTTGTATGACTATTTACAAATATCACATTTAGAGATATGAAACTCTTCAAATATGGTTGTTCTTATATCTTAAAAATATACAGAATCCTTCCTATGGCAGATGACACCCAAGTACACACATGTTCTTTGATTTCATCAGCAAGTGCTAATAATAAAAATATTAATAGAAACTGTTTTCAGTAATTGGAGTCTAGCTTGAGATAAATTCCATGAATTAAAGCAACACATTCACTTCAAAAGGATTTTTGTAATCAAACCTATCTTAGAAGGGTAAAATTTAATCCAGTTCCATCTTTCTAGCCAACTGGTACACTATCTGCTTTTGCAGTTAAAACCTGACTGTATGGTAACTCCCAACACACTCCAAACTGCATCTTTGGGAATACTGCACTGCTCTTGATAGCAAAACACCATTCAGCTGTATGAAATCTCACTTTCTAAATAAAGAACACCATGGTTTTAAATGACACTGATTATTCAACCAAGGTTATGCTTCTATTGCTAAATTGAGTTGTAACTATAAAGCAGAATTAATAACCAAATTTAATGAAAATCCCATTATGATGCAGCTGAGTAAATCAAAGTTGAAACTGCTGTAGGTAAAATGACAGTCACAATATAAGAGCAATACTACATGCAAGTCTGTTTCCTCAGCTTTCTGGAGGTAGCAGAAATTTAACTCCAAAATGACACTGCCTCTCCCCTCAGTAGCATGCACAAGCCCAGAGACAGACACACAGAGGGGGGAGGGTGGCAAGGGAGGCTCTTGTCTGTCCTCAGGATTGCCTCTGACCGCAGTAGACCTTCCCCAGAAACTTCACTCCCACTGGTGAGGCAGAATCAGACCCTCCCATTCCAGGTCATCAACCCCACATAAATCTAGAGGGCATAAGAATCAAAGTACTAACTCTTGAAGAAAGAGGAAAGTTATTCCAAGATAGAAAATTTTTGATTCCAGTGGCCTTTTCTTTTCATCCATGTGGCACATAATAAACAAGGTTATGTTCTGGGAGGTTGTACCTACTGGGATTAAAATCTAGTAAAAATGAACAGTGCAAAAGAGGAAAGAAGTGTCTGATTTTCCCTAAATCACACTTATTAGGTGAATTCATATCAGAATACACATGAAGTCAAACAGACTCAAAGAGAAAAAAGCTTTACTTTTAGTATGAAACTCTAATGAAAGACTTGAGTCAATCTCTCTTCTTCCCCTTTAGCCTACTTCTGTGCAAGAACTGCAGACTGCTAAACATTAAGGATTTTTTAAACTTCAACAGAAAAATTCTCAGCTTCAAAACAAGAGCTGAAAGGCAAATAGCTATTTGTAAAATTATAGCACTACCTCTCCTAAGTATTCAAGCATGTTTAATGTTGACTGTGTTGCTGAGATATAATAATGTACTATACAGATGGTGCACGGAGGGAAGAAAATTATTTTGCGTTCAGCTAAAGAATAAATATATACAGTCCTCTCCAAAAATCAGTGTATTGCTCCAGCATCTGAAATCAAACTGAATGCAGGTAGATTTCTAATCATGAGCAGAATTTCCTGCTTATAAGGTGCAAACCAACGTATGCCAATAGACAAATGTTTCAGCTCCGGTGTATTGTGTTCTGATGAGTAAGAATCTTGTACTATTCATGTTTTGGAATAATTTCAGCTCTGTCAGTAAGAGGGATTCTCTGAATAATGTATGTAGTGCAAAAGAAATGAACAGAGTTTAAATGAAACACGCAAATGTGAAGGGAAAAGAAAAAGGACTGAAACCTCCAGAGTGATATAGATCAGATCAATTTTGCTAACTCACAACAGATTCTATCTGCTAAAGCAACATGTTTCATATGCATTCATGATTTAAAATAAAAATACTGATGTTCTAGGCCTGTTTGAAGAAAAAAAACCCACATAAAATAACCACTGGAAATTAGCTATGACACTGAATACACAAAATGATTCCAATTCCAAAAGTACTCCTGGGTGAACATTTTGATGTATGTTTTTTACCTAGTGAAAAGAAAAAAAACATTAAAGTTTTTCCAGTGCTGCAGTGAGTTACCTGCTGGCATGCCATCCATAATCCTTTGGAATAATCTGTCTACTGTCCCTGACACATGCAAGGGGTCAGGCCCTGAATCTTCACAAGCAACCTCTGAAGCAAATAGAAACAGAGGAAACTGGTAATGTCTCAGAGCTTTATGCTTGAACTCACATGCATACTCATCTCAGTCCAGCAGCTCTAAAGCTTTTGCGCTGTATATCTGGGGACATGTGCTCTGAGTAATTTCTGTGCAAACAGCAAGGTCCAAAGCCACCGTTTCACAGCAGTTCAGTAAAGAGTTTTCATTTCATATTGCCATGAAATCACTTAATTCAGAGCTAATGGTGGGGGTTTCTTTAATTAGGTTAGAAAAACTCACATCTGCGCTTTAGAAGCCTCTGTCAAGCCAGCAAATTCAATCACATGGAAACCAGTGTCCTCCAGCTATCAGACAATTGATTTTTGCAGGATTCTGCTCACATTTAGCTTAAGGAACATGAGATATGTTCATTCAGTTGCCAGTCGGTTTGCCTACATTTCATTAGGAGAAGATCTGTTGTTTAAAAAATATTCTTCAGTATTAAAATGTTTTTAAAAAGACAATGTAGTCAGATTATTGCCATGAGACTGGAAAACATGAAATAAACGCAAACGTGGACTAATGCAAAAATACATGTGGGTTTAAGTGGCAAATAGAAACATAAATAAGGCCTCTAGGATTATTTCTTTTTAACACAGACGTACAGAATTATATGAGCATACACACACGAGCACATAAATATACTTTTCCCTTTCTTCTCTGCCTCCCCCCATACTACAAGGATTCATCATTTCTAAAGCCATTAAACACTTTGGAACTGAAACTGGGTTCAGCTTAAAGAGGGAAAAAAGGATCAGGTTATGAATCACTATTTCTATAAATGACAGCAAACATAATGGGAGAGATGTTCCTCAGTTAAATTAAGGCAAAAATAACAAGGTGGTTGGAATGAGAGAAGAATCTGCTGCAAATAGTGTAAACGGGCAAAGTTTTGAGCAAACACTTTTTGAATTTAAGGTGTTTAGTTTTGCACAGAAAAGTGGTCCAATTTTAGACAATTTAAAATTTGTGCAAATCAGAATTACTTCACTAACATTCAAATGGAAATACTGAGCAATATCCTTAATCCAGAAAGTAACAACAGCCTGAGAAATTCTCAGAACTAGATGCATAGGCAGAATCTAAAATAATTGAAATCACCTAAAATCACTGATTTTAGTACACAAATATTTTAGTCCCATCCTCTTTTACTAAAAATGTAAGTTTGAAAAAGGTACTGTGTCATTGGTCTCCATGGAATAAATATTATCAGTGCTTGCAAAAGTTGACATGAATTGTAATATTTTCTCAATGAACTACACCTGCATAGACCTGATTCCTTCCAGTTTCAAAGCATCTTCTGAAATGTTTTTACCTTAGGGAATTTGATATTGATTTCCATGGTAAACACAACTAATACATTGCTTAATACAGAATTCACACTTTATGGGACATCAGTCCTTCCTGCACAAAATGAATGGAGCCATTTTGGCAGCTCAGAAGCTTTTCCTCTTAAATAAGGTGGCAAGGTCATCTGAAACTTGAAGTAGCAAAGACTCGTATAAATAAATTTAGCAATCATACAATAAATTATTCATGAGAACTGCACAGCATACTGTACGTTTACATATTAAAAAGTGCCACAGAGATGGCAGTGAGAAAGTGAAGAGAAACACGACACGTATTTTAAAGGCACGATGAACACTAAGACATTCTCCAGCATGTTGCTATTTTAAACTCGCTCAGCAATGTTGCTTAGTGCATCTACTTCCAGAGGCAATTCACTCTTGAATGAAGAGGAGGGATTCAAAAACTTAAGAGCCACAGAGGAAAACCTACAGAGTCCTGAAATACGAACATCAAAGTAGTAACGCTACTACAGTCTTCAGCTTTGCCCCACTGTATACCACTGTCTTACATAATAACATGAACTCCTTTTAAGAAGCCAGACATACATGAAAATAAATAGAAATAATGCTTTGCCCCTCTCAGAGATTAGGCATATCTAGGACGTGGCTTTTTACCACTGATAAAGACCCTGAGGTGACTGAAGTGTAGCAAGTTCAGCTAATTAGACTTTGCTTTTTTTTTAGTAATAAATTAATTAAATATTACCTCATTTGTTAAGGGCATTTCTTGCTCTGTCTTCCTCTCATTGTGTATGTGCATCTGTGTCTATGTGGGAGGGTGTGTGTGTTTATAAAATATATAGTAGGACGAGAATATTTGTTCCAGTTGAGGTGGTCTGTGAAATCAACTAGATCAGATACTAACTTGATTTGGCACCAATGTATGGATGCATAGAGACATATCCACAGGATATATGCATTACAAAATGGTAAGAGACATTTACAACCTAGAATATAAGAGCAGGGCTGCCTCAAGTGACATCACCAGATCAACTGCAGCGTCAAGCAACTCAGATTTATTATCCTGCACACCACTGCTTCCCTGTCTCCTTTCCAGCCATTAGAAAAGCATTTGGGAGTACACACATTATCATATATTATCAAATACACTCAAGGCACAGCATGCACAGAAGCAAACAAGAGTAACTGTGGGGTTTAATGCACTTATTGAGACATTCATAATTTTTCTTTACAACAACAAAATTCATCTCCATAGAAACCAGGAAGCAAGAAACTACAGTAATAACACTAAAGTAAATGTCACATCAGGTTAGTCAGCAGAAGGCAGGAGAAGGGATTTTGCTCCAGTTAGGAACTAACAAGGACTGCTGCCCCTTTTGCTCTTCTGCGAAGGGTATCTTTACCGAAGACAGACTTCCTGATGTATTTACAATGCAAGATAATGATGTGTTTTCCTGTTCTTGATACTGCAATTTACCCGTAAGGTGGTCAGATCAGTGGCATGTTTACTTACAGGCATTTGTTACAGCGAAGCTGTTAGCTGTTTCAATGTTGTCTACATGAGGAACCAAATTGAAAGGTGCTTCCGATGCATTGGGGCTGGTGTTATGAAGAAAGATTGCTAATCGAAAAGCAGTGTATTCCTGATCTGTGTTCCTGATGAAGAGACCACCTACAAAAAACAGGGGAAAAAAAAAGGCAAAAAGCAAAAGAAGCTGGGTAAATAATTTGCAAGCTACTTACTGTCTTGTTAGACTGAGCAACTGTCTCTCCTAAAGCTGCACAGTAAGGCAAGTCCTAAGACTTTAATGGATAAGGAACTAATAATATTCATAATCACAACCATTGCCTTTAAATCACTGTCTCAAATCGATTTTAACCTCCCTGATGCATTCATGCTTCTTTTCTGACTTCTCGGCTTTCAGCCTTTCATACATAAATACCCAGATTTGTCATGATTACAGTGACCTTTTAAAGTGTTTAGCCTCCATCTCCCTGAATCCGAACACACTGGTAACTCAGCTGCTCAACAGCCTCTCACATTAAGTGGCGGGCTGATTAAGCGGAACGATGCTTTCTGGATTAAAAAGAGAAAATACCAACTCGGTGCAGGATAATCTGCAGTGAAGAGGAATATAATGAACTTTTCTCCTCTGCAGCCATGTGCAGGCAGGGAGCAGCTCAGCCTTATTAGTAGCATCTTTACAAGTCCACATAAATGATGCAGTGATGGAGCTGAGCTGGAAAGAATTCAGATAGCTGCGTCCCATCTGAAACACGTCCGAAAGGAGGGAAGCAGGAGGCGATGGGAAAGGGGTGAGGATGGGGCACAGGACTACAGGGAGACAGTTACAAAACCCTAAACTTTCCAACTACAGAGAGAAACGAAGGACGGCGTTGCCTTTTACCCCCTATCCCCGCCGGCTACCGCAACCTCCGGTGCCCAG
The DNA here is from genome assembly GCF_017639235.1 of Corvus kubaryi. NCBI lineage: Eukaryota > Metazoa > Chordata > Aves > Passeriformes > Corvidae > Corvus > Corvus kubaryi. Next base: position 4,589,533 of record NW_024581076.1, on the reverse strand, counting down.
GACTCGCCATTCCTTCGGGAGTCAGGCAAAAGCAAGGGGAGGCGGAGGGGGATGAAGCAGCCAACGGGCATCAGCCCCAAACCCCTTCCTGCCGTGCCGATATCGCACACCAGGGGCTGGAAGGAGTTCTGCAAAAGACAAGCATCCTCCCTCCCGCACGCGAACGCACACAGAAATATTTACACACACGGACACACGGAGGCACATATACAGAACCACGAGGATGATTCGTGAAGGCAGGGAAATGGGATGGTGCTGGAGGAGAAATCTGCAAAAACTGCCTTCAGAGCCCCTTTTCCAACTCACTTCGCAAAGGATTAAACCCCTGGACACACGCACGCAGCCCAATGCAGCGCTTACCTATTTGCACGCTGCTAGGAAAAGCTCCCATTGCTAGTCCCCAAAAGCCAGAAAACAACAAGACAAGCTGTCTGCAAATTATCCTCATCTTCTCTTCTGCCTCTCTGTCTCGCCTTCTCCCGCTCGCTCGCTGGATGCTGCTCAAAGAGGCATCGAGGGCGAGCAGGATACACACAAAACCAGAAATTAAAAAAAAAAAAAAAAAAAAAAAAAA